>NC_051846.1:217693763-217700015 GCF_002237135.1 Teleopsis dalmanni | reverse complement strand
AACATACATATATGTGTGATTTCAACCACAAGACATAAAGACAACGCTTTAAAGAGCTACCCAGGTCAATATTTATATTGAATATAAATATCTATACAACTTTGAAAAGATGAGCTTTGAAAATTGTGTAGTAGAAATATTCAATTGGTTGATATTGGGTGAATTGAGTGACTGAATTCAGTAACTCAGAAACAAATCAAACCACATTCAATAGTGAACAAAAAATGTTATCTACATAAATATATGTACAGAAAGTAACGGTCAAAGCTTCTCACATCGATTGATTAATGTTTTTTAATAAATGATATGTTTTATTTCTGCTAAAATTATTTTGCTTTTATCAGTAGAGACATCACCAATCCGACTTCCCCGGGGTAGACCCTATCCTAATCATGCTGCTTAAGACTATGTGGCATAAAGCCCCCTGATTTCTTGTCCTATGTCTTGAAGAAGAGCTTGCTCTTGCGCCATATGTTCCGATCTACAACCGAGACTACTATGAACTTAAACGTAGATTTTACATCTAGCTAAGCTTCCTGTACGTTTGGGTCAACCTCACGGTCCTTCTTTAAATAATATGACCGTGCTTTCTGGCTTAGATCAGTTTAACTTGCTATATAATAAGCATATCTATTCTCCTCTCTGTCTTTCAGAGAGGATTGCGGCTGCAATCTTCCATAATTTTTTTAATCGGTTCACGTCTCAAACTATGAAACTCAATACTTTCCACTTACCACCAAAAAAAAAATAATATAGATATGGCTTGAATACAATCAAATCACAATAACAAATGATTCTTCTTAAATTTATTGGATATGCGACGAACAAACTAAGTACTATAAATATCTCCCATAGGATTATATTGGTATTATAAAGAAATTGTAGACTAGCACTTTGGTTTCAACACGGTTAACTCATATTATCAATATACTCGTAGCTAATCACTTCCCAAATCGACGCAAGTTAGGTAATATGTTTTGATAGGTCGTTTTAAAGAATATGTTAGATAAGATGGTATATTTTTGGAAATCAGAAATGATCCATTTGATGTAAAATGTGAATAAGACAACAAATTTTGGTTGGTCAAAAACTATCTAACGGCATGAATTTTTACAGACTTTCTTACAGAAAAATTTTATTTTTAATCAAGTAAATTTTTAGTTGATATATTGGCAAATATTTCTCGTTTTTTTTTTATGCGAAAATAGACTCCTTCTCCTATTCCATTTAATTTCCTATATTAAGCTATAGATTTTGTTATGTATGTGTCTTAACAATTTTTCCTAATAATATAATAAATAAAAAATATTATTCTTTTATATCTAAGAGTGTTCTTGTACAAAAAGATTAGTTCTGAAATTAAACAATTAAAAACAAAATTATGAATACTAATTCAATTATTCTACAGCTGGTTTATGATTTCGTTCTAATATAATACCGAAAGTGAATTATTTGTTAATGAGCTTCACAGCAAATTAATAAAACGCCTAGTTCGCACCTTTAAGTTCCGTACGGCTTTTGGTCAGTTGACTAATGAACACTGACTCTGAGCTTCACATTTGGCAGGGCATGAGTTCAACCCTTGGTATTTGCAGTTTCTAAAAACTATTTTTAAATAATTAAATATAAAAAATAATTCCAAGACCACTAATGATATTAATTTGGCAACATTTGGCAACCAAATATCCTACTCATTAAAAATAATAAAAAAATGTTTGTTATTATATTTCACTACTGTTCGATAGAGGCTTTTATCGAAATAATTGAAAACAACAGTTTATATATTAATAAGAAATTAATTTATTTCGTCAAAATAGAGGTGAAAAATTAATTTAAATAAATAAAAAATTTAATATTTTAAAATTTATGTAAATTAAATGCTATAATATAAACCACTGAATATATAATCCATTATCTACTTTTTAATTTTTTAAGCTGTATTTTTATTCCTAAATTAATGTCTTTATTCTCCCTTTCATTTATTTTCTACTTTAGATAGAATATTGTAACTTGCCTCCTTCAACTTAGTGTCTCACTATTAATCCTCCGCTGTACACTAAGGATACTAATCCCTTTTGTTAAACATTACGAACATAGTTGTGTCTTCATTTTACCAATTATTGTCTATTCACAAGAATAATAAATAATTATAAGACTAACTTTTAAGGGTTGACAGCTACGAAACTTCGGACTGACTCCTTAAAAAGTAAAATAACTTAATTAAAACGTTTTCTTCGCACATTACCGTCAGAATTATGAAAATTTTATTTAAAATAATGACAGAAATGAAAATAAACATTTAGAAAGAACAAGAGCAAACAATAGCAACTTTGCATTAGGAACAATGAAAACAATAAAGGTAATGTTTTCTAACACCGAGACGTGGAGGGGGAATTGTGTTCGACTCCTAAATAAATAGCCAACATCAAAACAATGAGGATAACAACAAAAACAGCGATAATAATAAAAACAATATTTACCACAAACAGAAGAGGAAGAAAAATTAAGTTGAAAACCATTTTTATTGTTCAGCGCAACAATTTATGGAGGCACGTTTTTTGCGTGACTTCGGAGATCCCAAAACACAGAAGTAATTTAATATTTATACCATGATGTGCTACGTTCGACGTTACTCTATTCTGTGCAACTTTAAGCTATCTAACATAGCACCAAAATATATCTTACTGCTATATATAGTACAGTGAAGCAATTTAAAGTTGAAGGCCTTCGTTGAAAAAAGGAGCAGCCGAAATATTTTCCATACAAACGCGCCGTTTTAACGTTTAAGTTGCATTCACTGTGACCGAATAAAATTAGACACAACGCAAAACTTAAAATATAGTTTCTATCAGATACACTCACAAGGCAATGAAAGACTGAGTCTATAAAATGCCAGATATACGAGCGGCAACTACATTTTTAGAATTCACTTTCATAAACTAAAAGCTAAACAAACCGCAAAAAATGTCACAAAGCTTGTGCTCTGTTGTATCCGCATTAGCACCCGTATCTGTTGCCATGTATCTGCGACTGTATTTGCATTTGCACTGAGATATACTTCTACTGGCTTATTCTTTGCATACTCGTATACGTTCCCAGTTGTGTTTGTAGTTTGGTCGTTACCTTCCTGCCAGAGATCAGATGTCGTAGATTAAGTTTAAACAAATGCACACAAAATTGCGAAATTTCCACAATTGAGCACATATTTCACCTGTTTCATACTATGGCAGCTCAGGACGCCCTCTGGCGTCAAGGAGCTAAGCACGCGTTTATCTCTGAATTATACAAACTTTGCATATTGTTACTTTTATTGTGTTTATTCATTATTTGTGCGCTGTGTTCATCATCGCACAAATGAAAATTAAAACTTATTTAAGTTATTAAACATTTTTATGCAAATTAGATGAGCGCTGTGACCTTTCCGGACTTAGGTGCGTTAAGAGGTGAAAATTTAGTGATAACAAACTTACTAAATGTGCACAAATACATTAAGTAGTATACTATTAATAAAGAACGGGAGAGAATTGAGGGATAGTAAGATAGTTAAGTAACTATTATAAGAGCACTATAATTACTCTTGAGTTCCATAATAAATCTATTGGGAGTATATTAAGTAGGGTAAATAGGGTAAGTAGGAAAGCAAGCATCTCATCTGGTATTTAATTAAATTAAAAGACTACAGATGCTTTAACATCCATCGTTTAATAAATATGTTAGTTATAATTCATTTTGAAAACTGTTTTAAGTAAATTTAAATTGAAGGAGTGCTTTGTCAGGTATACCAAAGTAAACAATATATGTGATTATACATATTATAATAAAAAGATGATTTTTTTGGCGCAGCAAGTTTGCTATTAGAATATAATATTATATAGAATACTAATCCAAATACAAAGTGGAGTAGAGCACTACGACCATGACTGATCGTTTGTGCTTTTAACTGACCCTAAGTGAACAGAAGACATTCTGCACATCGAATACATCCAAAAGGACACTTGTTAAAGACATTCTAAGATCAATTAGTAAGCTATTATTTTTTTTGAGAATACTATCCTTGTAAAACTATATACTAATAGTTTAGCTATAAGAATAAGTATGAAATAAGCGGGATTCTGACTCTTAGTGGAGTACAGGACTATGACATGAGCTTTTTTGCTTTCAACTGACCCTAACTGAATAGAAGACATTCTTCCATTATACTCCTTAATGAATATTATATGGCATAATATGCCTTTTTGAATGTGATATAATTTTGTTCAAGATATATTATTATTTTTTAAAAATAATATATTAGCAAATATGTAAATGTATTCAGGACTGTGAAAATGTGCTTATAAGCATTGTGGATGTCAGGAGTATGAATGTTGATATACAAATATTTATGAAGTGCATTTTATAATACATAGTTCAAGCTATAGATTGGCTTGTTTAAATTCCTATTATCTTAAAATCTTATTTGTTTAGTTCATGTTCATGTTGAGTCCCATTCTTATCATTGACTAATTTATGTATTCTTCAAAAGCTTCGTGATTATTCGATGAGTCAGCTAAGATCTGCGTACCGCACCTGAGATAAAATAGTGCTAAGTAGTGCATCCTGTCGGTTTTCGTGAATACTTTCAAGAATCTGTCCCTTTTGTATTTTTTGACTGGATCTATTCTAAGGTCTCTTAGCATGTCATTTGTGCGGCTGAACCAAGGTATACTAAGAACTATTCAATGTACTTTATTATATTTTCTTAAAAAATGTGAAATAAATATATTTCCCTATTGTCAATTGTCTTATTATTCTTAAATTATCAATTATGTTTACTAGTTTTTTACTTAATAACACAATATTACGTATATATATTTTGTTTAGTATAGTAGTATAAATATATCTGAGTTTTGAAATTCTCTTGGCGTGTATTAAGTTAAACATTACATATGTTATTTTCATAATAGTAATTAGTAGAGTAACAGGAATATTAGCATAGAAAATTTAATTATCGTACTACTCCAATTAGGGGAACCTAAATTCTATTCCTTAATTCATAATTAATTATAAACTTAATTAGATAAAATTAATTTGAAGCGCCCACCTTCTACACCAAAGCTCACTTGAGCACAAATACTGGCTTGTTGTGATACCACGAATAAAAACGTTATTTATGGTTACATCAAGAAAATTCCACAACAACTTTAAAGATTCCATCAAGAAAATTCCAAAACAACTATAAAGATTACATCAAGAATATTCCAAAACAACTAGGTATAAAGATCAACACTGTCTGAGTCAAGAAAATTCCAAAACAAGTATAAAGATCAACATGGTCTGAGCATAGACAACATTGAAAGAAACAAACACGGTTCCATCATTTAAGTGAATGAGAACCAAACAATAAATGGTGTGAAAGAGAGCTACAAAGATATAAAATCTTTGTTTGGTCGAAGATGAGCAGTGACATAAAAAATGAAACAGTTTTTTTCTCTTCTGCAGAGTCTTGGCCACTGCAAGATGATTATGCAGTAGATCAACTAAAGCATCAACTAAAGTACATTCTTATGTAGTCTGAGAGATATATTCATCAGCCCATACTTTTTCAGCTATTGCTAAATGGTTTTTGTTTAATGTTCAGCTGACTTTGCGGTTGAAATACTGACATCCAGGAACAAATTAAACTTAGTATGCAAATCATTTTTGAACTAATGATGTAAATATTCATAACATACGCCTTGTAAAAAACTATAATTAATTTATAACACTACTTAATTAAAAGAATTACTGTTTTTAAAACTAATTTCATAATTGTTTATAGTAAAAAGTGTTATTATAATAACATTTGTATTTTCCTTTTATAAACTAAATTAGAACTTCAACTAAATGCCGATCCTTGAAGTTTAACGCAACTAACTAACTACACTTAAGTAGAATGAACGAAGAGGAAAAATAGTTTTGTGAACTACACTCCTTAATTTTAAAAAATAAAAATTAAATGTCAAATATAATATATAAATACCAAAGCAAATGTTATAAAAATACTATAAAAAAAAAGAATAACAAAACTAAGCACTTCAACTTGACCTTTCAAGAATGATGAAACTATTTGTGTGAGTACAAAACCTACACATTTCAATTTCAATTCCGTTACTCATACGCTACGTTGGACGAAAAAATGTTTTTAAATTTGCTGTGGAGATATTGTATTGCAATTTATTCAAGCATTTAATGCTTAATTAAATTTTAATATTATTTTACTTAATATACTTTACA
>NC_051846.1:217644668-217693663 GCF_002237135.1 Teleopsis dalmanni | reverse complement strand
TGTAAAGTATATTAAGTAAAATAATATTAAAATTTAATTAAGCATTAAATGCTTGAATAAATTGCAATACAATATCTCCACAGCAAATTTAAAAACATTTTTTCGTCCAACGTAGCGTATGAGTAACGGAATTGAAATTGAAATGTGTAGGTTTTGTACTCACACAAATAGTTTCATCATTCTTGAAAGGTCAAGTTGAAGTGCTTAGTTTTGTTATTCTTTTTTTTTATAGTATTTTTATAACATTTGCTTTGGTATTTATATATTATATTTGACATTTAATTTTTATTTTTTAAAATTAAGGAGTGTAGTTCACAAAACTATTTTTCCTCTTCGTTCATTCTACTTAAGTGTAGTTAGTTAGTTGCGTTAAACTTCAAGGATCGGCATTTAGTTGAAGTTCTAATTTAGTTTATAAAAGGAAAATACAAATGTTATTATAATAACACTTTTTACTATAAACAATTATGAAATTAGTTTTAAAAACAGTAATTCTTTTAATTAAGTAGTGTTATAAATTAATTATAGTTTTTTACAAGGCGTATGTTATGAATATTTACATCATTAGTTCAAAAATGATTTGCATACTAAGTTTAATTTGTTCCTGGATGTCAGTATTTCAACCGCAAAGTCAGCTGAACATTAAACAAAAACCATTTAGCAATAGCTGAAAAAGTATGGGCTGATGAATATATCTCTCAGACTACATAAGAATGTACTTTAGTTGATGCTTTAGTTGATCTACTGCATAATCATCTTGCAGTGGCCAAGACTCTGCAGAAGAGAAAAAAACTGTTTCATTTTTTATGTCACTGCTCATCTTCGACCAAACAAAGATTTTATATCTTTGTAGCTCTCTTTCACACCATTTATTGTTTGGTTCTCATTCACTTAAATGATGGAACCGTGTTTGTTTCTTTCAATGTTGTCTATGCTCAGACCATGTTGATCTTTATACTTGTTTTGGAATTTTCTTGACTCAGACAGTGTTGATCTTTATACCTAGTTGTTTTGGAATATTCTTGATGTAATCTTTATAGTTGTTTTGGAATTTTCTTGATGGAATCTTTAAAGTTGTTGTGGAATTTTCTTGATGTAACCATAAATAACGTTTTTATTCGTGGTATCACAACAAGCCAGTATTTGTGCTCAAGTGAGCTTTGGTGTAGAAGGTGGGCGCTTCAAATTAATTTTATCTAATTAAGTTTATAATTAATTATGAATTAAGGAATAGAATTTAGGTTCCCCTAATTGGAGTAGTACGATAATTAAATTTTCTATGCTAATATTCCTGTTACTCTACTAATTACTATTATGAAAATAACATATGTAATGTTTAACTTAATACACGCCAAGAGAATTTCAAAACTCAGATATATTTATACTACTATACTAAACAAAATATATATACGTAATATTGTGTTATTAAGTAAAAAACTAGTAAACATAATTGATAATTTAAGAATAATAAGACAATTGACAATAGGGAAATATATTTATTTCACATTTTTTAAGAAAATATAATAAAGTACATTGAATAGTTCTTAGTATACCTTGGTTCAGCCGCACAAATGACATGCTAAGAGACCTTAGAATAGATCCAGTCAAAAAATACAAAAGGGACAGATTCTTGAAAGTATTCACGAAAACCGACAGGATGCACTACTTAGCACTATTTTATCTCAGGTGCGGTACGCAGATCTTAGCTGACTCATCGAATAATCACGAAGCTTTTGAAGAATACATAAATTAGTCAATGATAAGAATGGGACTCAACATGAACATGAACTAAACAAATAAGATTTTAAGATAATAGGAATTTAAACAAGCCAATCTATAGCTTGAACTATGTATTATAAAATGCACTTCATAAATATTTGTATATCAACATTCATACTCCTGACATCCACAATGCTTATAAGCACATTTTCACAGTCCTGAATACATTTACATATTTGCTAATATATTATTTTTAAAAAATAATAATATATCTTGAACAAAATTATATCACATTCAAAAAGGCATATTATGCCATATAATATTCATTAAGGAGTATAATGGAAGAATGTCTTCTATTCAGTTAGGGTCAGTTGAAAGCAAAAAAGCTCATGTCATAGTCCTGTACTCCACTAAGAGTCAGAATCCCGCTTATTTCATACTTATTCTTATAGCTAAACTATTAGTATATAGTTTTACAAGGATAGTATTCTCAAAAAAAATAATAGCTTACTAATTGATCTTAGAATGTCTTTAACAAGTGTCCTTTTGGATGTATTCGATGTGCAGAATGTCTTCTGTTCACTTAGGGTCAGTTAAAAGCACAAACGATCAGTCATGGTCGTAGTGCTCTACTCCACTTTGTATTTGGATTAGTATTCTATATAATATTATATTCTAATAGCAAACTTGCTGCGCCAAAAAAATCATCTTTTTATTATAATATGTATAATCACATATATTGTTTACTTTGGTATACCTGACAAAGCACTCCTTCAATTTAAATTTACTTAAAACAGTTTTCAAAATGAATTATAACTAACATATTTATTAAACGATGGATGTTAAAGCATCTGTAGTCTTTTAATTTAATTAAATACCAGATGAGATGCTTGCTTTCCTACTTACCCTATTTACCCTACTTAATATACTCCCAATAGATTTATTATGGAACTCAAGAGTAATTATAGTGCTCTTATAATAGTTACTTAACTATCTTACTATCCCTCAATTCTCTTCCGTTCTTTATTAATAGTATACTACTTAATGTATTTGTGCACATTTAGTAAGTTTGTTATCACTAAATTTTCACCTCTTAACGCACCTAAGTCCGGAAAGGTCACAGCGCTCATCTAATTTGCATAAAAATGTTTAATAACTTAAATAAGTTTTAATTTTCATTGGTGCGATGATGAACACACAGCGCACAAATAATGAATAAACACAATAAAAGTAACAATATGCAAAGTTTGTATAATTCAGAGATAAACGCGTGCTTAGCTCCTTGACGCCAGAGGGCGTCCTGAGCTGCCATAGTATGAAACAGGTGAAATATGTGCTCAATTGTGGAAATTTCGCAATTTTGTGTGCATTTGTTTAAACTTAATCTACGACATCTGATCTCTGGCAGGAAGGTAACGACCAAACTACAAACACAACTGGGAACGTATACGAGTATGCAAAGAATAAGCCAGTAGAAGTATATCTCAGTGCAAATGCAAATACAGTCGCAGATACATGGCAACAGATACGGGTGCTAATGCGGATACAACAGAGCACAAGCTTTGTGACATTTTTTGCGGTTTGTTTAGCTTTTAGTTTATGAAAGTGAATTCTAAAAATGTAGTTGCCGCTCGTATATCTGGCATTTTATAGACTCAGTCTTTCATTGCCTTGTGAGTGTATCTGATAGAAACTATATTTTAAGTTTTGCGTTGTGTCTAATTTTATTCGGTCACAGTGAATGCAACTTAAACGTTAAAACGGCGCGTTTGTATGGAAAATATTTCGGCTGCTCCTTTTTTCAACGAAGGCCTTCAACTTTAAATTGCTTCACTGTACTATATATAGCAGTAAGATATATTTTGGTGCTATGTTAGATAGCTTAAAGTTGCACAGAATAGAGTAACGTCGAACGTAGCACATCATGGTATAAATATTAAATTACTTCTGTGTTTTGGGATCTCCGAAGTCACGCAAAAAACGTGCCTCCATAAATTGTTGCGCTGAACAATAAAAATGGTTTTCAACTTAATTTTTCTTCCTCTTCTGTTTGTGGTAAATATTGTTTTTATTATTATCGCTGTTTTTGTTGTTATCCTCATTGTTTTGATGTTGGCTATTTATTTAGGAGTCGAACACAATTCCCCCTCCACGTCTCGGTGTTAGAAAACATTACCTTTATTGTTTTCATTGTTCCTAATGCAAAGTTGCTATTGTTTGCTCTTGTTCTTTCTAAATGTTTATTTTCATTTCTGTCATTATTTTAAATAAAATTTTCATAATTCTGACGGTAATGTGCGAAGAAAACGTTTTAATTAAGTTATTTTACTTTTTAAGGAGTCAGTCCGAAGTTTCGTAGCTGTCAACCCTTAAAAGTTAGTCTTATAATTATTTATTATTCTTGTGAATAGACAATAATTGGTAAAATGAAGACACAACTATGTTCGTAATGTTTAACAAAAGGGATTAGTATCCTTAGTGTACAGCGGAGGATTAATAGTGAGACACTAAGTTGAAGGAGGCAAGTTACAATATTCTATCTAAAGTAGAAAATAAATGAAAGGGAGAATAAAGACATTAATTTAGGAATAAAAATACAGCTTAAAAAATTAAAAAGTAGATAATGGATTATATATTCAGTGGTTTATATTATAGCATTTAATTTACATAAATTTTAAAATATTAAATTTTTTATTTATTTAAATTAATTTTTCACCTCTATTTTGACGAAATAAATTAATTTCTTATTAATATATAAACTGTTGTTTTCAATTATTTCGATAAAAGCCTCTATCGAACAGTAGTGAAATATAATAACAAACATTTTTTTATTATTTTTAATGAGTAGGATATTTGGTTGCCAAATGTTGCCAAATTAATATCATTAGTGGTCTTGGAATTATTTTTTATATTTAATTATTTAAAAATAGTTTTTAGAAACTGCAAATACCAAGGGTTGAACTCATGCCCTGCCAAATGTGAAGCTCAGAGTCAGTGTTCATTAGTCAACTGACCAAAAGCCGTACGGAACTTAAAGGTGCGAACTAGGCGTTTTATTAATTTGCTGTGAAGCTCATTAACAAATAATTCACTTTCGGTATTATATTAGAACGAAATCATATATTTTTATTATTAATTGTTGAATTTTAGTACTATTCTTTTTTGTACATGAATACTATTAGAAACAAAATAATACATATTTTTTTTATTATGTCCATTGCTTTATATAAGAAAATAAATAGAATATTATATTTAATCAATTATATCATATTAAAACTTCATCTGCTAGGTGAAATATATTATTTGAGATATATTTACCAATATATCAACTAAAAATTTACCTCATTGAAAGTAAAATTTTTCTTAGTTTTTTGACCAACCAAAATTTGTTATCTTATTTACATTTTAGAATATTGTCCCAAAATGTGTGATCTAAAAAATGTACATCAAATGGATCATTTCTTATCTCCTACAATATATCATCTCATCTATTCTTTAAAATGACCTACCAAAACATATTATCTAACCTGCATCGATTTGGGAAGTGGTTAGCTATATTAATTATATAAGTTAACCGTGTTGAAGCCAAAGTGCTACTCAATAATTTGGTTATAATACCAATATAATCCCATTTGAGATGTTTATAGTGCTTAGTTTGTTCGTCGCATATTGAATATATTTAAGAAGAGTCAATTGTTATTGTGATTTAATTGTATTCAAGCGATATCTATACTATTTTTTTCTTGCGATAGGTGGAAAGAAATGAGTGCCACAGTTGGAGATTTGAACCCACTAAAAAAAATTATGGAAGATTGCAGCCACGTTCAACGGTTGCAACCCAATTCTAATAAAGAAGAGAGGAGAGTAGATATGCTTAGTATTTAGCTTAATACTTAAACTGATCTAAGCCAGTAAGTGCGGTCGTATTATTTAGGGAGAGATGTTTTTATATATAAAGGGGTGAGGTTTGCGCAAACTTACAAGAAGTCTAGCTAGGTATAAAATGTACGTTCAGGTTCATAGTAGTCTCGGTTGTATATCGGAATGCGTGACGCAAAAGCAAGCTCTTTTTCAAGATGTAAAAGGCAAGGTATTATGCCTCATAATCTTAAACCGCATGGTTGGGATGGGATCTACCCTGAGGATGTCGGGAAGACGATATCTATACTAATAAAAGCAAAATAATTCCAGCAGAAATAAAAGCTTGACAAACATATCATTTATTGAAAAACATCAATCAAGCGATGTGAACGATTTTAAAGGTCACTTCCTATATAGATATTTATGCAGATATAATTTTTTGTTCACTAATGAATGTGGTTTGATTTGTTTCCGAGTTACTGAATTCCATCACTCAACTAATTCACCCAATATCAACCAATTGAATATTTTTACTACACAATTTTCAACGCTCATCTTTTTTAAGTTGTATTGATATTTATATTCAATGTAAATATTGACCGAGTTTTCAATCGTTCTGCTCGAGATCTTCACATTACTTTCTCCTGGGTAGCTCTTTAAAGCATTGTCTTTATGTCTTGTGGTTGAATTGAAATAGATGTGTATGTTTTAAGACAAAGACTTCTAATAAGTAATTGTATTGTATTGTAATTGTATTTACATTAAGACTGAAAAGTTTTCGGAAATTCTCATTTAAAATTCGCGCGCTGTATATTTTTCGATATTTTAAGTTTATGTAGTTTGGCAGCACTGTCCTTAATTACTATGCCAAAAATGAGCGCGATCTGTCAGACAGTTCGTTTACGGCAGCTGTTGAAACCAGTTCACCTCAGTAGTGCGTTGCGAAATGTCTTCGACGGTCGTACGACCGTCCTGAAAGGCTTTGTACCACTCATAAACTTGAGTTTTCGATAAAACTGATTCCCCATAAGCCTTTTGTAGCATTCGCAACGATTCTGCACACGAAATTTCGTTCGAAA
Organism: Teleopsis dalmanni; assembly: GCF_002237135.1. Lineage (NCBI taxonomy): Eukaryota > Metazoa > Arthropoda > Insecta > Diptera > Diopsidae > Teleopsis > Teleopsis dalmanni. The sequence goes on along the minus strand of NC_051846.1, from coordinate 217,687,004 downwards.
CACAAAATTTGATGCAAACTCTTTGTTCAATCTTTTTTTCCATTGTTTTTTTCGCAACGCACTACTGAGTTGAACTGGTTTCAACAGCTGCCGTAAACGAACTGTCTGACAGATCGCGCTCATTTTTGGCATAGTAATTGTCCTTAATTGCTGCCAAACTACATAAATTTAAAATATCGAAAAATATACAGCGCGCGAATTTTAAATGAGAATTTCCGAAAACTTTTCGGTCTTAATGTATACACATTAGGGACATTTTAAAAGTTGTTCATAAGTAAAATGTATAACCGTTATAGAGTTAACCAGTTCTTCATGATCGAAATAAATCGACTTCTTGGTAACATATGTCTTAATTTAAGATTGGATCCATTATTTCTATTCAAAATTTTTCTATTTGGCTTATGCTCAACCATTAAGAAAATGCTACATTTTTAATTCACTTCTTTAATGTTTTTGGTTTAAAATTTTCATCTTCTCTAACTTTTATTGAAATATATATAACCAATAGTTTTTCAATCGACTTTTTGCTCGTGATCCTCGATACACAGTTTTCTTTTATGATGTTCTTTATTAATATTATTTGTTAATATTAAGTAATTTTTTTTAAGACCTATCAAAATCATATCAAAGTCATTTTCCTGTACGGACCCAAATATTTTGAGCATTATCTTCCTTTAAAATACTGCTAGTTCATATGCACTGCTGTATCTACTAATCATCAGGCTTTCAATCCAATGGGTACAACTGGTCTTATGATGAACCATTTTTTTAAATACTTTGTTTACTCTGATATAATTCTTAAGCTTATAATCAGAAAAACTCATGCAAATTGTAAGTTTTCTGTTTCTCGCTTTAAACACTAAATTATTTGAAATTTATTCGTTACCTCTACTTCCTCCTCGAAACCAAAATAAATTCCATTACTTCCATTTACTTCTACATAATCTGTAAAATTATATTACGTTTCTGCAAACTTAAAGTTTTAATATGCAAACTTCACAGAAATCTATTTTAAATATTTAAACAAGCACGAATTTGGGGAAAGTTCGCAAAAAGCTTTATTATTTGTTTAATTATAGACTAAATTGTCCATTTTCAGTGTAAATTTTAAAATTTTATTTAAATTTGTTTGCTTTGAAAAGAACAAAATTTTAATGGATTTTTCGTGTAAACAGAACTTGCCGTTTGCAACTTAACTCGCAACTCGTAACTCGTTCAGCAAAATCACTGGCAAGCCAAGAGCCTCGGAAGATACTCTTGCTTAGAAATCCATTGTTTGTGCATTGCTCGGAGCTAGCATTTTAAATGCTTAACAATGAAATTCGCTCGTTCTCATAAAAATATATGGGAAAAAACAGAACTTTTAAGCTGGCAAATAAAAAATGTTAAGCGCTATCGCTGAGCACAAAGAAAGAAACCGAGTGAGTGAGACTACAAAAGTTGCCACTTGTAACATTGTGGCAACTCATACAAACGCTAAACCGAGACCTCACCATGAAGCCGTCGCACTTAAGACGAACTCTGCACTTACGGCTAAATGGCGTTATTAGGCCTCGACGAAAAAGTTGAAATGGCTCTAGAAGCAACAATGCACGTATTAGTAAGAAGAAGAAACGGGGGTAGTAGTTGAAAAAGTTGAACTTGCTTTCGTTTTTCGTATTGTTTTGCATTGTTTTAGCGCAAGTGGACATAGACGGCTCGGATATTGCGTGAAGCACCACTTCGAACAGAATTTTTCTTTTCTTTGTGGTAAGCTGACCCTTGGGGGCTTTATTACAATTTAACTTTTCTTTTATTGCCACATTTTTATGCTGGAAAAATGTCTAATTTTACTTTCGTTTTGGTTTCGTTCAGCTCTGATGTTTCGTTTTCTTCTGTCGTCCAACCATCCAACCATTCTTTTGGTTATGTTCTGTTTTATGGAGAACTTTATGCGTATTACTTGTGAATTTTTATTTTAGAATTTTTCTCCTTTTATTCGTTCATTTTCACTCTTTTATGCGTGCGAGTACTTTCCGAGTCCCTTAAAGGCACTTTTGAATTTTCATATATGAAAGTAATTGGTTTTCATACATGTTTTGTTTCTGGCGTTGCGGTGGGTTAAGTGCCAAATATTGTGGTCTGCCGGAATGACTGGGAGTTGCAGCTGTTAACCGAGTTTATCTCAGTAACGTATAAATTCGCAGTAAACACATGTGCACTTTTATGATAATTTAAATATAACACAAACGTTAAATGCGTCATTATCAGAGCTGTTAGCGTAAATGGCTGTGATGCCAGTGTTGGATAGTTGCGAACCACAGCGCAACCTGTGCTCATTAAGGCTACTTTCATGCAATTACGCAAGCTGCTGTCGAGGTAAATTCCGAAGTGGAGGAAACAATGGTAAGCAAACAATTGTTTTAAACAGTTTTATATAAAATACACAGTTGTAAATAGATGCAGTATATAAATATATATGTATATATGATATTAGAACTAAGCTCTTTCATTTTTTGTTTGCTGAAATGCGAGTTAGTGTCTAGAGCACTTTTACTCAATAGTGTCTATAACCACTTAGATGATCCACTGTTATAAGAGCTAGTCAAATTTACATTAGACCCAAGTAATGTAATCATTGAAAAAAAAAATTTTAAATGTTCTTCAAAGCCACAATTCTTAACGCGATAAGTTATAGCTTACGATTAGTTACAGGAGCAATTTTGATCTTCAGGATGTATATGACTAGAAGAAAGGTGTAGAGCAAATAACTGTATAAAATGTAATGAATTTAAATAAATAATACCTGACACCAATAAAACAAAAATTTGGAATTATATTCAGAGAACACAGTATATATCTCGGGAATGTAGTTTCGGAAAACAATGGCAGAGTCAAGGTCTTCAGATTACATGATGCATGGTTCATGTTTCAGATTTCAAGATTACATGAAGTATGGTTTTTAGACACTACAGTCAAAATATCATAACAGGTTTTTTTTTATAACATATATAAAACATATATTTTTTGTCGATTCACCACAGAAGTTCGATACTGAAGTTCTATAATGAAGCTACCCGTAAATGGCAAGGGGTCATACATAATAATGACCAACAAATACTTTATTAAAATTAATTTTCAACACAAAATGTTTCTGTTTAAAAATGTTCCAAAAAAGCTGGATACCTTGTATTTCATCTTAATAATATTTATTCTTTTGTCTATAATTTTTTGCGTTTCGTTTGAATATCGTTTTTAAAGCAGACGTCAAGAAAGGATCAGAAGTCATTTGTTACACTTAGGGTTTCTGATACATATAACCTTATGTGTCAATCTTGACTACTCCAACAAATAAGTCTGTGGGGTCTGTTAACGATTTATTCTGTTAAATTACCCCAACTATGGGGTTGCGCCTGACAATAAAAATACAGTAGTTAATTAGTGAAAATGGTTTGCTTTTCAACTATAGTTGCAACTATAGTTGCCATTGCTTTGATGTGCTTCATTCGCGGATAACTTTGAAAGACTCTGATTACTTTGAAAGACTCAAACAGTGGATTACTATTTTGATTCGGGCTCATAGGTGTGGTTTCATAATTCATTCCCTGTGTAATCTCTGAAAAGTCATTGCAACTATTAATGATGTTTAAACTATACCCCAATTTCGATTACTGAGACGCCACAATTTAACTGTGGTTTTCTTTAAACATCATTATTTTCAAAATCAATTTGTGAAATATGATACATATCAATTTATCTTAGTTTTCCAGATATAATTAGTTGAAAATAAACATACAAGACCTGTCCATTTAAAAATACTTTTAAAGAGCCTGCAGTAACTAGAATTAAGGTTGAAGTTAATATTTTTCTTAACCTATATTCCTATTTAAATAGCTTTCTCGTAACAACACATTAGTACGATAACAATATATATATGCTTTTACTTCTTCATATTTTTGCCATTAATTAGAAAAAAATTGGATTCCCCTTCATATAACTATTTTAATTAGAAACACAAGTCCCACATTTTTCATGTTAAATATACCAAAATAATTTTTCAATTAATATGGAATTTTTTTTTTTAAATTTTCTAGCAATTTAATGAAATTTAACTTCCAAACATTTTTATTTTCATTTAAACTTAAAGCTGAAATTTCAAATTATTGTCGGTCGTGACTATCTGTCAACACCTATGATTTCGTAGATATGAGCACTACTATTTACGTGGCGCGTTAGTTCCACGACGTTTTACAATTAAATGACTTGACACTTTTCGAGCTTTAATTAAACACGCATACAATTGCCTTGGGTTAAAAAAATGTCGTTGTATCTTGTAATTTGTATCTGCTCAGAAAAGTGAAACTGAAACGTGGAAAAAATTATTATGAGTGAACATGCTTTCGCGTAAATTCGCATTGTTTGAAATGTCAACCTACAAAAACACACACCATTGTCTTTGCTTGTTAAAAAATGTAGTAGAGCTAAGCTATTACAAAAAAGGAAGGAGTGTAAGAACTTAAGTTCGAGCTTTGCATGTGTAAAGCATTAAAGGATATATAGACATAAGCTAGTAACAAGACATATACATATGCAAGCACTCACACATAAATATTAGCAGATTTACATATATATATATATGTATATATGCAGACGTATATTGTACTAGTATACCTGGTAACATATATTTGAACTCGATTATGAGTATGTGTTAATATAAATGCGTTAGTGTTTGTGTGGTTATATATTTGGCACCCACTTAACTAGCATTGCATGTGTGTCAACGACTTTGTCAACATTAAAGGATCTCAACTCTTTGCGTGTTTAGCTGCAAAATGGTGGAACAAGCACAAGCGCAAGCAATTTTCAACGGATTTGCAACTTATTTTGGCCTTAGCTACTGAGATTTGCGGTATTTAACAACACCAAGTACACATGTACATTTACTCACTTATGTGTATGTGCGAGCATGCATATATTTGCTTCTACCACAGCATTGACAGTGCATGGTTGCTAGCTTTCCAGCTTAAGAATAATGTAAACACAAATTTTCTGCTTCAAAGATTTTATTAAATTTTTCCATTTGTAATTTCCCTTCCTTGAATCTATGGGGAACTCAGAAAGATTATATGGATTTTCGTTGTATAACGAAATAAAATATTTTCGGGGTTTATAATACTGAACATAATTCAATTGTTTAGAAAAATTTAAATAAAAAATACAGTTAGAATAAATTTTAAAAAAAATTAAGCTTATAAATTATTAAAACAATGTCCCATTTGTTAGTTTCAAGTTTACGGATGCAAACTGTAGATTCCGCGAAGAGAATGAAGTCACATATGTGCTGTTAGGACGCCCTGCGCTATTGCACATATGGAAAAGACTCCTGGAAATATATATCATTACAGCAGAAGGATAAAGTAAGTTCTATACTACTTTTTATCGACGTAACAAACCTCAAGGCTTAGTTAGTCGGTACGCACCGTAAAAACGTAAGCGAACTTAACCAAAGCGAACTTAAGCTAAAGCGAAATGCACAATCAACCACACCTGTGTATTTGATAGAAACGAAATAAACAAAGTTCGCCGTTTTTGTTTATTATTATAATTAATTAATTAATTAATTATTATATTACGTTAATGAAAATTAAAATTGGTTTCTTCAACTCATTATCTGATACATACTGATACATATTCAGTACTCATTATCTTGATATAAATAAGTCGCTCAGATAAGTTTGCAGATGGCTTTATAGACAATTGTTTTCCTTACACAGTGATACCAAGACCAGTGTTTATCCCACTCACATTCTAATGTACAAGTATAATTATTTTAAGGATGAATCAATTATAATTCAGACGAATTTAATTTATTGTCTAAAATATTCGTTGCATATTTCAATAAGATAAGTTATATTAGCTTTTATTATTATTTAACAGTTTTTTATCAAAAGTAAAATTTTTTAGCGTCACTGTAGACGCTATTAGTGATACACCATATTTAGCTGTACATATGAAGTTGGAACTATCTTTTATAACCTATGTTGCAACAATCACAATATACATATAATATATATTTTTATTACAGATAAAAATAGCCATTTTTATACTTCACAATAGCATCAATTTACAGTAAACATAAAATCAATAATATCTCAAAGAAAATTAATTTAGACAAAGAATTAGATTGCCTCTTACTACTGTTAATATGATTAAGTATCCAATTTCTGTAATATGCAACATTTGTATATAAAGCCGGATATACATAATCGCACTTTCTGCTGCGAGAAACTACTCCACATACAAACCCATTGCATAAAAGTGGTCCTCCTGAATCTCCATTGCATACGCACATATATTTATTTTCAATACTTTCTGCACAGATCATACTTTCAGCAACTGTTATCATTATTGGCGGACAAAATTGTTCATCCAATACATGATGATCAGCAAATAAAATATTGTCTGGATACGGACCAAGCTAAATGAAATATATATTAAATATACCTATTCAACATGAAATTATAGCTCGCGTTTATAAGCTTACATGATATGCAGAGCCCCATCCACCTACAATACATTTAGTGTTCTCTTTAGGCGTTTCAGTTGCTAAGGGTATTGGCGCTACAGTCGTGCCATCATATGCAAAACTTTTCGTTAACAGTAGCAGACCTATGTCTCCAGTAAAAGTGATTCCATCATAGGATGGATGCACAATTGATTCACTTACTTCCATTGTTTGTGTTGTGCTCATAACTTGCAAGCGATATTTTGATCCAGCAACTACGGATAGCTTATTGGCAGGTCTCTTTTCGATTGAGTTGCTAAATAGCGATTGTAATTTTTATTGTGAAAATTTTATTTTTTTATTTTTTAATAAACTTACTCTTTTTTGAGAATTAAACAATGTGCAGCCGTCAAAACACTACTTTTTGATATAATAGCTCCGCCACATATATGATTATCGCCGTAAGCGATTGTGTGTCTTCCATATTTGATAATAACTATGTATTTGGTTAATTCGGTATCATTTCTGCGGTACCCTCCTACAATAAGTTGAGAGAATTCTTCCTGATCTTCTGTTCCTCCGCAAATATAAATGCAGTGCACAATTAATATAACAAAAAATATATAACAATTCATCTTATTGGAAATTTAAAAATTTCATGAAACTCTCATGAAAATTTTATATAATTTTTGATAGTTAAATCACTGTTGTATAAATGAAATCCTAAGTTGCAGTGAAATTATTTGTAGAATATTTTATCTTAATTTTGAGCTTATAAGATATTTTATCTTAAGGTAGTTTCTTATTTAGAAAGAAAAATTCTGGATCGGTTACTTCATACATTTGTGCCATACTGCGGTTAAAACAATATTTACCAATGGGGCACCTACTCTTAGTGTTATCAATTTAATTCCATCTGGAGAATATAATCGATCTCTGTAATATAGCTCCAATTATTTCTTCAATGATCATTTAATAGCTGCCTAATTTAACTTACGTAGAAAAATCTATTTTATTTCATATATAAAATTAAAAAATGGGACTATCATTATAAGCCGTACTTTAATTTAACTAACATACGACTGTTCCACATAGCTCTCTCTCTCTCTCTCTCTTTCTTCACCCTTCTAAATCCATTCGCATACAAATTGTCCGGTATATAAATTTCCATTTTTACTTTTCATGTTTAAGATAAATAGTCTCAATCCTTTTTCTACTGAATCCTTGCAGCAGAATAGAAGTAACCATACTGCAATTGTAGACATAAGTAAGCACGTGCACCAGAAGGAGAGTAAAAAAAATTCAAAGTAAATAGCAAAAAGTGGGGCACAAAATGAATATTCATAAGACATAAACTCATATCGTATGAATAAGTTATGGGGTTATAAACCGTATTGTAAAACTTCCGCTTGTGACACAAACTATGAAAAACACATAGTAACAATAAAGGACCTTATTTAATGATATTTTGTTAGACAAATAAATGAGGAAAAAAATAAGAAATGCGGAAGGAAGGAAGACTAAGAAAATAAACAAACGGACACTACGCCAAACTGCCAACGAAACTGCAAAAAACTTTAAGTCACTATGAAGGATACGCAGGACATACGCAATGTGTGCGTCGGCTGGCAGTATATGAATAAAATATTAAATAAATAAATTTAATAAAAATCGATTTATAAGTTATTAATAGACTGGAAATGTATAGGAATGCTTTAGTTAAAAAAATTTATCTGTATTTCTTTGAAAAGTTTTTTTGCTGAATTCAAATTAATTACGGTTATATCTTAATTATCTTTAATATTTAATGTTGTGGATGATATAAAAAATTACATGAATATTTAAAAGTAATTAATAGTAAGTGTTTACGCAAATTGTCAAAAAGTTAACTTTTAGGTAATAAATTAATGAAAAAAATTGTGTATTTGACTAGAATTAATGTCATTTATCCTTCGTTACTTATTAAAACCTCAAAGATTACAAAATCAATGAAGTTTTTGATGTGATTGGAATGATGTCCGTTCAAACAATTACTTATTACATATTCCATTTACTTGAGAATATAAGAAATGGATTATGAATATAAATATAGATATAAAAATTTAATAAGTTATTTCAAAAGACATGAACTATTTAAATCCCGATATTGATTTGAGAGGACCTTTGTCTTTCTGTTGATTAAAAGCTGTTTGTTTAATAAGCTTATTGTAAATAAGGATTTGCTTCCCTTCTGTTATTTCCACTAAAATACTTCTGAAGTGTTTGTTTTAATGATATTCTCTGTGTATTAGTCTGGAAACTATTTATTTCAATGATACAGTTTTAGTTAGTCTCGTTAGCTTTCTTTATTAGAAACCTTGTGATAAACCTTTTTGGTATTAAATGTCATTTTTGCTTGCAAAAGTTGTTTTCGTCTTTTTTCATATTATATAAAAATTTTAAACGATGAGTTATTTTGAGAAGTATATTATGCCGAAGTTATTTTGGCGCAGAGAAATTAAAATCTATAATCCCTTTCTATATTTCTTATTTTTTTTTTGTTTTGTGACCAACAATGTATGGTAATTAAAACCTTGTGGCCTAGGTTAGACAAAAATAAAACGAAACGCCTTTTAGGCTTTAACAAACCTGCAGTTTATGTGCTTACTTAAGTACTAATGGGGCACTGTGCCATTACGCCTATGCTCCAACGCTGGCAAGTTCCAATAAGTGAATTATGCACGAGTTGCCAAGATGAAGAAGAAGTAGAATCTATCAACCACTTCTTGTGTCTCTATCCAGGTCTGCAGACACTTCAATGTCTTGGAGATCGCTTTTTCACTGGCATCACAAGAGATAACGAAAGCAAACTTATCGGATCTCCTCAACTTCATATGGAAAACCAAATGGTTTAGCAAGGATAACCAAGGTTAGCAACTCGCCTCTCTCGGCCAAATTTTTTGAGTGCATCACAATGGACAATATGTGCCTCCGAGTGAAAGTGCTGATAATTGTCAGCACGCGCCTTCCAAACCTAACCTAACCTATGTTTTTAATCAGGACCACAGACAAAGAAACAATTGCTTTTCTGGTCTTACTGGGATAACGAAAGTACTCTTGGCATATCATCTCAGCTTAACCTGAAATATGAAACAGTTTAACGAAGAAACTTTCAGGTGTAACTTATCTCTCCCAGGTAACTTTAGGGGCATCACAAATGGAAATCAAGATGTGGCCTCTCCATCTTACCCAACTTAATACTTTAATGTGTCTTATTTAAAAGCCAACGATTCATTACTGAAAACAGAGCTTAAGATGTGTGCAACTCGCAAATCATAATTTATTAGTTTTATATCCAATACAGAACATAACAATTAAAATTTATTAAATAACGACACAGACATTTCTAAATCCATAACAATTAAGCAAATTACTAATGATAACGCGTTGCTTTACCGCGAAAATAGTGGCACTTTCAATTGCCGTACTAACAAATCATTTCTTAATGCTGTCACCGCAGCATGACAAACACACTGACGCCGAAAATGTCAAAAATTAAACCCATAATTGGCATCGATGGTTTCCCCAATGCCAATTTGTAATTGAAGCTAAACAAAACTGTGCATAAATCGATGTTAGTCCCCAACAACAACAACGCAATTTTATTGATGGCATCTATAAAGCGAATAGAGCTTCTGATAGGTGCGCATCAATACATCGCATGACAATTGAAAATATTGCCCGCCATAGTCGAAAAACCAATAAAAATAGGCCATGAAAAAAATTTCATTAATATGTATTTTAGTATATATATTTTCTTACATATATGCATTATTTGCTTTTTCAATTATTTGGCTAACACGTGCTAGTCTCTGCAGACAATGCTGAAAACTGATACTCAATAAAAAAAAAAATAAAAAAAACAATAAAAAGAATCCAACAGCAGTGTATAATGAATTATATATTTTAATGACATTTATTTCGTTTTATTATATAACCTTATATCACTTAATTAAGTGCCTTTTTATTTTCGCTCATTTCGTTTATATACTGCTGCTGTCATGGATTCGCAGAAAATTAATCTTGAATTTTTATTGCTTATCTCAGTGAGGCTTCAAACAGTGAAATTTATGTCACTCATACGCCCTGGTGCACATGAGACTTAGAATGAGTTTTGCCCTCGCTTAAGTCTAAAAATAAATTATATTTATTTTTGTAGAATAATTATGTTTTCGAACAATGATTTGGTCACCATGGAGGCATAGCATTTTTAAAAAAAAAAATATGCCATATGATATATTTTAAGGATTTGTAAGTTGATATTAATTACAGAAAATTTTTACATTAATGTTTTATAAAAGAAATCATTTATTAAGTTTTGTTTGTTTTTGATTTGGAACGATATTTATAATTATAATTTTATTTATATATTTTATTTATTTGTATTGACAATTTGTATATAACTCTTAAAATAATACATAATGCAACAAGATGGCTGCAAAAAAAATAAATAAAAAATAAATTTAATTTATATAATTATATTTTAACAGTACTTACAAATCTACTAAAGTAACATAAATTGTTAAAAATAAAAACAATTTCTGAAATTAAAATTTAAATAATATGTTTCAAACAAATCAAGTTTTTCGTATCTTTCAATTTATAATTTCATTAAATTCTAATATACAATTTAGTCCAAATTTTATTAATATAACATCCTCTTAAAAACGTATGATAACAATCACAAACTCAAGTGAGATTACCAAATATATTTGTTGACATTATGTATAGCAAATAAGGCTGCGTTTACTCTTTTCATTAGTCTAGAGCTCTTCTGCTGGGTAACAAAAAGTTTTACAAATAACTTATTATGTGAACGGGAGAAACAACATCTACTTGAACACTGGAGAGCCCAAACTGACTTGCGACAGTCAAGAAGATTCATTGATCGTGAACACAACAAAGTTTATGCTATCCTTGGCCTAAGCAGAAACGATATTAAAATCTATACTGAACTACTTACAGAGTATCCTGTAGACTTAATTACCACATGAAGATTATAGGTGCGGTAGAAAGTGACTCCTGTCGACTCTGTTATGAGGATTAGGAAACATCAGAACATATGCTATGCAACTGCCCAGCGAGAGCTTACTCCGAATTCAAATAGGTAAAATTAAGCCCACAACAATTACAAGATTTATAAATAGTCTAGAATTATTTTAGTTGGATCTTTAGGCGCACAATGGAACTTTTAGGTCGGGGTGCATTCAAAGCCTTTTATTTATTAATAACATTATGTAAAGGAAATTTTAAAATGGCAATACTAGCAGTACTGACATTAAAGTTGACATTAAATGACATTAAATTTAAATAAAATTTCATGTGAAATATTTTTTTTTATTTTATTGCAAAAGTGTGACATATATAATTTCACTTATATTCTATTAAAAGGAAATGTTGAATTTTATAAAAAAAAGATATTTGAGTTTGTCTTCAATATTCGTACAATTGAGGATATTAAAATTCCTTATCAGTACTCAGGAATTATACAAAATGAAACCTTTTACCATTTTTTATCAGTTCATGCTCACCACCTACGGAAACCGACACTTTTTTGTAGATTAAACAAGTTTCGAATTCCACTTCTGCTTTTGTTTTTTCTCATTATTTGTCGTACTTGTTCACATTTCCAAGTCATTGAATAAGTAAGGATCGTCAAAACAGTGTAGCAAAAGTGTCAAATAAAATTGATAGCTCTAAGCATAGCAGTTTTTTGTGCTATGCCACACTTCGGAATGTGGCAAAATGCTTAGAAATACTTTCACCAACAAATAGACAAAAAAAATGGAAGGGGAAACCAATTTCGAGTTTTTATAATGTTGTCTATCTAACTCAGTTTGTTGACTCAGAAGCCATATGGGAAACAATTGGTATGAAAATATTACGAAAGATAAGTTTGCATGGCAAGTAAGAGGAGGGAAAAGATAAAGAATGAGGTTATCAATACTTAAAGTTGATTTGATATGCTCTAATCAGAGGCAAGTCATAACAGCGAATAAAACAAATTTAAAATTGATAAGTGACATTTCTAAAAAAATTAAAATTTATATTTATAATTAAGTTAATATATATATATAAACATTTATATAAAATACTTTTTCAAAAACACAGCAAATTAAATAATTTAGTATACAATATCTTCCAACCGAATATCATCACAATTAACGAAATGTTAATTAATTCACATAATTTTACTAATTTTATGCTTCTCTCCTATCGTAGCAGGAAAAATCCAGAAAATGAAATCCTATCGCATTAGTAATCAGTAAGGATTTTTAATATCTCAATTGTGCATTACTACTGTATGTGTTGTTGTAGTGACTTTCCTTCTGCTTCTGTCACTGCAACCACCTAACCCACTACCGCCCTGTATTGTAGTTTGTATTACACTTTGTGGTATTTCTATCTAATGAATGGTATTATTTAATAGGATTATAACCATTACACTACCATTAGAGTAAATAAAATTAATTAAATTCACGCTTACTCCTGATTCACCCACTGGTATCGTTAAAGGTTGATGTTATCTAAATTGATGTCATTGAAGGATTTTCTGTGACCGATACCGCCATTAGTATTACTTGCTTGTCAACGAGATAATTTTTAATATAATGGCACGGGCTTTGTTTGAATATTGAGTTTAAGTACACATCAATTTTTTTTGTGTTGTTTTTGAGAACGTCAAATAATAATCAAAGGAAGTCGATAATCTTAAATATGATGAATTTACTCTCTTAATTATTATGCAGCATTTAATATCTGCATAATATCTCGTGTAATTAAACATTATTGAAGCAAAAAAATTTACAAAAAAATTAATTTAAAATTATTCTTATAATTTTATTTAAAAAATAATATGATGAAAACTTAATGTGTTTCACTAAGTTTCCGCAAAGTAAGAGCATACGATTATAGCGAAAATTACATATGATTATTATTTACTGATTTATATATTAGTTTTAAATTCATTTAAAGACTAAGAGATCAAGTTTCAAACTGACCAATTTTATTTATAATTCAAAATAATTGATTATAATAACGAATATTTTTTGAATATTATATTCCATTGAATAAATAAATAGTAAGATAATTATAGCTATGTAAAATATATAGTGGTATAATTGTGTATAAAATACATAATAATATAATTTTATAAAAAATATGTAACAATACAAACATATTTTTATTATTTTAATAAAAATATATTTTATTGCCTTAATATAGCTGGATAAAACTTTAACTTGTAGAGAGACTCCATTCGAAAAAAATATTATATACTTTCTTAAACCTGGATGACTAAAAAAATCTTATTTATATGAAGTAGCTATAATCAATAACAATTAAATTAGCAAACAGTTCTTTAGCACTCATAATTTTGAAAGTTAATAGTTGTGGCTTTTAAGGTTGTTTCAGTTAAAACCACCGGAGGTTTGGTTACTATCATCTCAAAAATTTGAAAAAAGGAATTATAAAAAGCCTGAAATGTAATGTTGCAAAATTTATTGAAATAGTTCGGTTATTAAAAATCAACATTGGTTATTTAATGGTTCCAAATGCATAACCTTTTGGAAACTATTATTGTATTACACTCTTTATGGGATTATTAAAATGATTAGTTGTAGCAACATAAAAAGAATGGGTTGGTATCAAAAAAATATCTACATATTAGCATTACAATCAAACTGCTTTTGATGATCCACGGAATTTCAAATACATTTAAATACGCTATACATACATACATAAATATATTTATATAGACATATATATAGACATGTATAGACATATATATAGACAAATACAGACATACATAGACATATATATAGACATATATAGACATATATATAGACATATATAGACATATATACATACAAATGTTTTCCCATTATCGATATTACATTATAAATGGATTATATTATCGATTAAATATCCATTTCTCATATTTCATTTAACTTAATAAACAATAATATTACATTAAATAAAAATTAAAGATTAATGTATTATACAATATAATAGGAAACAACTGTTATCCAATTCAATATATTAATATATTTAAATATGTACTTCAATTACTTTGTATTTTATTATATATTATACGAAATAAAAAAATTATTTAAATCTCAATCTCAGCCCCTAAATAGCGAAATTCTTTGATCCCGTGAGGTCTTTTAAAAAAAAAATAATGTCCTAACTCTTTGTTACATTTTACAAAAAGTTAAGTAGTACTAAAAATGTTGCTCCATATTTATAAGTTTTATGTATTCTAAAATACACTACTTTCAACATTATAGTACAAGCAACACCTGCATAGTACCTCAAGTAAATACAAATAGACAATTGCTGCATATTAAATAAAGCATCGTACAATGCTAACGATATAAACTTATCAAATAATTTGCGTCTTTGTTACTAATCCATTAAATTAAATTCAATAATGTTAACCCAAGCACAGTTACTATATATCGGCAAGCAAATGTGAAGTGTATGAGAATTATAAACTGTTTATTGCAACATATATGTGTTACATATAATAATTAACACTGCATAAATTCGTTAAAGTAATATTTTATTTCCAATGCAATAATTTTATTCGTTGCTTGACGTTGATGTAATTATTTAAACAAAAAAATCAGTATTTTAAATTATACATAAGTTTGTTGTAGAATTTATTAAGAAAATTGTATGCTAAGAAATGTTCTGTGAAATATCACACTGTAAAAAATCTTATTTTCATAAAAATAATTATTTCAAAAATAATGACAAATAGAGTTTATTAGAGATAACCAATAGTAGCATAAAATATTTTACGGCTAAAATTAATGTGTAATTAATACCTATGTTAATAAATAATTCATTAACTATATAATAACATGTCCTTGTGCCCAAACATTCTTAATAAATTTAAGAAATGATGAAAATTCAAAAATTCTTGTTTTAGGAGTTTCAAGAGTTTTAATCTTCAGTTACGAATTTTGTATTTAAAGTAATTTGCTGCCAGTAAATAAGTAATAATATTTGCCTTAGACATTCTTACCCAAACTTTCCTCCTTTTATACCAACAAGAGTGCATTTGAAAATATTTCTTGAAATATTATAATTTTCTACAGGTAAATTTCAAAGGAATGGATTGCCAGTAAGGAAATTTAAGTAAATTAGGTGAAAACACGTATCTCATTATTCTTAGCAACTTAAATAAAACTACTAAGTTTGTATCTTTTGTTATCAAAATTTTTTGTTAACCCTTTAAATCGACAATTTGCTTCTAATTGTAAATTTCAGCTCAATCGCGCCATATTTACCTAAAATCATTAAAATATAAAAGAAGATTTAATTTTTAATAAATTATGTTGTGGTTACAGGCTCCTCGGGAAGGTATGCAGATCTTAGGTCAGTTATTGTTTATTCTGATGAAGTGATGAACAATAATGCAGTCAAGGCGTATAGAGGGGTTTTGAAGATCCCTCGCAGTTAATAGAGAGTAAAAGTGCTCAAATGCACTGGATCAACTAGCTTCAACATAATAATCCTTGTATTTAAAAAACAAAATAACTAGTGGATAGAATTCTAGCAACTGGAGAATGAATGACCGTTATCCGTATTGCAAATGCCAGTTTTTTCCTTATACGTCAGAGTTAGAGTAGGCAGTAAAGATCTTAGCTGTTAACGACCCCACTAATTTATAATTCACAAACAAAAAAAAAACGAAAACACAGAAACTTCATTATGTTTTAGGTTAAATAATATCTAAAAGTAAGTCTGATATATGCAAAAAATTTTTAAACAAATATTTGGCAAGTCATGTTTGTCAATAAAGTAACTGCCTCGAATATTCTCCACGGAATTAAGCGCAGTGCATAAATTGTGCGTTTACGTATATTTAACTTTGTGTTGAAATAATTAACGCAGTCATTTAATACTGAATAAAAATCGTTATTAAGAATAAAAGTAAACATCAAAATACCTACAAAAGCATGAAAAGTTTTTGCCAACATTTTTGTTTGACTGAGAACTGCAGACATGGCTCCTATTACCCTCTGTATTTTATGCAGTCGGGAGTGCTTCAAGCGATTCCATTTAATTAACATTATAATTAAAGCAGACCAAGAAATACAAGTCCATATAGTATATCTATATATGTATATGAATATATTTGTCTCTGGCAGTTTATTAAATCAGTCATCTGCTTACTCATTGCTTTCATTTATATTTTTACACATTGCATTTGGCTTGGTCCTTTCATGAAATTCGGTTTTTTCCTTTGTAAATTGTTTTTCTTTTTAATTATATTTTTACTGACATCATTTTGATGAACAATATTCTGACAGCTTTTTTATCGTATATACATATTATATAAGCATGTGTATATCTTCATTGTTGTATCGTTGTATCGTCGTATTTGCACTGACAGTTGTTAGCGTTTAAATTTACGCAAGGGCAGCTGAAATTTATTACTCTTTCAGGTTCACAGCACATTAGCGAAGGATGATAAAGTGGCTGCTTTAATAATCCTTTTGTGTGCATTTCTGCAAGCAAAATTTTTTTAAATAAATTTTTTATTTAAAAGTATTAAAGTTGAGTTACGACTCTATAGTCATATAGTCATGATTATGGTTATTACCTGACCTACTTTCATTTTTGCAAATATACGAGTATTATAAAAAACATATCTCTGCAAATGTATTCAAAACATTTCGTTATAAAAATGATTTTAAATTAAAATTTTGCATACAACTAAGTTTTTTTTCGAAAGGATATCAGTCATTTTAATTAATTAATTGACCATGTTTTTATTATAAGTTTATGCCTTTAAAACCATGAAATTATTTATAGTTGATAATTAAAAATTGAAATTCCATTATTATTCATTTTATTATATATGCACTTGTGATATTAAAAATAATATTCTCACAGAACTTTTGTACAAATCAATTCCAAAGTTCACTGCAGCCATGCACAGCCTTTTATTCTTAATTAAAATGCTTGTTTTTGTAACAAAAATAATTAAACCAGAAGAAAATTAAACTTAAAGGACTCCAAGCCATGAATTAATTTTTTAATCAACGATTTATTAAAACTGCCCTCATATAATAATATATTCTATGTAAATAGTGTCCGAAATTATTGAATAAACTAAAACACCAAAAAACCGACAAATAACCTATGCCCTATAGAGTGCAATATTATTAAACCACCGCTTGACTTATTCCAACTTACACTTCTCTTCGATTGCTTCATCTAATTCATTAAAGAAGTGACTCAATCAAATTTTAATCATCGAATTTCAGCCTTAGGTTCTGTTCCTAAGAACAGAACAAAACAGAACAGATCACTGACAAGGTTCTCTTACTATACCTTGGTACGTTGGTGTACTATAATTAATCTTAACTAAATGCATGACTTGATGATTGAAAACATTATGAAAAAATTACTTTTGGTTAGGTTAGGTTAGGTTAAGAAAGGCGAGTTGCTTACCTTTATTGCCTTCGTATACTAAAGATGAAATTAAGATGATTCGATAAGTTTGTTTTCGTAGTCTGTTAGGATGCCAGTGAAAAAGCGATCTCCAAGCCATGGAATTAGCCATATTTGCAGTCCTGGACAGAGATACAGGAAGTGATTGATAGATTGTATCTCTTCTTCATGTTGACAACTTCTGCATAATCCACTTGTTGGAACTCGTTACCGTTGAATCATATGCGCAATGGCACAATGCCCCGTTAGTGTTCTAGTAAGTACACGAACTGCAGGTTTACTGAAACCTAAAAGGCTTTTCATTACATTTTTGTCTAAACTAGGCCAATAGGTTCTAGCAAACCCACAGCCTTCGCGGTTAGCCCATAAATTGTTAGTCACTGTATTGATAAATTCCTCTATAATCCTAAATAGTGGCATATCGATGTTTGTACTTAGAGGTCGACCTCTCTTATATGCAGTTCAGAACCTTATCTGGTCTTTTCATCTGCTAGTTCATTCCCTTCAAAATATTGCAATATCCAGCAACCCAGCAAAAAGAAACCTTGTGATTTTTAATGCTCATCAGTGAGGCGCGACATCTTAATACAATCTTGGATTTGACAGTGCTTACAGTGTGACCTATCTATCTACAAAAATAGTGATATTCAAAGAACGAATTGTACTTAATTGTATGTTATAAGATAAATCGTTTCTTCGATAGCATATATCTCGATCTGAAAGCCGCTGCAAGTGTTACGGAGTCGGTAGGACTGCATATCTATCGAGAAGATACCTGCTCTAGTGTTACCTTTCATCTTTGATCCATCTGCCTAAATAGTACCTTTAGAGTTACTTGTCACAGATCCCAGGACTTAGCTATTTCTGGTTGGATACAGAGTAGGAACTCAGGTTTTAAACTGTGGTGTCGGTGTCATGTAGTCTGTAGCAGAATCTAAATTCGTCTTGACTAAGCCACGACCCCACTTTTTAATATCCTCCATAATTTAATGATGTCAATAATTACAATGTTCTAAGTATCTACCATATAACTTTCTATAACTTTCATTAAAGAAAAACCAGAATTAAGATTGAGTTGAGATAGTCTTATTAAAACAAATTTCTATTTTATTTTATTTCATTTCATTTTATTTTATTTTATTTTATTTTATTTTATTTTATTTTATTTTATTTTATTTTATTTCAGTTTAATTTATTATCGTTCTAATTCCATATTTTTCACATATTTAAAATCCTCTACTGATAGTTTTCTATCAAAATGTCCATAAGTATTAAAATTTATGGTCTTATAGTTTGTGAAAGTCTTTTTATGAACCGCTCTGAACTACAAAAACTTCTTTTGAGAAAAAACAAAATACCCACGTAGAAAGAGATAGTTTTGTCAAAAAGTGTTTCGTACTTTGTACTACAAATACCACTTAGGAACTTGGAAAAATATTGTAATCCAATCAATGAAAGACACAAAGTTTAACGGAGGTGGGGGAAAACTTTAATAGAGACATAGAGAAAGTTCAATTAACTTTTCTGCTTTTTGCACTATTCTTTCTAGAATACCGAAACTTCGTGCTTAATTTACTTTACAGAATTAGTTTTGTTAAGGAAAAAGGCATAACTTCTTCGAAAAAAAACTTTTAACTGGAATTTCTAAAATCTTAATTTCACGTTAAAAATTTTTCATTCAATTTTGTTATTAAGAAAGAATAAAGTCTTTTTCCGGAACTTTGACTAAAAACTAAGAAAAATTTTTATTCTACAAAGTATAAGCGAAACAATACCTTTCTTTGTGTAACAGATATTGCTATTATTATATCAACTAGTATTTATTTAATCCTAGTGACATATATATAACCAATGAATATCAATTTCCTCTTAACTGCAAATATATAAAATTTCATCTTAAAGGATATTAAAGGTAGATTTGTTCTTTGTAAGCAACATATGAAGCTTTTGTGATGTATTAAATTCTATGCATACTTCAACTCAACTCTGACTGAATTTAAGTCAAGTTTCTGTCCTCTTCTGTACTTAAGTAGCCTAAAGTACAAAGAAAAACAAATGCGGAGACACTTTTGCATAAATATCTGCACGTAATTGTGTTGATTTTAATGAAAATTTTCCAGTTTCACAGGAAAATCCTTGACACAATACATACAACGAAAGCAGCTCTTATGCACAGCACAATGGTTGCTTATTTTTACTTGCAGTGGAAGTAAGGACTGCTGTCTGTCAACATACATTAGTCAGGATATTACGCATCAACGCTGGCTGCAATTGGACTACGTGCATGCATAATCCTTAGTATATTTAGCAAACGTTTATCATGAGTGAATATCAGGCAGAAAATAAAGGATTAAATGGAAGTGAAGTATGTTTAGCTATTAATTGAATAAGGCACACTCGAAAGAGCGGAAATAAATATGAAAAAATGTTTGAAATGAATTTAAGCTCAACTGAACTAAAGATCAATAGAAGAGGAAATTGTATTGAATGAATGGCAAGAAAAGTGGGAAAAACCATTCTAAACCACTCGATTATTCCAATGCTTACTTTGCTATTTTGCTGACTTGCTTCCTTGCTTCCTTGAAAATTTTATAAAATTTTCACCACAAAAATTACAGTTTCATTGCTCACACAATGAAATTCAATGGTGCAATTCTTAGTCATGGACGCACAATCCTAAGAGCACAATATCCTTAATGCTTTTGTGATATTTTACTTATATTATATACATTTTTATTTGCTCGTACTTATATTTCATTTAGTAAAAAAATTAAATTGCATCATCATTAGATATTAAAGTGTAATTAAGCGTTTTTTATATGAATGAAACACTCTAAATATTTAAAATTCTGCCTTTATTGTATTATAAAATATATTCACTTCACAATGCAGTTATCCTTTTTTGTATTTAACTAGTGGACGCAGTTGTAATTGCTGAAAGAATTTGTTAAAAACATTTTTATAATAAAATGAATACAAACAATGTCTTCTTTAGCAGTTATCTTCATGCTAAAGTCTCAACGGAATAAGAAAAGTTTGTATTTTTTGAATATATTACACTGCAATCAATATTTTAGTTATTGAAGTAATTTAATTTTAAAATGGACAATTAAATTGGTAGATCTACATTATATAAACACAAATGGTTAAACTTCCAATACCAGTGTTTTAAAACACTGTTAGAATTGCACACTGTCATTTCTAACAGGATAACAAACGTTTTGAAATACGTCATACATTCAATTACTATCACTAACTATAGTTTTCTATTGAACAATCATCTTATTCTGAACTTATAAAAAATCAGTAATAAGAAAACAAACTAATGGACATGTTTATAGTGGTCTTCTACAGAAATTTTCAGTAAAATTGCTTATTTGTTTTTTATAGTGCTGTTAGCTGCCACTTTTTAACCTTGAAAATTTTATCAACACAGATACTAGAAAATGTTGTGCATTTGGGTATTATGATTTTTTCTGTATTTATTTTTTTACGAGTCATCTTACTACAGAAGCATGGAGAAGAAGTGAAAAGAGAAAGAAGTTCTCAAAAACAATTTTATTGAAATTATTTTGTTTTTATAGTGCTGTAAGCTGGCACTTTGTAATTAATATTAAAATTGTATATGCAAATAGTTCGTTGTCAGAGAACATCAATACCGTTTTGGATTGGTAAATTTAGGGTAAATTTTTCAATTGATTTTCACATTAAGTATAATTTTCATTCACAGTTGTTATTCTTGAGCGAAATTTATAACACTCGAGATTAGTTTATAAAACTCTACATATTTTATCAGAGTAGTAAAATTATTCTCATTTCACAAGTGTTTGATGTGATTTGACAAGTAAAGTGTGATTTATTTCGACATATGTGATTATAAAAAATATAAATGCCAACTAACACAACTACAAAAATATTAGATTACTCCAAACACATTCGATTGTGTAACAAAATTCTGCAGAGCGAGAGTAACTCCAGATTAAATCAAGATTAACCCTTCGAAAACGCCATAAGAATTACTTTTATTTGATTTTTCTTTTGTTTTTTAGTGCTACTACCTAGCAATTTCACTTTTGATTGTAACAATATATATGCCTGAGGTAGTCTATACCTAAGTGTACCTGCAATTACACTGTTCATTTGCAAAATAAGTGTATATATTAGACCGGTTCGATTCATTCGGAAATAAGATTTAATAAACGTATATGGTAAAACATGATTCTATAGACTATTGTGAGTAATATTTACTACAAGTTTTTCGAACTGCCTCTTATCCCCATTCTACCTATTCCCTTTTTGTAATCACTCGTTTTTACGATTTGTTTCATATCTCCTGCTATATGGTTTCAATTAAAATCTAGTTTTTTTCATTTTTTCTTAAGATGGAATAGTATTTTCCCATAAAACCACTTCATATGAAAATTGGGAGAATGGTTTTAAATATTTTAGTGATTTAATATAGCACTTCTTATTTAATTGTATGTATTTTATTACGAATGTTAATTAAAAAAGAAACTAACCCATTCAAAAAATATAAGATTTCGTGTGTCATAAAGTTTATTTTTATCATTCATTTTCCTTTCCAGAGATCATCACTATGTTCGTAGTGTTTATGACAAAAGCATTAGAAATAGTTTACTAAACCACAAAAAAAAAATCTGAAAACTGCTTTATATAGTATTTCCTTTAGCGCTTTCACAAGTATTTCACTAAATTATAGATTCTTTCATTTCACTTTTCACTTTTTGGTTTGAATTCGTCCTTTATCTCTAACACCTGAGGGATTTGATATCCACAACAGTCAACCTAAGTTCACAACGTGACTGCAGCACATATCCTTTCCGAGCTTGTGTACATTATCCAGTGCGCAAAACACATTAGCAACCGTGCAATGTGGCAAAAGAGCAGCATCTGCACCTACGGCAGCAGCTGTTTGCTATCACCTTCTTTTGTTTTAAGTTTTGTTTGTTGATTTTTTAACTTGACATATATAACTTGAACTACATTCTAGTTAAGGATACCGCAGATATTTCAACAGCTGCTGTTGCCAATCAACTAAGCTGACTTTAATCTTTTGCTAAACGTTCAGTCAAATACCAGCCAGAAGGCCAGCGTGCAGGGAAAACTGCTGAGTTCCTTAAAGCTGCCAATTTTGTGGATTATTTGGTAAATGTAAATTAAAGTTCCACAGAGAAAACATTTTTAAAGTTTTATTTAAGAAACTTTAGAATATATATAACTGACATCTTGATTTTAAAGTTCATTTTTTGATAACTTCAGGTGTTTTAAGTGCAAAGTGCATAATAGTGAATAACATGTCCGTAACAATAAAGAGTAAATATGTCTCAATTAAAAATGGAGTACTGTTTATATAAAAAAATATTAAAAGCAATATAAGCTTCGAGTATATAAAATAGATATATATACTTTATATATTCACAAAATAGTAAAAATTTACTATTTTGTATATATAATTATTTTGAAAAAAATATTCATAGTCCTATTTATTTTATTTTTAAGATAAAATTTAAATAAAAATAAAATAAAATTTTTTGTTTATTTATTTTTTTATTTTATTTGATTTATTTATTTATTTTTTTCTTTAATTTTTTTTTATTTTATTTTTTTGCTTTAGAAAAGTAATAGTAACATTCATTATATATACTGTCTTCATTTTTATAAAAAATATTGACTATACTATATATATTCCGAGTTCAAAAAAAAAGTAGTTTTCATTTCCAGACTCAATATAACAAACTTTAAAAACGTTAGCAGACATCCTCCCAATGTCTAAATTTTGTTTAACCATTAATATTGTTAAACGTGTTATTAAAGACATGTTATTAAACGAGTTATTTTTAAACGTGTTTAAAATTATATTAAGAATATACATATACTGTTTATTTTTTACATTAAGGTATATACTTTAGTGTTTAGAATGTAATAATATATTTATTGTTTTTGACCTATCGAACATTTTTAGCATATTTTAATAAAAATTTTGTATGGATTTTACAATAACAGAAATCAGTAGGAATTGGTGCATAATGCACACATCACCGCACATTTATACAGTGAAATATATCACTGGATATATTAGATAGACCCACTCGTTTATGTTCAAGAAAAAACATAAAAAGCACACGTTTTTTGCTGTGCAAATTAAAAATCATTTAATTTGAGAATATATTTAGATCATTTTCTGAAAATTTTATAGCTTACGAGTTCACCTTTAACTCGAATATCGTAATGTATCAGGTTTTTTTGGTCTTTATGTTCGTATTCGTCAATGTTTTGACCACTAATGCGGTTATTTCCTGGCATATTTTGGCTTATGTTCATCTAGTATCTTTGACTAGTTCATATAAATCATTTATTTCAATTAACACCAGAGAAAAAATTTGTTTTCATAAACAATCGATATCAAAAAATTGATCATCATTGCCCAACAAATCACCTGATTGACGGTTGTTGCTTTGTCATTTAAATTTTCGAAAAAGTATTGACCGCTGATCTTATCAGTACAAATTTAATACTATACTGTCACTTTTTGACTATAAGGAGTTGCTTTTTCAGTACTTTGCAGTTTTTACATAGCAGAAAATCGACAATTTAAGTTGTTTACGGTTCCGTTCAACAATAAGTGCGCTTTAAATAGGTGCTATAATTAATCATTCTCACCTGTCTTGTCAAAGTTAACGTTTTGCCAGATGAATTAACCTAATATGACCAGCCAACCCTGTACAATAATCTAAACATAAATTAAACTCTTAGGTTTATCATTACATTTATAAACTGTTGTTAAAAACTATAATTGTAAAGAGATTTCAGTGTAAACGATAAATAAGCAATATGTATTTCAATATAGTTAAAGCTTAGTGTGGGCAGGGATAAGCCCCCAGCCACAAAAGAGTAAAAGTACGCAATAGCACTAACTCAAGAAATGACAACAACTAGTAGTATATAAAAAAAAAAATAAAAAATAAAAAGTCGACTTAAAACTGGGTTATCCAATTTTTTATTTAGATTTACAGTCGCTGTTAATCCAAAAATAACACAAAACTTTTTTCAAAAAACATGACATTTTACTTTTGAAAAAAGGCCTTATACAAAACATATATTCCCAGATTAGTCAAGAAAGTTCCAAGAAATGAAAACATTTCGTATTCGTCAATGAAATATTAATATATGATACCTTAATATATGATATATATTCACAAAATATTGGTCTCGCCCCTGTGACTAGTAGAGTAACATTAGCATGACTTTCTCAGCATTTCGTTCCTAGATTAGGTTCTATACATAAGAAGGAACAAATCATGCAACAAATAATGCCTCTACAAACAGAATAGTATTAAAATTTAACAATTAAAATATAAAAATATAATTAATTCAGTTATTGCTGGTTTATGATTTTGTTCTAATATAAACACAGCAAGTAAAATTGTTAATAAAAACTTTCAAAGCAAAAAGTAACAAAAAACTTCAGAAAAATATGCGAACAAAAAAGTCATGTACGGCTTTGGATCATTTGGTTAAGGTGCGCTGATTCTGAGCTTCACATTTGGCAGGACCCGAGTTCGATTCCTGGTACTTACAGTCTCAAAAAATAATTATTTACGAATTATTAAATACAAGAATTATTTTCAACACCACTGATGATGGATATTTGGCAATGGTCGGTATGGTCAGCCAAAAATTCAATTTTTTTTTTTTTTTTTTTTTTTTTTTTTTTGAAATCCATTTATTTATTACAATCTGTCAGGAATGAATGACAATAAGTAATATATATAAATTTAAATCGTAATAATGGTTATTACGATATAAAAAGAAAGGCACGTATGGACTATGCCCAGTGACATATCCATATATATTTAAAATAAAAGTGTATTGTCTACATATACATATTTAAAATGTCTCGCGATGTTTTTCTTCTCAGCCTTGTAAAGGTATTGGAAGGGGACATCAGTTGAGTAACCAGAGGGTTTAGGTGCATATATAAGCGTTGAGCGTAATTCTTTAATATACTTGCTATTTCTTCCTTGATTGTTCGAACATGTAATTGTTTATGTAGTTGTTCATTCGTTATATACCAAGGTGCGTTTGTGATCATTCGTAGTGTTTTAGATTGGAAGCGCTGTATAATTGCCAGGTTTGAGTCTGCTGCAGTACCCCATAATTGGGCCCCATAACTCCATATAGGTTTAAGTACAGATTTGTATATAAGCAGCTTATTGTCAAGTGACAGTTTGGAATTTCGGCTGAGGAACCAAAATAAGTTTCGTAATTTAAGACCCAAGGCTTTACGCTTTTTGAATATGTGCGATTTCCAGGTTAGCTTACTATCCAGATGTATGCCCAAGTATTTTGTTTCTAAAGCTTGTGGTAATTGAGTATTGTTTATTAAGACCGGCGGGCACGTAGAACGTTTTGTAGTGAATGTTACCTGGACAGATTTTGATTCATTCGGTTTAATACGCCAGTTTATCATCCAGAGAGCAACATTATCAAGGCAGGTTTGAAGTTTGGTGGAAGCACGGATTGGGTCACTGTCAACTGATAAAATAGCTGTGTCGTCTGCAAATGTACCTATAACACTCTCATCGGTAAAAGGAAGATCCGCAGTAAATAAAAGATAAAGCATTGGTCCCATTATGCTACCTTGAGGTACTCCTGCTTCTATATCATGAAGTACTGTAGTTTCGTTTCCATGCTTAATGAAAAAGTGCCTAGCCGAGAGGTATGATTTTATAAATATGAAAAAATTTAGAGGTAGATACAGTTTTAGTTTGAACAGGAGGCCCTCATGCCATACTCGATCAAAAGCTTGTGAAATATCTATAAATGCCGCAGTGCAATATTTTTTACCATCTATCGCACTATGGATATGTCTATGAATTTGTTCTATTGTGCTATGTTTTTGGCGAAAGCCGAATTGATGGTCAGGTATGAGTCTGTTTTGTTGGATAAACGGAGTAAGGCGCTTTAGAAACAGGATTTCCATAACTTTTGACAGGATCGGAAGTAGACTTATTGGCCGATATGATTTGACGTCTTCTGGGCTTATAATTGTAAAGAGATTTCAGTGTAAACGATAAATAAGCAATATGTATTTCAATATAGTTAAAGCTTAGTGTGGGCAGGGATAAGCCCCCAGCCACAAAAGAGTAAAAGTACGCAATAGCACTAACTCAAGAAATGACAACAACTAGTAGTATATAAAAAAAAAAATAAAAAATAAAAAGTCGACTTAAAACTGGGTTATCCAATTTTTTATTTAGATTTACAGTCGCTGTTAATCCAAAAATAACACAAAACTTTTTTCAAAAAACATGACATTTTACTTTTGAAAAAAGGCCTTATACAAAACATATATTCCCAGATTAGTCAAGAAAGTTCCAAGAAATGAAAACATTTCGTATTCGTCAATGAAATATTAATATATGATACCTTAATATATGATATATATTCACAAAATATTGGTCTCGCCCCTGTGACTAGTAGAGTAACATTAGCATGACTTTCTCAGCATTTCGTTCCTAGATTAGGTTCTATACATAAGAAGGAACAAATCATGCAACAAATAATGCCTCTACAAACAGAATAGTATTAAAATTTAACAATTAAAATATAAAAATATAATTAATTCAGTTATTGCTGGTTTATGATTTTGTTCTAATATAAACACAGCAAGTAAAATTGTTAATAAAAACTTTCAAAGCAAAAAGTAACAAAAAACTTCAGAAAAATATGCGAACAAAAAAGTCATGTACGGCTTTGGATCATTTGGTTAAGGTGCGCTGATTCTGAGCTTCACATTTGGCAGGACCCGAGTTCGATTCCTGGTACTTACAGTCTCAAAAAATAATTATTTACGAATTATTAAATACAAGAATTATTTTCAACACCACTGATGATGGATATTTGGCAATGGTCGGTATGGTCAGCCAAAAATTCAATTTTTTTTTTTTTTTTTTTTTTTTTTTTTAAATCCATTTATTTATTACAATCTGTCAGGAATGAATGACAATAAGTAATATATATAAATTTAAATCATAATAATGGTTATTACGATATAAAAAGAAAGGCACGTATGGACTATGCCCAGTGACATATCCATATATATTTAAAATAAAAGTGTATTGTCTACATATACATATTTAAAATGTCTCGCGATGTTTTTCTTCTCAGCCTTGTAAAGGTATTGGAAGGGGACATCAGTTGAGTAACCAGAGGGTTTGGGTGCATATATAAGCGTTGAGCGTAATTCTTTAAAATACTTGCTATTTCTTCCTTGATTGTTCGAACATGTAATTGTTTATGTAGCTGTTCATTCGTTATATACCAAGGTGCGTTTGTGATCATTCGTAGTGTTTTAGATTGGAAGCGCTGTATAATTGCCAGGTTTGAGTCTGCTGCTGTACCCCATAATTGGGCCCCATAACTCCATATAGGTTTAAGCACAGATTTGTATATAAGCAGCTTATTGTCGAGTGACAGTTTGGAATTTCGGCTGAGGAACCAAAATAAGTTTCGTAATTTAAGACCCAAGGCTTTACGCTTTTTGAATATGTGCGATTTCCAGGTTAGCTTACTATCCAGATGTATGCCCAAGTATTTTGTTTCTACAGCTTGTGGTAATTGAGTATTGTTTATTAAGACCGGCGGGCACGTAGAACGTTTTGTAGTGAATGTTACCTGGACAGATTTTGATTCATTCGGTTTGATACGCCAGTTTATCATCCAGAGAGCAACATTATCAAGGCAGGTTTGAAGTTTGGTGGAAGCACGGATTGGGTCACTGTCAACTGATAAAATAGCTGTGTCGTCTGCAAATGTACCGATAACACTCTCATCGGTAAGGGGAAGATCCGCAGTAAATAAAAGATAAAGCATTGGTCCCATTATGCTACCTTGAGGTACTCCTGCTTCTATATCATGAAATACTGTAGTTTCGTTTCCATGCTTAACGAAAAAGTGCCTAGCCGAGAGGTATGATTTTATAAATATGAAAAAATTTAGAGGTAGATACAGTTTTAGTTTGAACAGGAGGCCCTCATGCCATACTCGATCAAACGCTTGTGAAATATCTATAAATGCCGCAGTGCAATATTTTTTACCATCTATCGCACTATGGATATGTCTGACAAGTCTGTGAATTTGTTCTATTGTGCTATGTTTTTGGCGAAAGCCGAATTGATGGTCAGGTATGAGTCTGTTTTGTTGGATAAACGGAGTAAGGCGCTTTAGAAACAGGATTTCCATAACTTTTGACAGGATCGGAAGTAGACTTATTGGCCGATATGATTTGACGTCTTCTGGGCTTATAATTGTAAAGAGATTTCAGTGTAAACGATAAATAAGCAATATGTATTTCAATATAGTTAAAGCTTAGTGTGGGCAGGGATAAGCCCCCAGCCACAAAAGAGTAAAAGTACGCAATAGCACTAACTCAAGAAATGACAACAACTAGTAGTATATAAAAAAAAAAATAAAAAATAAAAAGTCGACTTAAAACTGGGTTATCCAATTTTTTATTTAGATTTACAGTCGCTGTTAATCCAAAAATAACACAAAACTTTTTTCAAAAAACATGACATTTTACTTTTGAAAAAAGGCCTTATACAAAACATATATTCCCAGATTAGTCAAGAAAGTTCCAAGAAATGAAAACATTTCGTATTCGTCAATGAAATATTAATATATGATACCTTAATATATGATATATATTCACAAAATATTGGTCTCGCCCCTGTGACTAGTAGAGTAACATTAGCATGACTTTCTCAGCATTTCGTTCCTAGATTAGGTTCTATACATAAGAAGGAACAAATCATGCAACAAATAATGCCTCTACAAACAGAATAGTATTAAAATTTAACAATTAAAATATAAAAATATAATTAATTCAGTTATTGCTGGTTTATGATTTTGTTCTAATATAAACACAGCAAGTAAAATTGTTAATAAAAACTTTCAAAGCAAAAAGTAACAAAAAACTTCAGAAAAATATGCGAACAAAAAAGTCATGTACGGCTTTGGATCATTTGGTTAAGGTGCGCTGATTCTGAGCTTCACATTTGGCAGGACCCGAGTTCGATTCCTGGTACTTACAGTCTCAAAAAA
This sequence comes from Teleopsis dalmanni, assembly GCF_002237135.1. Lineage (NCBI taxonomy): Eukaryota > Metazoa > Arthropoda > Insecta > Diptera > Diopsidae > Teleopsis > Teleopsis dalmanni. Next base: position 217,656,886 of record NC_051846.1, on the reverse strand, counting down.
TAATTATTTACGAATTATTAAATACAAGAATTATTTTCAACACCACTGAACATGGAAAATATAAATAATAAAGAACGCAAACGCGAAGAATAAACTAGTAGCAAAATTTTTTTTTTTTTTTTTTTTGAAATCCATTTATTTATTACAATCTGTCAGGAATGAATGACAATAAGTAATATATATAAATTTAAATCGTAATAATGGTTATTACGATATAAAAAGAAAGGCACGTATGGACTATGCCCAGTGACATATCCATATATATTTAAAATAGCAGTATGTGATCTACATATACATATCTAAAATATCTCTCGATGTTTTCCTTCTCAGCCTTGTAAAGGTATTGGAAGGGGACATCAGTTGAGTAACCAGAGGGTTTGGGTGCATATATAAGCGTTGAGCGTAATTCTTTAAAATACTTGCTATTTCTTCCTTGATTGTTCGAACATGTAATTGTTTATGTAGCTGTTCATTCGTTATATACCAAGGTGCGTTTGTGATCATTCGTAGCGTTTTAGATTGGAAGCGCTGTATAATTGCCAGGTTTGAGTCTGCTGCAGTACCCCATAATTGGGCCCCGTAACTCCATATAGGTTTAAGTACAGATTTGTATATAAGCAGCTTATTGTCGAGTGACAGTTTGGAATTTCGGCTGAGGAACCAAAATAAGTTTCGTAATTTAAGACCCAAGGCTTTACGCTTTTTGAATATGTGCGATTTCCAGGTTAGCTTACTATCCAGATGTATGCCCAAGTATTTTGTTTCTACAGCTTGTGGTAATTGAGTATTGTTAATTAAGACCGGCGGGCACGTAGAACGTTTTGTAGTGAATGTTACCTGGACAGATTTTGATTCATTCGGTTTAATACGCCAGTTTATCATCCAGAGAGCAACATTATCAAGGCAGGTTTGAAGTTTGGTGGAAGCACGGATTGGGTCACTGTCAACTGATAAAATAGCTGTGTCGTCTGCAAATGTACCGATTACACTCTCATCGGTAAGGGGAAGATCCGCAGTAAATAAAAGATAAAGCATTGGTCCCATTATGCTACCTTGAGGTACTCCTGCTTCTATATCATGAAGTACTGTAGTTTCGTTTCCATGCTTAAAGAAAAAGTGCCTAGCCGAGAGGTATGATTTTATAAATATGAAAAAATTTAGAGGTAGATACAGTTTTAGTTTGAACAGGAGGCCCTCATGCCATACTCGATCAAAAGCTTGTGAAATATCTATAAATGCCGCAGTGCAATATTTTTTACCATCTATCGCACTATGGATATGTCTGACAAGTCTATGAATTTGTTCTATTGTGCTATGTTTTTGGCGAAAGCCGAATTGATGGTCAGGTATGAGTCTGTTTTGTTGGATAAACGGAGTAAAGCGCTTTAGAAACAGGATTTCCATAACTTTTGACAGGATCGGAAGTAGACTTATTGGCCGATATGATTTGACGTCTTCTGGGCTTTTCCCTGGTTTCGGTATCATGGAGATTTGTGCTATCTTCCACTGTGGCGGAATAAACCCCCTTATTATCACAGCGTTAAATAGATGAGTGAGAAATACAAATCCTTTTGGTGGGAGCTGCTGCAAGGCCATGCCTGTGATTAAATCGTATCCTGGAGCTTTTTTTACTTTTAACTTTGTTATTACATCTCTAACTTCATTAATAGTATATCTTTTAATTGGAAGTTCCAATTGATAAGGCTCTTGTAGAAAATTAATCCGTTGATTCATGACATCAGGCATATTTTGGTTATCATTTGATTTAAAGACCTGGTCCAAATGTAACGCAAATGTTTCTGCTTTTTCAATATCGCTTTTTGCCCATGAGTTGTCGATTTTGCGTATAGGTGGTTGATAGACAATCGGTCTGTTGTTCTTTTTTATGGCTTTCCAAAGGGAATATTTTGTATCACATGAAGCACTTAGGTTTTGAAGGTATAGCGACGTGCGATTATTGTTATACTTTAAAAGAAGGGCTTTAACGAGTTTACACAGTTTGTTTAAGCGAGTTTTATCCGCAGGGAATCTCAACTGTTGCCAATGTTTTCTCATTCTACGCTTTTCTTTAATCTGGTATCTAATGTTAAATGGATAATCTTGCTTAACACTTTTAGAAATTGGTGGAGTTGATTCCCATGCAGACATTTGGACACAAGAGTTGAAATGCTCTACTGCTTCAGTTACGTCAGATTCAGTTTTTAACCTGACTTCGGTATTTAGACCAATTGAAATTAGTTGACGGTAACTATTCCAGTCAGTGTTTTTGTTATGAAGAATACATTTTTCCATAATTTCACAGCAGTCATTGAGAGTGATTATTATTGGCGAGTGGTCAGATGACAAGTCGAAATTGGACTTACAAGTAGTTGTTTCGATACGTACCCCCTTTGATACCGCAAAATCAATTAAGTCAGGTATTTTTCTTCTATCCGTTGGCCAATATGTGGGTTCACCTGTTGAGATTGTGTGGAGGTTGAGTACATTTATTGCTTCGAAGAGTTGACGTCCTTTTGGAGATATTAGGCGGGAACCCCATTTTAAGTGTTTAGCATTAAAATCTCCGCCTACTAGGAACCTAGATCCAAGCAGCTGAAAAAATGATATGTACATATCTTTCGTGATACTGTGGCGCGATGGGCTGTAGAGTGATGAGAAAGTCATGTCGCCTTCTTTAGTTTGTACTACAATGTTTGTTGCCTGGATTTCATTCTTGCAATATGGTTTTGCTTCATAATGTTTTATCGAGTTCCTTATGAGGACCGCAGAGCCACCATTTCCTTTACCACTGGGATGCATTGTGTGATAAAGTTCGTAGTTCGGAATTTTAAAGAAACTACGCGTCGTGAAATGGGTTTCTGATACTAGCATTATGTCGTAGCAAAATAGTGGGCACAGCAGAAATGGAACCACTGAAGAGGAACTCCGTGTGCGAGAGGTCCCCCTCACAAACAGTAGCACCGAGCAGTTGTACGGCAAAAAGTACACTAATAATAGCAATATCGCAACCAAGCATTAGTGGACCAGGAACCGTTCTCACTGAAAGTGAGTACGGCGAGATAAAAAATCGAAAAACACACTGATATTACCAGGAATGGCTACATGCGAGTCCGTAGTTACCCTAAGTGAATTAATTGAACACCTAGGGAAAGAAATTGATGGACTAATACAATGTAATATACCTGTTTTACTGAAGGTATTTTTCCAACGCGATAGAAGTTGCAACGACTGGTAGTGTTGCTGAAACCATTAAAAATACCTACCCATATGCATATAGACCACTATGTATGTCGAACACAATAGGGATGTTTCTCGAACGAATAATAAGTGGACGTTCCAGCAGTGTCGGGAAGATCATAATGGCCTTTCTGATAAGCAGTACGGTTTCCGGCGGGCTAGGTCAACAGTCGATGCGATTAAAACGGTAAAAAATATTGCAAAGGAAGCTACCAGCGAATGACACACTGCAATGAAATACTGTGCAGTCATCACGCTAGACATTAAGAATGCTTTCAATTCAGCAAACTGGTCTGAGATACTACTTTCACTTAAAACTCTGAACCCGATTATTTGTTACGCATTATTCGCAGTTACTCTAATAATCGAATACTGCAATATGACATAGAAAGTAGAAAACAGTAAGAGGTCACTAGTGGAGTCCTACAAGGATCAGTTCTCGGACCCACATTGTGGAATGCTATGTAGATAGAGTTCTGAAAATAAGACTTCCCGATAAAGCGACAATAGTTGGATACGCTGATGACATCGCGTTAATGGTGGTAGACAAAAGACTTGACCACTAAGAAGCAAAATGTGATGATGCAGCAGCAAGAGTACAACGATGGCTTAAAAATGCAAGACTGGTGTTGGCGGTGCAAAAAATAGAAGCAGTACTGACAAATGCAAGAAAGCAAAAAAAGAAGACGAAAATTAAATTTGGCGGGCATGAAATATTATCCCTTGAAGCAATAAAATACCTTGGAGTCATAATGCAAGACTGAGCTTCAAACAGCACCTTACAGCAGTAAGCTCTAAGGCAACAGAAGTGAATAGTGCTCTAACACAAATTCTTTTGTATATAGGTGGTCCTCAGGGCGAAAGAAGGCGTATTTTGTCTACGGTCACGGACTCTATTATATTTTATGCCGCTCCTATATGAGCAGCAGCAAAAAAGCATCAAATACATCTGGTAGCACAAGTATACAGACGCAATGCGTTACGTGTTGTCTGCGCTTATAGAACAGTCTCTGATGAAGCAATCTGTGTCATTGCTCGAAAACTGCCAGTTGGCATACATGTAAAAGAGTTAAGCCATCTTTATGGCAGGTAAGGCATAACGCCTACGATGGATCAAAAATCTGCTGTACGTGTATATTCATTTAGAGAATGGCAGCAAAGATGGGAGCAGTCCTCTAAAGGACGTTGGACCTACACACTTATTCCCAGCATTAAGGAATGGGTGTCAAGAAAACATGGTGAAGTTGATTATAATCTGACTCAAATATTGAGCGGCCACGGAGACTTTTTAGAATATCTTTACAGATTTCAACGGTCAGATAGTCTATACTGCCCAAATTGCCACAACTTCGTAGAAAGTGCAGAACATGTAGCCTTTCGCTGCGACCGGTTTAATGAATAACAGGAAATACTCGTGGAGGCCATAGGACATCTATCATCTCCTAACAGCATTGTACATGAAATGTGCTCAAGTAGCTTTAAATGAAAGGCAGTTAAAATATTCGCAACTCAAATTATGCGGCATCTATGACTTTACGAAGAGGAAAGACAAACAGCTGCAGTGATATATAATAATGATAATGAATGCATACATACAGTATAAAAACTGTAATGTGCTCTGGACGGCCTCTTGACGAAATACCAAATCGGTGATCCCGAGAGGGCTAACCGTCGGACATCGGGATGACTTTAGTGTGTTAAAGTCTCGCACTGACTGGGCTTTCAGTCAGTGAACGTGATGATGAAGACAGTAAAAACGAAGCTGAATGGGTTACTAATGAATGACATTAAAAATGGGGTAATACCTATGAAAACAGCGACAAAAATATGCCAGTTTACCGGGGATTATGAAGTTGTTTTAATGTCTCTACTTGCTGAGAAAGCCAGATTGTCCGATAAAGTAGAAGTCATAGAGCGACGTTCGGAAATGGGTGTACCTTCCAGCGTTCCCACAGGTGTAGCTGTTCAGCCTGCAGTAGTTTCAGGAGTCCCGTAGCAGTTGCCTAAGCCGGTTGAGACCTGGTCCCTAGTAGTCAAAAGTAAGAACGCTAAGGCGACCTCTAAGGAAGTTGTTCCAAAGGTAGTGAAAGAGGTGAAGGCAATTAAAGGCGGGGGGGCTGTGATTCGGACCTCTTTAGTTGGGGAAAGGGCGAGGATTGTCAAAAATTCTAAATTTGGAGAAGTTGGATTGGAGGTGAGCGTCAATGAGCAATTGGGGCCGAAAGTAGTTATAAATGGCGTTCAAAGTGAAATTTCAACGGAGGAATTTATGGAGGAATTATATTCAATGAATTTTATGGAACGAATGACGTCGGAGATGTTCAAAAAGAGTGTGCGTCTGGTAAGCCGTCCATGGAAGGTAACCACTGATGCGAAAGTGAACGTCGTCTTGGAGGGTAGTGGTACTGTGGGGATATGTGGTTATATGATATTTTTATTTTAGTGCTTCGTTTATTATTTTCACGAATTAAAACAACTTTAAGTCTTGCTCGTCATATCAGGACTGATTTTTTTTTTAATTTCTTTCTTAAAACTAACATCGTTTCTTACAATTACTTTTCAATAGAATCTTATGTAATGATTCTATTGGTTGATATTTGAATTTACTTTCGTCTAATTGGTTAACCCAAATTAGACGTATATAAAGATTTTATAAAAATAACTTACAAATATTTATTGTTTAAATGGTCTTTTATTTCACCAGTGGCACACATCTGGTAACCAACTGTATTGAGGGCAAATCATATTGCATGCATTATCGCTTGCAATATGATCTGTGAAAAACTTAACACAAATTCATGTGTTGAGCATGCCCCTATCCAAATTGTCAAATGCATATTGGAACAATTAAATATGCATACAAATATTTTGTCATAAAGAAATGACAAAATAGACGAGTCAAATTTCTGACTCATAAATTATTTCATATTTGACAATTAGGGTTTTTCGGTCATGCTTGATATTTGAGTATTTCGGGTTAGTATGGCACATTAAATACCGCACACAACGTATAGTGTGTGGTCATGGTTAATATGCCACTACACCCTCACCCTTTAAGAAAAAAATCTATCTTTTAAATAGTATTCATATAATATAATCGATATAGCTTGATTTCGTATTATTTGTTTAAAATGTTTATATTATATATATATATTCTCTTTTGAATAATTTTGTATTATTTTTGTGTAAAGTCTTTGTTTCATTACCAATGCTTATTATGACATTACTGCCTTCTATATTTATTACTTTATATGGACCTGTATACGGTGACTTAATTTCGCGACTTAATTAACACTTCGTCACCTATTTTCAATTTAATCGGCCAACTATTTTTCTTAGATATTTCTTTTCTTTTTGTTTTAACTTCTATGCTAAATTTTCTTGCTTGTTCAATTGATAACCTAAGTCGTACTTTTAACTCATTTTTGCATAATCGTCTAAGTTGAATATTCCCTGTTTATTTTCTATGTTTTCATTAGGTAATGCTGGAAGTTTACTAAATACTAATTCATGCGGGGTATAACCTGTCTCAACGTGTGGAGCAGTATTATAGGCGAATGTATAGTATGGTAACCATTCGTCCCAGTCGTCATCATTAGCAAAGTTTAGCAAATATTCGTTAAGTACCCTATGGTTTCTTTCTATTGTTCCTACCGTTTCATGGTGGTATGGAGTTGAAAAAATTTGTTTTATTCCTAAAATTTCTGTAACTTTAGCTAGGAATTCATTTACGAATTCTGTTCCTCTATCAGATTTTAAAATCTTAAAGGAGCCGAATTTCAGTATGAGTTGTTCTACTAAAGTTTTAGCTATTGTTTTGGCTTCTTTGTTTATGATTGGATATGCAATTATGAATCGACTTAATTCACATTGCATTGTTAATATATATCTGTAACCAGATATATCTGTACTCGGAGTTGAAGTAATTTGAAATTCCTTACGGTTTTGTCGGATTTGTTTGTTCCTTTGACATTTTTCACAAGTGGTTACATAGTTATGAACCATCTGTTTCATCTTTTTCCATGTGTATTTTTGCTTCAATTTGGTAAAAGTTTTGCGAACTCATGATATTCCTCAATTAATCTGAATCTTGTCATGATGTCAGCTATGTATACTGGTTTCTTGTATAACAATATTTTTAATCTATGTTGACTTTCACTTTTCTTTTCACATTGCAACTTATTAAACATTTCTTTAAATTTATTTTTATCCATGGATGTAATTATTATATCTTCATCGCTTAGCGCTAGCATTGTTATTTTTATTTTTTCTAGTTCGGAAATCAGCTGCACCATAATCGAAATCGGCTTCAGAGGTATTTCGCGTAATTCCACTGTGACTTTTTTGTTATCGTATCGAATAAATTCATCTTTATCTTTGCTTATAATTTAAAACTGCAGTGTTCTCATACATCGAATATCACTAATAGAAGTGCAATCCCAAGAATAGAGTTGATCAGGCTCAATCGGTTTTGCCTCTTTTTGTGTATTCATATTGGTAGTCTTATTGGCAGAGCTAACATTGGCTGCTGTGGCGCGCGCTTTACTTCTAGTTGTTATACATATTTTAGCTTTTTCTTTTACATGACATGTGGTTTCTTCATCTTCATCGGGATTGTTCAATTTTCGACTGGACATCTTGTCTTCAGTTGTAGGTATCAAATTCTTTAAAATATTGCTGTCTATCTTAATTCTAGACAGGGCATCAGCATTAGTGTTAATTTTTCCTTTTTTGTATATTATCTCAAAATCATAATCTGATAAATCAATACGAATCCTTGTCATTTTTGAAGAAGGATTTTTGTGGACAAATAATGAAATCAAGTGTCTGTGGTCAGTAACAACGTAAAAATGTTTGCCATACACGTGTGGTCTGAAATAGTTTATTGCCCAATGTATTGCAAGTAGTTCCTTTGCAATGACTGGTTTATTTTAGTCGTGTTTTTGTAAGGCTTTGCTTGCATAACAGATGTTACCTTGAGATAAAACTGCACCAAGTGCATAGTCAGAAGCATCCGTTGTTATTATGAACGGTTTATTGAAATCTGGGTATTTCAATATCGGTGGACTCATTAAAATTGATTTAAGACCTTCGAATGCTATGTCGCATTCAGTATTCCAAATAAATTTCTGATTCTTTTTCAATAGCATATTTAGAGTGCGGTTATTTTTGTTTTTTAAAAATATACTAACTTTTATTTCGAAAGTTTTTTTGTGTATCTCTACACGTGTTTCGGCAAATTCGCTTTTGCCTTCATCAGGAGAATTCCTAATATCAAAACATCTAGCAATCTTACAAACTATTTATACCATAAACATGTTATTTTTAATACTAAACTTAATATTAATCTTAATTTTAATAAATCTTAAGGTTATTGTCCTTGGGGGTGACAGGTAAGAAATGGTGGCGGGGTTGGTCGGTGTTGCTTTTTTTTATTTTACATATAGGTAGTTAGGTCGACTGGTTGTCGGTTTTTTGGGATGTATCTAAAAAGGCACGATGACACGTTGCCTTTGTCGCCGTTGAGTAAAGTTGTAGTATGATGTTTGTGTATTTCGATGCTTTCTGCCGTTTCTAATTTCCAGCTATCCTTTACATTTTTGATTATTTGGGCGTTATCCCTGTTGATGTGGTGATTTTCCTTTACTATATGTCTGGCGACATTTGATTTTATGTGGGGGTTCATTTTCTTTGGTGCTTCTCTTGCTTCCTTCAGGTGTTCTTCAAGTCTTACTGATAAGGGTCTTTTGGTTTGTCCGATGTATATTTTGTTGCAGGAGCCACACTCTATTTTGTATACTCCGCATTTTTCGAATGGGTCAATTGGGTCTTTTGCAGATGGTAAAAGGCATTCAAGTTGGTGTGGTCTACTAGAGTGAACTAAGTCGATATTGAACTTTTTTAACTTGGATTTTAGACCTTTGGAGACGGTGTCATTGTATACTACAGCGACTCTTCTTTGTTTTGGTTTTTCTGCTGTCAATGTCGTCATGTTCCTGGAATGTAGTTGCCTTCGTTTCTTTTTTATGATTCCATCGATGGTGTTCTGAGGGTATCCGTTTATGTCCGCTATTTCTTCAATGTATGTGGTTTCTTCATTGATGGCTGCTTGTATTTAGAGGTTTCGCTATTGAGGCAAAATCTTTGATAAAACGTCTGTAATAATTACAGAAAGCAATATATCTCCTAACTTCATCTACATTTGTAGGTTTAGGATAACTTTGAATGACTTTGTATTTGGCTGGGTCTGTTTTAACGCCATGTTCAGTGATTAAATGTCCTAAATATGTAACTTCGTGTTTTAGAAAGTTGCATTTTTCAGGATTTAGTTTTAAATTGTAATCACTTAGTCTTTTAAAGACTTTTTCTAGATTAATATTGTGGTGTTTTAGGCTGTTGCCGAAAACAATAATATCATCGACATACATGCTTCATTTTCAAGGCCTGTTAACGCTAGCGTTAGCACGCGTTGAAAACTATTTGAACTTATTTTAAGACCAAAAGGTAGTCTTTTAAATTCATAATGACCATTGATGGTTGAAAATGCAGTTTTTTGTCTTGATGCTTCATCTATTGGAATTTGATGGAATGAACTAGTCATATCCAAAGTTGAGAAGTATCTTGCTTTTCTAAGCAAATCAAGTATGTCTTCTAGACGTGTGAGAGGGAATTTGTCATTTACTATTTTGTTGTTTAGTTTTCTATAATCAATTACGAGTCTCCACTTCTTTTCGTCGTCCGATGATTTCTTTGGTACAAGTAAAATCGGTGAATTGTAGGGGCTTTTGGAAGGTTGTATGATATCATCGTCAAGTAGTTTTTGAACTTGCGATTTGATAACATCATTGTGACTTTGAGGTAATCTGTAATTTTTTATGTATGTTGGGACATCGTCTGCAGTAGAAATATGTTCTGTGTAGAAATTGTTGCAGGATATTTGTTCTCCTTCCATTAAAAATATGTGTTGGTATTTAGTTACTAATGATACTAGTGATTCATCATCACATTTGTTATGTTGAGTTCCTAGTTGTAGTTTGTTTAAAAGGTTTTGTAAACGCAGTTCGTCCTATTTATTAAAAGAGTTTTTATTAATTTTATAGCAATTGTTTAGTGGACGGGTTTCAAATTTTAGTATATTAAGGGTAACACTGTGTTCATTCGTGTTTACAATTCGAATGTGACAGTTTCCTCTTGCTGGAAGTATTGTATTTGCGTTGAAAACACCTTTGTCAATTTCTTGTGAAATTAACAATGTATCTTCACCGAAATATAAGTCTATAGGTAATATATGTTCTGACCTTGCTCGTAGAACAATTGGTTTACAACACATAGGAACTGTTATTTGCTGTCCTTTATGAGTAACTGTTAATGAGAAGGTATAATAGTCAATATTACATTTAAAGTTTGTTAAGAAATCTCCACCGATGATGCCATCTACCTCAATTGGAAAGTCATTTTCTACCGCCGAAAATTTGTGCTGGATTGTTATATCTTCAAATTCCATCTGAAGATTCGTGATGCCTAAGGAATTTCTGCAATTGTTGGTGATACCGAATAATACACATGTTTTACTTGAGTCGTAGGATAAGTTAAATCTATTTTTAATTATTGACACATCTGCTCCTGTGTCGATTAATAATTTAATGTCAGTGTCAGCATCTTTGCATCGAATTTTTATGTGGTTGGATATGTTAGGATTAAATGTGTAGATGTTTTTTCTTATTTTACCAGAGGTGAATTCTACTGGTTTCCCTCTGGTGGGTTGTAGTTTTCCTGCATTGCCATTAAACGAATATTTCTTCCATTGTAACCGTTGTATCTGTTACCGTTTCTATTGTTGTTATTACCTTGTCTCTGAATATTGTTACTATCTTGATGATTTTGATTTCTTTGGCTATTAAATCGATTCCTATTACTGTTGTTGTAACGTTGGTTTCTATGAACAATGCTACTATTGTTATTATTATTATTATTGTAATGATTTCTGCTACTTGAGTTATTGTTATTGTGGTTTCTTTGACCACTGTTATTATTTGAATTTCTGTTATTAAAATGGAAATTGTTGTTATTGTACAGATTACTATTTCTATTTATTCTATTGTTATTATTGGGGTTATTACCTCGGTAATACAACATTCGTTGATTTTGTTCAGGAAAAATTAAACTTTCAGCGATTTCCCACACTTGCTGAAAAGTCTTTGGTTGCGCCATTTGTACCGCCAGGGAGTACGTAGCATTGAGGCCTTTTTTATATGCCAGTAATGCATTCTCTCGTTCGTGGCTAACATTCCTTCTGCCTGTGGAGAAGTTACGTTGTAATTCCTCTTTAGTAAAGACGCCGTATTCAGGTCTGTTAATAACTTGGCCATTCTATCACTATAATCTGTGATTGATTGCTTGTGACCTTGCCTTGTTTCAGCTATCTTCTGTAGAAGCGTTGGCACTGTGTCCTTTGGAATATATGTAGACTTGAGTTTTTCTATCAATAGTTCCAATGAATTTGGAAAACCTATTGGTGAAACTCGTAACCTTACATTGTGGTATAGTTTGCACTCCACAATGTGTTCTAAGAATTCATGTTTGTCCTCGTCTCTTATCTTTTTAGCATAAAACTGTAACCTCCTTAGAAAAGAATTTAAATCCTCTATCTTTGCCGTGAACGTAGGTAGGAGTTTCTCTACGCTCTCTATCACCGCGTCGTATGTCGTCATTCTACTTGTTGTACTATTGTTAAAGTCCAAAGGTGTATTAACTACTTGGTTTGTGGCTACTTCAGGTGTAGTCATTTTTACCAGATATTTTCTCGCCTGTATATATTTTTCAAGGAAATCTTCTTTTAAAACTGAAGCCTCTTCTAAGTTTTTAGTTATATGAATTGAATCAGCACGATTTTTTAGATAGTCTAATCTATCTAACTTGATAGCTAAAGTGGGTTTTGTATACCCTCTAATACTAGCCTTTTTAGCGTTTTTTAAAGTAGT
>NC_051846.1:217635946-217644568 GCF_002237135.1 Teleopsis dalmanni | reverse complement strand
TTATACTTCACAATAGCATCAATTTACAGTAAACATAAAATCAATAATATCTCAAAGAAAATTAATTTAGACAAAGAATTAGATTGCCTCTTACTACTGTTAATATGATTAAGTATCCAATTTCTGTAATATGCAACATTTGTATATAAAGCCGGATATACATAATCGCACTTTCTGCTGCGAGAAACTACACCACATACAAACCCATTGCATAAAAGTGGTCCTCCTGAATCTCCATTGCATACGCACATATATTTATTTTCAACACTTTCTGTACAGATCATACTTTCCGCAACTGTTATCATTATTGGCGGACAAAATTGTTCATCCAACACATGATGGTCAGCAAATAAAATATTGTCTGGATACGGACCAAGCTAAATGAAGTATATATTAAATATGTTCATCATTATAGCTTATAGCTCGCTTTTATAAGCTTACATGATATGCAGAGCCCCATCCACCTACAATACATTTAGTGTTCTCTTTAGGCGTTTCAGTTGCTAAGGGTATTGGCGCTACAGTCGTGCCATCATATGCAAAACTTTTTGTCAAAAGTAGCAGACCTATGTCTCCAGTAAAAGTGATTCCATCATAGGATGGATGCACAATTGATTCACTTACTTCCATTGTTTGTGTTGTGCTCATAACTTGCAAGCGATATTTTGATCCAGCAACTACGGATAGCTTATTGGCAGGTCTCTTTTCGATTGAGTTGCTAAATAGCGATTGTAATTTTTATTGTGAAAATTTTATTTTTTTATTTTTTAATAAACTTACTCTTTTTTGAGAATTAAACAATGAGCAGCCGTCAAAACACTACTTTTTGATATAATAGCTCCGCCACATATATAATTATCGCCGTAAGCGATTGTGTGTCTTCCATATTTGATAATAACTATGTATTTGGTTAATTCGGTATCATTTCTGCGGTACCCTCCTACAATAAGTTGAGAGAATTCTTCCTGATCTTCTGTTCCTCCGCAAATATAAATGCAGTGCACAATTAATATAACAAAAAATATATAACAATTCATCTTATTGGAAATTTAAAAATTTCATGAAACTCTCATGAAAATTTTATATAATTTTTGATAGTTAAATCACTGTTGTATAAATGAAATCCTAAGTTGCAGTGAAATTATTTGTAGAATATTTTATCTTAATTTTGAGCTTATAAGATATTTTATCTTAAGGTAGTTTCTTATTTAGAAAGAAAAATTCTGGATCGGTTACTTCATACATTTGTGCCATACTGCGGTTAAAACAATATTTACCAATGGGGCACCTACTCTTAGTGTTATCAATTTAATTCCATCTGGAGAATATAATCGATCTCTGTAATATAGCTCCAATTATTTCTTCAATGATCATTTAATAGCTGCCTAATTTAACTTACGTAGAAAAATCTATTTTATTTCATATATAAAATTAAAAAATGGGACTATCATTATAAGCCGTACTTTAATTTAACTAACATACGACTGTTCCACATAGCTCTCTCTCTCTCTCTCTCTTTCTTCACCCTTCTAAATCCATTCGCATACAAATTGTCCGGTATATAAATTTCCATTTTTACTTTTCATGTTTAAGATAAATAGTCTCAATCCTTTTTCTACTGAATCCTTGCAGCAGAATAGAAGTAACCATACTGCAATTGTAGACATAAGTAAGCACGTGCACCAGAAGGAGAGTAAAAAAAATTCAAAGTAAATAGCAAAAAGTGGGGCACAAAATGAATATTCATAAGACATAAACTCATATCGTATGAATAAGTTATGGGGTTATAAACCGTATTGTAAAACTTCCGCTTGTGACACAAACTATGAAAAACACATAGTAACAATAAAGGACCTTATTTAATGATATTTTGTTAGACAAATAAATGAGGAAAAAAATAAGAAATGCGGAAGGAAGGAAGACTAAGAAAATAAACAAACGGACACTACGCCAAACTGCCAACGAAACTGCAAAAAACTTTAAGTCACTATGAAGGATACGCAGGACATACGCAATGTGTGCGTCGGCTGGCAGTATATGAATAAAATATTAAATAAATAAATTTAATAAAAATCGATTTATAAGTTATTAATAGACTGGAAATGTATAGGAATGCTTTAGTTAAAAAAATTTATCTGTATTTCTTTGAAAAGTTTTTTTGCTGAATTCAAATTAATTACGGTTATATCTTAATTATCTTTAATATTTAATGTTGTGGATGATATAAAAAATTACATGAATATTTAAAAGTAATTAATAGTAAGTGTTTACGCAAATTGTCAAAAAGTTAACTTTTAGGTAATAAATTAATGAAAAAAATTGTGTATTTGACTAGAATTAATGTCATTTATCCTTCGTTACTTATTAAAACCTCAAAGATTACAAAATCAATGAAGTTTTTGATGTGATTGGAATGATGTCCGTTCAAACAATTACTTATTACATATTCCATTTACTTGAGAATATAAGAAATGGATTATGAATATAAATATAGATATAAAAATTTAATAAGTTATTTCAAAAGACATGAACTATTTAAATCCCGATATTGATTTGAGAGGACCTTTGTCTTTCTGTTGATTAAAAGCTGTTTGTTTAATAAGCTTATTGTAAATAAGGATTTGCTTCCCTTCTGTTATTTCCACTAAAATACTTCTGAAGTGTTTGTTTTAATGATATTCTCTGTGTATTAGTCTGGAAACTATTTATTTCAATGATACAGTTTTAGTTAGTCTCGTTAGCTTTCTTTATTAGAAACCTTGTGATAAACCTTTTTGGTATTAAATGTCATTTTTGCTTGCAAAAGTTGTTTTCGTCTTTTTTCATATTATATAAAAATTTTAAACGATGAGTTATTTTGAGAAGTATATTATGCCGAAGTTATTTTGGCGCAGAGAAATTAAAATCTATAATCCCTTTCTATATTTCTTATTTTTTTTTTGTTTTGTGACCAACAATGTATGGTAATTAAAACCTTGTGGCCTAGGTTAGACAAAAATAAAACGAAACGCCTTTTAGGCTTTAACAAACCTGCAGTTTATGTGCTTACTTAAGTACTAATGGGGCACTGTGCCATTACGCCTATGCTCCAACGCTGGCAAGTTCCAATAAGTGAATTATGCACGAGTTGCCAAGATGAAGAAGAAGTAGAATCTATCAACCACTTCTTGTGTCTCTATCCAGGTCTGCAGACACTTCAATGTCTTGGAGATCGCTTTTTCACTGGCATCACAAGAGATAACGAAAGCAAACTTATCGGATCTCCTCAACTTCATATGGAAAACCAAATGGTTTAGCAAGGATAACCAAGGTTAGCAACTCGCCTCTCTCGGCCAAATTTTTTGAGTGCATCACAATGGACAATATGTGCCTCCGAGTGAAAGTGCTGATAATTGTCAGCACGCGCCTTCCAAACCTAACCTAACCTATGTTTTTAATCAGGACCACAGACAAAGAAACAATTGCTTTTCTGGTCTTACTGGGATAACGAAAGTACTCTTGGCATATCATCTCAGCTTAACCTGAAATATGAAACAGTTTAACGAAGAAACTTTCAGGTGTAACTTATCTCTCCCAGGTAACTTTAGGGGCATCACAAATGGAAATCAAGATGTGGCCTCTCCATCTTACCCAACTTAATACTTTAATGTGTCTTATTTAAAAGCCAACGATTCATTACTGAAAACAGAGCTTAAGATGTGTGCAACTCGCAAATCATAATTTATTAGTTTTATATCCAATACAGAACATAACAATTAAAATTTATTAAATAACGACACAGACATTTCTAAATCCATAACAATTAAGCAAATTACTAATGATAACGCGTTGCTTTACCGCGAAAATAGTGGCACTTTCAATTGCCGTACTAACAAATCATTTCTTAATGCTGTCACCGCAGCATGACAAACACACTGACGCCGAAAATGTCAAAAATTAAACCCATAATTGGCATCGATGGTTTCCCCAATGCCAATTTGTAATTGAAGCTAAACAAAACTGTGCATAAATCGATGTTAGTCCCCAACAACAACAACGCAATTTTATTGATGGCATCTATAAAGCGAATAGAGCTTCTGATAGGTGCGCATCAATACATCGCATGACAATTGAAAATATTGCCCGCCATAGTCGAAAAACCAATAAAAATAGGCCATGAAAAAAATTTCATTAATATGTATTTTAGTATATATATTTTCTTACATATATGCATTATTTGCTTTTTCAATTATTTGGCTAACACGTGCTAGTCTCTGCAGACAATGCTGAAAACTGATACTCAATAAAAAAAAAAATAAAAAAAACAATAAAAAGAATCCAACAGCAGTGTATAATGAATTATATATTTTAATGACATTTATTTCGTTTTATTATATAACCTTATATCACTTAATTAAGTGCCTTTTTATTTTCGCTCATTTCGTTTATATACTGCTGCTGTCATGGATTCGCAGAAAATTAATCTTGAATTTTTATTGCTTATCTCAGTGAGGCTTCAAACAGTGAAATTTATGTCACTCATACGCCCTGGTGCACATGAGACTTAGAATGAGTTTTGCCCTCGCTTAAGTCTAAAAATAAATTATATTTATTTTTGTAGAATAATTATGTTTTCGAACAATGATTTGGTCACCATGGAGGCATAGCATTTTTAAAAAAAAAAATATGCCATATGATATATTTTAAGGATTTGTAAGTTGATATTAATTACAGAAAATTTTTACATTAATGTTTTATAAAAGAAATCATTTATTAAGTTTTGTTTGTTTTTGATTTGGAACGATATTTATAATTATAATTTTATTTATATATTTTATTTATTTGTATTGACAATTTGTATATAACTCTTAAAATAATACATAATGCAACAAGATGGCTGCAAAAAAAATAAATAAAAAATAAATTTAATTTATATAATTATATTTTAACAGTACTTACAAATCTACTAAAGTAACATAAATTGTTAAAAATAAAAACAATTTCTGAAATTAAAATTTAAATAATATGTTTCAAACAAATCAAGTTTTTCGTATCTTTCAATTTATAATTTCATTAAATTCTAATATACAATTTAGTCCAAATTTTATTAATATAACATCCTCTTAAAAACGTATGATAACAATCACAAACTCAAGTGAGATTACCAAATATATTTGTTGACATTATGTATAGCAAATAAGGCTGCGTTTACTCTTTTCATTAGTCTAGAGCTCTTCTGCTGGGTAACAAAAAGTTTTACAAATAACTTATTATGTGAACGGGAGAAACAACATCTACTTGAACACTGGAGAGCCCAAACTGACTTGCGACAGTCAAGAAGATTCATTGATCGTGAACACAACAAAGTTTATGCTATCCTTGGCCTAAGCAGAAACGATATTAAAATCTATACTGAACTACTTACAGAGTATCCTGTAGACTTAATTACCACATGAAGATTATAGGTGCGGTAGAAAGTGACTCCTGTCGACTCTGTTATGAGGATTAGGAAACATCAGAACATATGCTATGCAACTGCCCAGCGAGAGCTTACTCCGAATTCAAATAGGTAAAATTAAGCCCACAACAATTACAAGATTTATAAATAGTCTAGAATTATTTTAGTTGGATCTTTAGGCGCACAATGGAACTTTTAGGTCGGGGTGCATTCAAAGCCTTTTATTTATTAATAACATTATGTAAAGGAAATTTTAAAATGGCAATACTAGCAGTACTGACATTAAAGTTGACATTAAATGACATTAAATTTAAATAAAATTTCATGTGAAATATTTTTTTTTATTTTATTGCAAAAGTGTGACATATATAATTTCACTTATATTCTATTAAAAGGAAATGTTGAATTTTATAAAAAAAAGATATTTGAGTTTGTCTTCAATATTCGTACAATTGAGGATATTAAAATTCCTTATCAGTACTCAGGAATTATACAAAATGAAACCTTTTACCATTTTTTATCAGTTCATGCTCACCACCTACGGAAACCGACACTTTTTTGTAGATTAAACAAGTTTCGAATTCCACTTCTGCTTTTGTTTTTTCTCATTATTTGTCGTACTTGTTCACATTTCCAAGTCATTGAATAAGTAAGGATCGTCAAAACAGTGTAGCAAAAGTGTCAAATAAAATTGATAGCTCTAAGCATAGCAGTTTTTTGTGCTATGCCACACTTCGGAATGTGGCAAAATGCTTAGAAATACTTTCACCAACAAATAGACAAAAAAAATGGAAGGGGAAACCAATTTCGAGTTTTTATAATGTTGTCTATCTAACTCAGTTTGTTGACTCAGAAGCCATATGGGAAACAATTGGTATGAAAATATTACGAAAGATAAGTTTGCATGGCAAGTAAGAGGAGGGAAAAGATAAAGAATGAGGTTATCAATACTTAAAGTTGATTTGATATGCTCTAATCAGAGGCAAGTCATAACAGCGAATAAAACAAATTTAAAATTGATAAGTGACATTTCTAAAAAAATTAAAATTTATATTTATAATTAAGTTAATATATATATATAAACATTTATATAAAATACTTTTTCAAAAACACAGCAAATTAAATAATTTAGTATACAATATCTTCCAACCGAATATCATCACAATTAACGAAATGTTAATTAATTCACATAATTTTACTAATTTTATGCTTCTCTCCTATCGTAGCAGGAAAAATCCAGAAAATGAAATCCTATCGCATTAGTAATCAGTAAGGATTTTTAATATCTCAATTGTGCATTACTACTGTATGTGTTGTTGTAGTGACTTTCCTTCTGCTTCTGTCACTGCAACCACCTAACCCACTACCGCCCTGTATTGTAGTTTGTATTACACTTTGTGGTATTTCTATCTAATGAATGGTATTATTTAATAGGATTATAACCATTACACTACCATTAGAGTAAATAAAATTAATTAAATTCACGCTTACTCCTGATTCACCCACTGGTATCGTTAAAGGTTGATGTTATCTAAATTGATGTCATTGAAGGATTTTCTGTGACCGATACCGCCATTAGTATTACTTGCTTGTCAACGAGATAATTTTTAATATAATGGCACGGGCTTTGTTTGAATATTGAGTTTAAGTACACATCAATTTTTTTTGTGTTGTTTTTGAGAACGTCAAATAATAATCAAAGGAAGTCGATAATCTTAAATATGATGAATTTACTCTCTTAATTATTATGCAGCATTTAATATCTGCATAATATCTCGTGTAATTAAACATTATTGAAGCAAAAAAATTTACAAAAAAATTAATTTAAAATTATTCTTATAATTTTATTTAAAAAATAATATGATGAAAACTTAATGTGTTTCACTAAGTTTCCGCAAAGTAAGAGCATACGATTATAGCGAAAATTACATATGATTATTATTTACTGATTTATATATTAGTTTTAAATTCATTTAAAGACTAAGAGATCAAGTTTCAAACTGACCAATTTTATTTATAATTCAAAATAATTGATTATAATAACGAATATTTTTTGAATATTATATTCCATTGAATAAATAAATAGTAAGATAATTATAGCTATGTAAAATATATAGTGGTATAATTGTGTATAAAATACATAATAATATAATTTTATAAAAAATATGTAACAATACAAACATATTTTTATTATTTTAATAAAAATATATTTTATTGCCTTAATATAGCTGGATAAAACTTTAACTTGTAGAGAGACTCCATTCGAAAAAAATATTATATACTTTCTTAAACCTGGATGACTAAAAAAATCTTATTTATATGAAGTAGCTATAATCAATAACAATTAAATTAGCAAACAGTTCTTTAGCACTCATAATTTTGAAAGTTAATAGTTGTGGCTTTTAAGGTTGTTTCAGTTAAAACCACCGGAGGTTTGGTTACTATCATCTCAAAAATTTGAAAAAAGGAATTATAAAAAGCCTGAAATGTAATGTTGCAAAATTTATTGAAATAGTTCGGTTATTAAAAATCAACATTGGTTATTTAATGGTTCCAAATGCATAACCTTTTGGAAACTATTATTGTATTACACTCTTTATGGGATTATTAAAATGATTAGTTGTAGCAACATAAAAAGAATGGGTTGGTATCAAAAAAATATCTACATATTAGCATTACAATCAAACTGCTTTTGATGATCCACGGAATTTCAAATACATTTAAATACGCTATACATACATACATAAATATATTTATATAGACATATATATAGACTTGTATAGACATATATATAGACAAATACAGACATACATAGACATATATATAGACATATATAGACATATATAGACATATATAGACATATATAGACATATATATCATAATAGACATATATATACATTAGACATATAAATACATAAGACATATATAGATATATAATAAGACATATAGACATATAAGACAATATATGGACAATATAATAAAGACATATATGGACATATATAGACATATATGGACATATATAGACCTAAATGTTTTCCATTATCAATATTACATTATAAGTGGATTATATTATCGATTATATATCCATTTCTCATATTTCATTTAATTTAATAAATAATAATATTACATTAAATAAAAATTAAAGATTAATTGTGGATTGTACTATACAATATAATAGGAAACAA
>NC_051846.1:217633036-217635846 GCF_002237135.1 Teleopsis dalmanni | reverse complement strand
ATATCTTCAGATTGCAATATACGATCGGCCATCATTTCCTTGTACATATCAGGAACTATTTCCGTCGAAACTAATCCAGGACTAATGCTCTGTGAAATAAAAACAAAACTATTATTTATTATTTAAATTTAATTAGCTATTAGAACCTACAGTAATCTTCACTTTAGTTTCCAAACTATTAAATTCCTGTCGATAAATTTCTGTCATTGCAGTCAGAGCATATTTTGACGGTGGATACATATTACTTGATGGTGCTTTTAAAATCGAAGTATTTGGAACACTATGACCAACAATACTGTTTATAATTAAAACATGTCCATTGAAATTACGTTCTTTCATTGATTTAAATGCACGTTTGGTACAATATACCACACCCATGACATTAGTCTGTAAGACTTCTTGCACTAAGTTGGTATCCAGTTCAGTTAAATTGCCTTGTCTGAAAATGCCTGCATTGTTGACTAAAATATCAATTCCACCCAAATTCTTTTCAATCCAATCAAATGCTTCATTCACTGAATCCTCATTGGAAACATCACATTGACGTGCATGTAGATTTTGTTGCTTTCCCTTAGCAACTTGCTCTTTAAGTTCTTCAACACGTTGTACGCGACGTGCCAATCCAACAACAATTAATCCAGCATTGACTAAGTCTTTGACTACCGCAGCTCCAATTCCGGAACTGGCACCGGTCACTACAGCTACTTTATTTTGCCAACGTTCCATTATTATTTTTTTAAGTTTTGTTTAAATCGTCACTTAACTTGTTTACTTCACACCGACGAAAGTGAAACTGAATAAAATTCAACTGAAGCCGAAATATTTATAGTTCATTTAATGATCATACGTCACTGATAGCATTATTAGCTACTTAGTAGGTATTATATAGAGTAGAACATACTCTTAGACTGTATTTTCTTAGACTAAATTCTCTTATTTTTAATTGGTTTTAAGAGTCAGGTAAAGAATTAGCTTGATATCACTTAAGACAGTCTTGTATAATTTTCCTACTCTTTTGCTTAATTAAGAGTACGAAATGAATAAATGGATAAGAAACTAGGAACTGAGCAAACCAATGCTAAACTATATGGACAATTAATTTTCAAAGGATACGTAGATTAAAACCAGTCTGTAAATGAAATGTTTGACATCTCATATCGTTGACAAAAATATATACTATTTGACTAAAACAATAAATTTTATTTGAATCATTAGAGTATTTAGCAACTAAGTGTGCATGTAAGATATATCCGTACCATTTTTTGTAGCAAATTGTAATTCGTAAATGAAGTGGAGGAAGATCAACTATAATGAATTATCAAGAAAACATTTTTTATTCTGCATTTTTTCTGTATGCTAAAATCCCATTCGGAACTTCCTGATCGGTCTGTATACTAACGTTGTCATTGCGTCTTTCGTGTCTTAAACAAGTTGCCTCGTGGATCTAATTTTTAGAATTAAAAAATAAAAAATAAATCCATCTTTGAAGAGCTACTCGACTAGTATTTCGAGAGTTTTCAGTTGCAATAAAGTCAGTCTGACTAATCAAAAAACAGGATTATCCTGATTATTGGTTAGATATATATGTATCAGAAAATCGCAATGAAAAATTATTAGGAAAACGTTATTAAGATCTGAATTTTTATATGAATAGTGTATATGTATACAAAAACACATATACTTTTAAATGACACATTTCTTTGGGTTCTTTTTTTTGTCATGGAAGAGTAAGAAAATTAAATGTGTTAATTTTTTTTTCAACTTTTTACTGGGCACGGATATTTTTGCTAAAAAAATGCTAAGAAAAAAATCAAAAGATATACTCCATATTCAAAAGAGGAAAAGCATGATGATAACTTAGAACACAAAAAAATCAAATTTGGGTCTATAGTTTCCATTTTTGGAAACGAACTTTAAAATAGCATTTAGTATCGAAACAGTAACCTACATAGCGACTAGAGAACATATAAACATATTCGTATATACATTCATACATATATTTATATATATGAATAAGCTCTTAAATTTTGATTTTAAACTCGGAAATTTAAACCGAATCAAATTAAACTAACCCTAAAGTTTTTATAGCTAATTTTGCAATCTTAATTTAAGAGGTTTCTCTTATTTTTTAGTAGTTTTTGGCTCTTAGATACTTTTCACGGTGACTGTGCTATTTTCGAATTATCCCACGTTAATACACCACAAAATATTACTCACTCAACTTTTTAAGTGCTTATAAACTCGGTAAAATTATTATTTTAAATGACTTATCAGTGAAATTGATTAAATTCAGTATGTTTAAATCTACTGAATTAGTTAAGAAAAAAGTAAATTTTAATAAATGCAACTTCGTCCTATGACTAGAAATGGTTACGATTTCAAAATTTAAACTAACTCTAAAAAATACTACTTTAAAGTCAATATATTTGTGGTTGTAGTCTTCTTAATATATTGTTTGACATTGATTTTAACGTTTGCGTTGTTTGTAGGTTGTCTTCTGCGGTCCTCTTAAGGATTCATCTGATCTGCTTATAATCAACACTAATTTATGGTAACACAACAGCCCAATATTTGAGCTCAAGTGGTCTCTAGTGTATAAATCTGCTACTCTAACCTTACCTAATCGATGTCTAATGAATGGTATTGTACATTATTTGTATATAGTTTGAAGGGATTGATTTCTAAACAAGTGTAGGTTCCCAAGAGTGCTACTAGCTCCAATCATAACTTTGTCGAAATACGTCAACGGAAGAAAATACATAGCAAAAATAAATATTTATAAAGTTTAGTACAGTAAAGTTGCAAACAAA
>NC_051846.1:217630447-217632936 GCF_002237135.1 Teleopsis dalmanni | reverse complement strand
AACCAATGCTAAACTATATGGACAATTAATTTTCAAAGGATACGTAGATTAAAACCAGTCTGTAAATGAAATGTTTGACATCTCATATCGTTGACAAAAATATATACTATTTGACTAAAACAATAAATTTTATTTGAATCATTAGAGTATTTAGCAACTAAGTGTGCATGTAAGATATATCCGTACCATTTTTTGTAGCAAATTGTAATTCGTAAATGAAGTGGAGGAAGATCAACTATAATGAATTATCAAGAAAACATTTTTTATTCTGCATTTTTTCTGTATGCTAAAATCCCATTCGGAACTTCCTGATCGGTCTGTATACTAACGTTGTCATTGCGTCTTTCGTGTCTTAAACAAGTTGCCTCGTGGATCTAATTTTTAGAATTAAAAAATAAAAAATAAATCCATCTTTGAAGAGCTACTCGACTAGTATTTCGAGAGTTTTCAGTTGCAATAAAGTCAGTCTGACTAATCAAAAAACAGGATTATCCTGATTATTGGTTAGATATATATGTATCAGAAAATCGCAATGAAAAATTATTAGGAAAACGTTATTAAGATCTGAATTTTTATATGAATAGTGTATATGTATACAAAAACACATATACTTTTAAATGACACATTTCTTTGGGTTCTTTTTTTTGTCATGGAAGAGTAAGAAAATTAAATGTGTTAATTTTTTTTTCAACTTTTTACTGGGCACGGATATTTTTGCTAAAAAAATGCTAAGAAAAAAATCAAAAGATATACTCCATATTCAAAAGAGGAAAAGCATGATGATAACTTAGAACACAAAAAAATCAAATTTGGGTCTATAGTTTCCATTTTTGGAAACGAACTTTAAAATAGCATTTAGTATCGAAACAGTAACCTACATAGCGACTAGAGAACATATAAACATATTCGTATATACATTCATACATATATTTATATATATGAATAAGCTCTTAAATTTTGATTTTAAACTCGGAAATTTAAACCGAATCAAATTAAACTAACCCTAAAGTTTTTATAGCATTCACTAATTAAGAGCTCTAGTTAGTATTTGGCCTAATATTCACGGTGACTGTCATTTCGAATTACCGCACGTAAACCCACAAATATACTCAGCACTTAAGTTTAAAACTCGGTAAATATATTTAAATGACTTACTCAGGGAAAAGATAAATCAGTAATTATAATCTACCTGGGAATTAAGTAAAAAAGTAAATTTAATAAATGCAACTTCGCCATGACAGAAATGGTACGATCAAAAATTATAAACTAACTCTAAAAAATATACTTTAAAAGTCAATATATGTGGTTGTACTTCTTCTTAATATTTGTTGAACATTCGATTTTTAACGTTGCTTGGTAGGTCTTCTCGTCCCTATCTAACGATCATCGACCTTTATAACAACACTAAATTAAGGTAACTACACACAATATAGCTAATGTCAGGTATAAATCTGCTACTCTAACCTACCAATCATGCAATGAATGGTAGTACAATTTTAAGTTAAGGATGACTAAACAAAGTGTAGTTCCCAAGGCACTACTCAACATAACTCGGGATACCAACGGAAGAAAATACATAGCAAAAATAAATATTTATAAAGTTTAGTACAGTAAAGTTGCAAACAAATAAATTTCCTGGAAGCCGAAATGAATTCGCTTTCTAGCAGTATGCAGATAGATCAGTGATTATTCAATTGATATCAAAGACAAACAATCTTAACAATCTTAAAAACAAGAAACACAACAGCTCCTACTTCTTTATCAACTTAATTATCCTAGATTCAACAAAAATTGTATTAAAGCATACATTGGAATAAAAAACAACGGACTGCTAGCTTTTGGGAGAACAGAAATCTACAACAATAATTGATCGTTTCTACGAGTATTATTCACCGGACCTAAAAGATCACGGAGACTTTGTGACAGAGACTCTGCTTTTTCGATGAGAGCCATAATGTAAACTGCTGAAGACATTTAAATTTCTGACGACGATACGAACTGTCGACATAGCAGTCTCTTCTTGGCCTCAGATCTGTTCTACTGAGATACACTCTACTGTAATTGAACGGTTACATCAGCCATTAAGCCTGGCTATAATTTAGATTGTTACACCAATAGTGAGTTCTTCCAGCTAATATACTAAGGCATATGTCAAGGTTATCATACCTTTAGCTGATTTTTTATAACTAATTGGTAATTGTATGCAAATCAATAACTATTATATATGTTCACTATATTATTTATAAGATGCAGAAGACCTATAACAGCTTATGCAGAAATCTTCAATACTGAAGTACTTAGATATAGTTATATATATTTAGATATATATATATATAGATATATATTTTTTCAAAAAGCCGTGCTGGTCGAATCAAAAGTTATTGATATATTAAACGCATAACTTTGTAGCATGAAAGAAAAGTTTTAATTTTCTTTTAAGACCCAATTATTAATAAAAAAAACTGTCTTATTTATATATTTAAAAATAT
>NC_051846.1:217623874-217630347 GCF_002237135.1 Teleopsis dalmanni | reverse complement strand
TTTTCTTCTCGTATACGGTCCCGATTCCCTTTATGCTATTCTCTGCGAAGCTCTTCTAAGTCATCAGCCAGTATTTTTAATACCTCTAAGCTTGTGAAATCTCAACGTCTGATAAAGATTCGGTAGTCTGTGCTCATATTTTGATATATTCGCTCTAATTGCGAATCAATTCTAAAAGAATTGATCAATTCTTTTAGTCCTTGTTTCTTGTGTTGACTTGTGATAAATTTTGCTAGTCCCTGCTCGGGCGTCAATTACAACGACCCATTTTTCCAGTTGTTTTGTTTACTGGGATAGCAAAGTGGCTGTCCAGGTTCGTTGCAATAATATTTTTATATACTGAAATGAAGTTCACTTGAAGTTTGATTATTATCTATTTTTATTCCTCCTTTTAAAATTTTATAGATTAATATTATTGATTCAAAGTTATTTGTTTTTGATTATTAAACAGGGATAAATAGATTTAATTAATTCTAAAGCTGATTCATAAATTCGAAGTTAATTCCAATAACACAGCCTTGGTACATCGGAAATAGATAAAAGAAAACACACACGACTTTGTCTTCTAGGATGAAATCGACCTACGGAAATCTTGGAAGCTACGTATTTATTACTTGCTGTAATCTGGATCTCAACCCCTGGTAGTCCTGGAAGGTCTGTATAGAACGTGATGTTGACTGAATGAACTGGCCCATTCAGTTAGGAACAATTTAATAACAAATGATCCAATGAATGAGCCTGAGCGGGACTTGCTTCTTGTCTGAATTCACAGAGCCAAGTCTCTTTGCTTGTACAATGTGCGTTTATTTATATTCAAATGATTGAAGCTTTTCCTCTAGTGCATCGGTACGTTGGTATTTTTAATACTGGTTGTCATTTGTTGCTATTGTTTGCTTGGGTGTAATTTCTGAGCTTTGTGTTTTCGTGCGTTCTTGAATTCGCTGTGCTTTGTATTTAGTTCAACCAAAGCTTTCGAACTTTCTAGTGAGCGGACGTGTTTTTAAGCCGGTCTCGGAAAAATTTAAATTTCAGTATAAAAACAAGTAAATAACAATCACTTTTAAAAGAATAACTTTTGTTATTAATACAAAAATAAAAAACAGAAAATTCTCGGACAAAAAAACAATTCCTAAAAGTTAAAAGTGCATAAAATATTAATTTGAAAATAGCGCGCGCTTTTTCGATTTTTGTTGATTTTTGCACAACTTTAATATTAAAAAAAACTCAAATAGCTGACAGAGACAGCAAATTATTTTCTAAAGCTCAAAATAAAAAAAGTGAGCAAGCATTCAAACAAAATATCAGTGCGGTTTTGTGAATATATAAACAAAACAAAAAAGTGCTGATAGAGACAGCTAGTATTATTACAAACGTATTCCACAAAAGCTGTAATTGGAAGCCCGCAATTCATCACAACACAACACAACATCAAAACCAACATACGTGCTAACATTGGATTTTGGAATTTAAAGATATTTATTTTATTAATTATTATTATTTTTTTATTATTATTATTATTATTATTATTCTTAGTATAATTATTATTCTTTTTTCTCTCTTTTTGTTTTTATTTATATGTTTAATTATTAGAATATAAAGTATAATATTTTACACATATTCATTTTATTTTTTACATCTTCATTTTTATTTTTATTATTTTCTTCTTTATGTTAATTTAATTTAATTTTACTTATATTTATATAGTTAATTTAACTTAATATCAATTAATATTAATAGTAGTTAAATTAAGTAAATCTTATAGCACACCTGCTATTTGCATATATAACCACGTATGCAAATGAGCAATCAAATTCTAGAAAGAAGACATACGATAAGCATTCCAAGTAAACGTAATGCTTATTTGGTAATAGACGCATCGAATACATTGCCTCTGAAAACTACACAAACTGACAAAAGTTTGTCAAATATTGCACCTTCGGCAACTTCGCTTGCATTTTCCGACTTAGCAAGTCCAAAAAATAAAATAATTATTAACAAAAATTTTAAACCGCCTCCAATCTACTTGCGTGAACGCAGCTCAAATAACCTCGTTACAATCCTTGCAAGTCTGATTGGAAACAATACTTTTCATATTGTTCCTATAACTAGGGGCAATATACACGAAACCAAAATCCAAATCGACACTGAAAACAATTTTAGAGTCATAACCAAATATTTCGAAGACAGCAAAAAAAATTACTACACATACCAACTAAAGAGTAGTAAGGGCCTTGTTATCGTAATTAAAGGTATCGAATCAGATGTAGAACCCATTGAGATAACAAATGTCCTAAGCGAAAAAGGCTTTAGCGCTAGAGCAGTAATAAATATTGTTAACAAAGATAAAATCCCACAACCTATGTTTAAAGTTGAACTTCACCCGGAAGTTTCTAAGCTTAAAAAAAATGAGAGCCATCCCATCTACAACCTACAGTATTTACTTCACCGCAGAATTAGCGTTGAGGAGCCCCACAAAAGAAATGGTTCGGTGCAATGCACAAACTGCCAAGAGTATGGCCATACTAAGTCATATTGCACTCTTCGTACAGTGTGCGTAGCTTGTGGCGAGCTTCACCATAGTTCCGAATGCGATAAAAAAGCATTAAAGGATACCAACTCCAAAAAATGTAGCAACTGCAGTGGAAATCACACTGCAAACTACAGAGGCTGTCCTATTTATAAAGAACTAAAGCACAGGTTAGCTCTGCAGAAAGAAGCGTTGCGTAATTCTACAAGAAGCAACACCATTAAATTAGTTGAAGTACCTCAACCTTTAACTTCTAAGCCTGTTACACCAGGTGTTTCATATGCTAATGTCGTTAAATCTGACAAGCAACAAGCCCCTCCAGTTCAAAGTAATAGTTTGGAAATAATGATCTCCACTCACTCAGAGCTTAACTCAGTTCATGTCAATCATGCAAACTACTCTTAACGAGATAGTTAAAATGCAAAGCCAATTAATGCAAATGTTTTTATCTAAATAATGAGTACTTTAAAAACTTGTACATGGAATGCAAACGGCTTAAGCCAACTTAAACTTGAACTCACAAATTTCATGTCCCGAGAAAGTGTGGATGTAAAGCTTTGCTCAGAAACACATCTAACTAACAAAAATTTCTTTTCTATTCCTGGTTATTTATTCTATAAAACCAATCACCCAGATGACAAAGCACATGGTGGTACAGGTATTTTGATACGAAGGTGTCTAAAACACTATTTTCTAGGTACATATGCTCATAATTATATGCAAGCCACATCAATACACCTTAAGCACACAGGAAAAAATTTAACTTTATCGGCAGTTTACTGCCCTCCTCGCTTCAACATTACTGAGACCCAATTTACGGATTACTTTTTAACTCTAGGTGAAAGATTTCTTGCGGCGGGAGACCACAACGCCAAGCACACGTATTGGGGTTCACGACTCTGTAATCCAAAAGGAAAACAGCTCTGCAATTCAATTGTAAATAGAAAAAATTCACTAGACGTAATCTCTCCTGGGCAGCCAACATATTGGCCTGCTGATAACAATAAAATACCAGACCTAATAGACTTCGCCGTATCCAAAGGCATAAGCAAAAATTTTATCTCAACATACACTAGCTGCGATTTGTCTTCTGACCATTCTCCAGTTACATTTTGCTTACGTGATGGTCCTCAGTTACGAGACTGTTCCTATAGCCTTACAAGTCCTAAAACAAACTGGCTCAAATATAAAAAGTATATTAACTCACACATACACACAAATTACAAGATAAAGTGTAAGTCTCATATTGAGGACGCAACCTCGGTTTTAAACTCAATTCTGATTTCAGCAGCAGAAAACTCCACCCCTAAAGGCAATAAAATTTACAGATTCAATAGAGTTCTTACAAATAGTGACATAGAGAATTTAGTTTTACAAAAACGTAGATTAAGGCGTGAATGGCAAAAATCTAGGTCCCCTTTAGCGCAAAACTTATTTAAGGAAGCCCAAAGAAGACTTAGATCTGCATTAAGCAAGGAAGACAAAGTCAGACAATATAATTATATTCAAAACCTATGTCCAAATGGCAAAAACCATTCATCTTTGTGGAATGCTAGCAAAGGTATAAATCCTCCCATAGACTCCAATTCTCCAATATGAAACTCTCTTGGAAACTGGGCGCGAAGTGATGAAGAAAAATCTAACGTTTTTGCTGATTACCTAAAAGAGGTGTTCCAACCAAATCCTGCAGCAGGACAATATGACTTTCCCACTCAAGATCCACCAGCACCATCTATTGACATGAATATCACGGCCAATGATCTTGTTCAAATAATCACAAATAAGTTAGATTGCAAAAAAGCACCGGGATATGATAATATCTCACCCATCATGATAAAAAACTTACCCCTTTTGGCCATAAATTTTATCACAAGACTTTTTAATGCCATAATTAAATTTGGCTTTTATCCAACAGAGTGGAAAACATCCATGATTATTATAATTCATAAATCAGGTAAAGACCCCACGCTTGCCTGTTCATACAGGCCAATAAGCTTACTGCCATGCCTTTCTAAAACCATGCTAAAACCGTTCCTTGACGTTCAAAACTTAATACCGTCCCACCAGTTTGGTTTTAGGGAAAAACATGGAACTATTGAGCAAGTGAATCGTATAACGAATGAAATAAGACACGCATTTGAGCTCAGAGAATATTGTTCAGCGGTATTCCTTGATGTTAAACAAGCATTTGATAAAGTATGGCATAATGGACTCATATATAAGATACGCTATTCATTACCTGCAAATGTCCACTCAGTTCTAGAATCGTATCTGCATAATAGAAGCTTTAAAGTGAAATGCAAATCATATACTTCTAATAATTTCCCAATAGAAGCTGGCGTTCCACAAGGAAGTGTTCTTGGCCCTATATTGTATGTACTTTACACATCTGATATCCCGATAAGTAGTTCAGTTATCACCACAACGTTTGCCGATGATACGGCAATTTTATGCCGAAACAGAAACGCTGTGCTAGGTTCAAACCAACTTCAATCTCACTTATATCGGGTGGAGAAATGGTTGTCAAAATGGCGAATTAAAATTAACGAACTAAAATGTAGACACGTCATTTTTATCTTAAATCGGAGTACATCTCCAACAATTTTACTAAACAACATTCCCATACCACAAGCAGATAATATAACGTACTTAGGTATCCACCTAGACAGACGACTAACTTGGCGCAAACATATTAAAGCCAAAAAAATTCAGATGAAGCTTCAAGCCTCTAAGTTGCATTGGCTCATTAATAGCAGATCTTCCCTGTGCCTAGATTATAAAGTACTCTTGTATAACAGCATCATAAAACCAATATGGACTTATGGTATCCAGCTATTTGGTAATGCTAGTGCTTCAAATATTGAAATTATACAAAGAGCTCAGTCAAAAATACTAAGAATTATCACTGGTGCCCCATGGTATATTAGGAATGAAAGTATACACCGAGATCTACAAATTCCCCTAGTTAAAGCTGAATTTGATAATATAAAAAAAAATACAATAAAAGGCTGACAGAGCATGTTAATCCTTTAGCAAGAAATCTCGCACTTCTGTCCATTACTTCCCGCCTAAAAAGAGCTGACCGTCCAGCCGTTAATTAATATTCAACAGCTTGAAGTAAAAACCGCACCTTTCTTTTTAGTAATCTGTTAAAGTTGAACCACTTTCTTAAGAAACCACCCAACATTCACTCCAATGAAATTTAACCCATTAATCTAAGTGAGGTTCGTGATATAAGGTTGACTTATTTTATTTTATTTTATAAAATCTATAGTTAAAATAAAAATTTGTAACATTATGTGATTAGTTATAAGATTTTACAACTTATTGTTAGTCTTATTTTAAGAGAAGATGCAATAAATAAATGTATGTTTTAAAAATAAAAAAAAAAAAAAAAAAAACCAAAGCTTTCAAGCTTTGACGTTTCTTGTCTTGTTTACAAACGTGTTTTTGTTTATATAGTGCCGATGTTTGTGCTTTTATTATTTATATATACTTATTAATAAATAAATAAAAATAAGATAAAACAACAATTAATAAAACAAACAAAAATAAAATATATATATAAATAGTGAATAAATAAGGTGCGTAAATTCTTCACTTATTTAAATACATTTCTTTATTTTTTTTTGTTATTTGTAATAATAATTTCAGATGCATTCCGTGTGTTACCGATGCAGGTGCGGTGTGTTACTTGTGAGTTATTTCAATATAATATATATATTAAATAAAATTAATCTATTTTATTTTAGATTATATTAAAGTTCTAACAGTGAGTGAAATTAAATTATATGTTATGTGTTAAACATAGTGTATTGTGATGTGTAACTAAAATGTCTTTTGAAGTTACTAGTATAGTGTTGTTGTTGCTTTTTATACTGACGTTATCTGAAGTCAGATTTATTATGTATGGTTGAAATTAACTAGTGGTAATTTCAACCTTTAC
>NC_051846.1:217574462-217623854 GCF_002237135.1 Teleopsis dalmanni | reverse complement strand
AAAAAAAAAAAAAAAAAAAATAAGAACTAATAATTCATGAGCTTGTTGAAGTTAGAAAGTTTATACTCCTATGTGCTTAACTTGAAGCCTTTACGATTGTGACTGCATTGTTGTTACTTTTCCCATTTCCATTTAAATGAATAAGATTTGTAGATATTCAATTATACAATTTGGAATTTGTTAATTTTGAAGCGGTTCGTTCGATTTAAATAAAATGAATTTTAAAAATTGCGCTTATACATTGAATTTATTTACGCGAAAACCTGCACTGCATTTTATAAATAAATCTTACCCTTTCTGGTACATCGGGGCGTAATATCCCACTGCTTGTAACGTCCAGCGACGACGATATATAAAAAAAAAACACCGATCAACTTGTTCTGCCACGTATCGAGGGGGGACACCCAAGCCGCGCCACGTCTTTTGCCTGTGGTGTCAACACTTTCGTTTATACGTAAGGAAACTTGAACGAGTACAAAATCTTTTAATCGACCACTGTTAAAGCCGTCGATTATTTCTTTTGTACTGTGGCTCTTACCAATATTTTACCGCTTCGCGCCGTGTCGATAAAAAATTTATCAAATAAAGTTTTTAAGAATTTCGATTTTTTACACATTTACTAGTTCAATTAGTTTAATTTTTAGTTTTAAATAATTCTTTTGTTTATATACCAGATTTTACACTATCTCTGAGAAATTATTTTTTGATATTGCCATCGCCGTCTTAGTTAGAGAAATTTCGCTGCTGCTAACGCCAGAACCAGGAGTTTTTCCTTTCACGATCGCACAAAACAAGACAAGAGACCGCTTCTTCCAAGTGTACGCACTTTTATACCGTCAACGATCAACGGTGCCAGCTGTAGGTACGTTAAAGTTCAACGACCGTTGATCGAAGCTCGTGAACTGATCCCTCTGCAATGCACCAGCGAAAGTCTAGCTTTAGGGCGAATTCTAATTTTTCTTTCTCATGTGGAAGCTGGAACTTGTTCTTTCTTCAAGCTTCGCCCTAGTTCCACACCTTTTCTACAAAAGCTTTCTTCGTTTGACAGCTCGTGTTGTTTTGTTTTGATTTTATTCTATTTTTACAATGTGGTTTTTTTTTTAAAGATAAATTACAATTTGATCAAATAATTATAATTATAATAAATATATTAATCAATTTAAATAAAAAAATAGTGTGTGGACTATAGTAAAATATGACTATCACTTCCAGTGCTGGAGTTCTGTTGTTGCGGGGTGGGCTGTTGCGGTTTGGTATAGCGTGTGGTGATGCTGTATAGCGAGAGGTTATTGCTTTGTTGGAACCAATTGTTACATTCAATCCTATAAATTTTGTTCGTCAAGGTGCATCCATTGCATCGGCAATGATAGCAATGAAGTATACTGACCAAACTTTACCAAAAGTAACTTACTTTATGCAATTATAAGCAGAAGTTATAAGCAACAAACATGAAGATGTACTGGCAAAATATGGTGCTATATCAGCTCAAGGTATTCTGGATATTGGAGCTTTGTTGTTGGGCTGCGGAACCCACGATGTTGTAACAATTAAATTGCCAAAAATTTTAATCGTTACACATATGATATGAGTTTATGAATTTCAAGCAACGAAATTTGTTGCGTTTTTTTAGCTCGACACGCTTGCAATGTGCAATGTTATGTTTATGTTTACCTTTTCATGCTGAATACGATTTGGATAGCTATTTGGAACGCTAACGGGTTGACCCAACACATTTGCGAAATTAAGACTTTTCTTCTTGACAAAAACATTGATGTTATACTTATTAGTGAAACTCACTTTACGTCAAGAAGTTATCTGAGGCTTCCATATTACACAATGTACAACGCAAACCATCCTTCTGGTAACGCCCGTGGTGGCGCAGCAATAATCATAAAAAATAATATTGACCACTAATTTCTCACCAATCACAATGAAGATTATTTAGAATCAACAGCCATATCAGTACGAGATATATATGGTGAAATAACTATTGCCTCTATATACTGTCCACCTAATCAACCAATTAAAAGTCATCAATTCGCAAATTATTTCAAAACGCTCGGGCCCATTTTTGTAGCAGCAGGTGAATTTTACGCCAAGCATACTCATTGGGGCTCAAGATTAATAACACCCAGAGGACGCGAGCTATTAAAAACGATACAAGAAAACAACCTATTTCACCTATCTACTGGCGAACCCACTTACTGGCCAACAGATCTAAATAAAACACCAGATGTCATTGACTTTTGCATTTGTAAGGGCGTACCCATAAATAATCTAACCTTGATGTCGTCGTTAGATCTTTCACCTGACCACTCTCCTCTTCTGTTAGAAATTCATTCGAATATCGTCCTAAAAACTTCAGAACTAAGACTTCACAACAAAAGAAGCCACTAAAAAACTCAAAGTAAATCTAGAGGCAAGAAAAAATGCAAGCATTGCAACTTACTTAGCAAGCTTGTCTCCCTCTGAGGCCACTGAGTACTCCTTGTGGAAAGCCACACGCATACTTAATGCACCAACATCGCATATACCA
Source organism: Teleopsis dalmanni (assembly GCF_002237135.1). Taxonomy (NCBI): domain Eukaryota; kingdom Metazoa; phylum Arthropoda; class Insecta; order Diptera; family Diopsidae; genus Teleopsis; species Teleopsis dalmanni. Next base: position 217,621,318 of record NC_051846.1, on the reverse strand, counting down.
CCAATAAAGATGAGTAATGGGCAATGGGCTAAAACTGATGCTGATAAAGCGAAAACTTTTGCAGTGCATCTTGGTAAAGTCTCAGCCACGCTGCTCTAAAAATAATCTGAAAGACTCTGAAGTTGAAGCTTTTCTTCACACACCGCATCAATTAGACTTTCCTATTCCTATGTCTTTGACTCGTGAATTAAAGTGGGTCATAAAAAACAAAATTGAAACCAGAAAAGCTCCAGGATATGACCTGATAACCGGAAAGGTGCTACATGAGCTACCAGATGTGGGTTTTAAATTCATAAACCAATTGTTCAATGCAATTTGCACCTGTGATCACTACCCAGCTCAATGGAAAGTCGTTCAAATTATATTAATTCCAAAGCCCGGTAAGCCCGTCACACAACACAACTTGCAGCGGCTGGTGTCGGTTCTTTGTTCAAGTTGATTGACGATATAAGTATATTTACATAAATATGAGTGCATCGAATTGTTTTGTGAAGTTTGTGCAGATGAGCGTTGCCTTTATGATTGCTAATTTTTACAAATTGGCACACGCTTTAACTGATAATTGTTTAATTAATTTAAAAAATAAATTCTAAAAACTTATTTTGTATTTGCAAAACACGCGCGGTTAATTTGGTTTTGTTTTTATACATATAAAACAGCTGACAGAGACAGCAATTAATTGTTTTTTTTTTTTTTTTGTTTTATTAAAGAAAAGCTTATAATCAGCTGATAGAGACAGCAAGTAAAGCTTAAATAAGAAGTGCGAACAGTGTTGTAAAACTGTTAAATTACTGCAGAAATATTGTTCTTTATATCGTGTAATTGTGTAATTGATTCCGTATATAAAATAATTGTTACAATGAAAGATTGTTATAAATGCGGTGGTGGCATACGCGGTGAAACTGGTTTAATATGTAGAGGAATTTGTGGTAGAGCATATCACACCTCCATAAAATGCTCAGGGATTGAACAATTTAACGTAAATTGTCTTAATAACAGTATGATACAATTTATGTGTGAAGAGTGTGTGCAGTATATTCACAATACTGATTTTGCAATTAAACAAATACAAAGCAGTGTAGAAAAAAATCAATCGTACTTAAAAGCCTACAAAACAGAATTCAAAGAGGCTCTTAAAATTAATGAAAATGAAATAAAATCCTTGTTAAAGGCTGTTGAGGCTAGATATAGTGAAAGAACAAAAAAGCTTATTAATTTTCAAGAAATTTATGAACAAAAATTCAGCTCTTTTGAAACAAAATTAGCTGATATGACAAAAAGTGTAAAAGAACTCGATGAGAAAATGTATAAAACACCTATTAACAAGGATCAGCCTAGTTTTATTACCTATGCTGCTAAGTTGAAATCAGGTTTAAATAAAAATGTGCTAATCACTCTTAAACCAAAGAATAAACAGCAAAGTGAAGAAACAAAAAAGGAATTAAAGCTAAAAATAAATCCATCTAAGCTTAATGTTTTTTATTATTATTGAGTAGGGGATCGTGCACTGCGACCTAAAAGATCTATTGTGCCCCTTTGTCGGGTCAGAGTATTTCTCCAAGTCCGATTTCTTTAATGAAAGACAGTATGGATCCTATCTTCCCCAGTCTTGAATCCTTATGATCCATGAAATACCCTCCTAGGTGTTTCTTTCGTTTATGCATTAGTGCCGGGCACTCCCCAAGCACATGGTATGCCGTTTCTCTCTCTTCCCTGCAGTATCTGCAGTCTGAGTTGGATTGAATTCCTAACTTCGATAGGTGATTATTCAATCTGCAGTGACCGATCAGTAATCCCATAATAATTCTTATGTTAGTTTTTGATTGTACTATGCAATCTTTAAAGCGTTTTAGGTTGTAAGTCCCTAAAAGCATTTTAGATTGTGAGAGTCTTGGTAGCATTAACCAATAGAGTTCTCTCTCTTTTTTCTCTGCGTCATTCATGATAATAGATAGGGCTCCTTTGCCTAGACCACAGAATGGTTCTGGGCCTATCATTCTTGATGCCGCGCCTCTTCTTGCAAGTTTGTTTGCCATTTCATTACCTTGGATACCAGTATGTCCCGGAATCCATAAAAGGTGCACCTGATTGATCCCACCGAGTGTGTTCAGCTTGTCAATGCATTCCCATACCAGTTTGGATGTTACCTGGTAAGATATGAGTGACATTATAGCTGCCTGGCTGTCAGTCAGTATTGCAATTTTACGGTTCCGGTAGTTACGTTCAAGATTAAAACAGGCGCATCTATCTATCGCGTATATTTCCGCTTGAAAGATGGTTGTATTGTTTCCTAATGCTTCCCAGTATTTTTTGCCTGGTCCATAAACACCAGCTCCAGCTCCCTCATTGGTGAGAGAGCCGTCTGTATACCATGTTATCATGGTTTCTTTTATTTTTGGGATGTTAGACAAACCTTCCCAGTTCTTTTTGTTGCCAAGTTCAGTTTTGAAGTTTTTTGTAAAGTTATGCTTTACAATCATCCTGTCCATTGGCATTTCAATTTTTGGGATTTGTGCAGCCAAAGTATCAAGTTTTTTGCTATTGGTTTCAAGACCAGTCACCTTATTTGTATTTACTCTTAGAGCAGCCCTCTTCGCCTGTGATTGCACATAGATATGAAGAGGAGTGAGTTCCAGGAGTACTTCAATTGATGACGTGGGACATGTTCTCATTGCTCCTGTTATGCTTACACATGCAAGTCGTTGTACCTTGTTGAGTGTGTTGATAACGCTTTGTTGATTTGTGCAGTTCTGCCAGACTATTGATCCGTAGGTGATCATTGGTCTGATTACTGCTGTGTATATCCATCGCAGTGACTTTGGTGTACATCCCCAATTCTTACCTGCGATGGATCTACATGTCATAAAGGCTTTGGTTGCCTTTTTTGTCACTTCTTGGATATGAGATTTCCATGTTAATTTTTGGTCTAAAATTATTCCCAAAAATTTTACCTCCTTTTGTAGTTTTATTTCAAACCCATCTAAGCGGATGGGTTTAAGGTTTTTTATTTTGTATTTCTTAGTGAATAGCACAATGGTTGTTTTTGCTGGATTTATTTTCAGCCCAACCGAATTGCACCATTCTTTAGTTAGTTTTAAGCCTAACTGGATTCTTTCGCACAGAGTATTCTCAAATTTTCCTCTGCAGATAATTACCACATCATCGGCGTACCCCGATGCGCGCGCAAAAAATATCACTGCGTACTTTGATGTTTTTTCTAAGTGTAAAACGTATAAATTAATTTAAAATTATCACAAAAAAATAAAACCGAGACAGTGACTCTTTAAAAAATTTATAAAATATAGTGCCCGACAAAATAAAATATTAACATATTTATATTGTTTTTATGTAAAAAAGCGGATTTTGGTTTTGCGGAATTACTTTGTTTTTGAAGTGGTTAATTTTACCTCAAATTCGCACACATTTAAAAACAGCTGATAGAGACAGCAAATAAAGCTTTTAAGCTTAAATTAAATCACAAGAAAAGTGTTGTAAACAAATCTATAAAAACTAAATAAATTGTGTAATTGTGTAATTAATATAGCTAAATAACTAACAAATGCTAAATAAATAAATACGCGAAAGGACGCTAAAAATATTTATTTATAAATTTTAAGGTAAAAATTTAAATTTAAATTTATATTATTAGTATAAATATACGCGCTAAAAATAGTATTAATTTAAAAATTAATATGACTGATGCTAATACCCCACCACCTGGAAATAAAGAAAAAATGATCAAACTTGAAAAATAAAATACAGAACTTCAGAATAAAATTAAAAAGCTTGAAAATTTATATTTATTATTATCCAATGAGTTAACTGCACTGAAAAGTGAAAACGAAAAATTAAAATCTTTTAAAAACGTACCAGAAATTGCAAAATATGAAACCGATGAGGAGGAACTTGCCAGAGAGACAGACTGGATCTTAAAAAAGAAAAGACCAACTAAAAAACGTAAGGCCGAATCCTCTCCTGAAGTATCTAGTCAAAGTAGACCTACTGTTAAAACAAATACTTGCCAAAGAGGACAAGCTGCCCCTAATAAAATTGCTCGACCTCCTCCTATTGTTATCAATGGCATAAATGATTTTAAAAAATTACATGCACAACTTATTGCAACTATAAAAAACAAGTTTTTTGTGAGACTTATAAATAATGGTTCATATAGAGTATCAATTTTTGACTCTTTTGACTATAGATCTGTCACAAAACTATTAAGTCACGAAAATATTTCCTGGTTCAGCTACGAAGACAAGCAAACTAGGCCAATAAAAGTTATTGTAAAAAATCTTCACCATTCGTGTGATCAAGAATCGATTATAAATGACTTAAACAACCAAGGTTTAAAAGCAATCGGTGCGATAAACAAACTCAAATGGAAGACTAAAGAACTATGTTCTTTGGAAGAACATGGAATACTATGTTCCTTTTGTCATTTGACTCAACCGAAGATGTGAAGAAAATCTATGAGATAAAAAGTATTCTTAACACAATTGTAAAGATTAAACCCATCAAACCGTCAAACTTAATTCCTCAATGTAAAAAATGTCAATCGTTCGGTCACACAAAAAATTTCTGTGGAAAACCTCCACGTTGTGTTAAATGCGCCGGCAAACATTTAACTTCGGAGTGCCAAAAGACAGTGTCCGATAAGCCTAAATGCTGCAACTGTGGCGAACCGCATCCAGCGAACTATCGTGGTTGTATAGTCGCTAAAGAATTACAAAAAATAAAATTAAAAAACAAAGCTGACAAAACTAAGGCTGACGAAAATAATCAAGTTGCTGTAACAAAAAGTAAATCCAAAATTACTGGACCTACTAGTGTTAGAACAGTCACTTACGCCCAAACTGTAAAGGGACCCATTCAAAGTACTGAGTCACAAGGCAACAACGCGTTGTCAATTATCTTAACAAAACTTAATCTACAAGAAGAGGTATTTAAAACGCTCGAACAACGTCTAAGCGTGCTAGAGCACAATATGCAATTTTTAGATTATGACTAATCGTTTGAAACTATTCTTATGGAATGCGAATGGCTTAACAAAACATAAAAATGAACTCGAAGTCGTATTAAATAGCGAAAACATTGATATTGGTTTAATCGCTGAAACTCATTTTACTAAGCAATCGCACATAACGTTTAAAAACTATATTCTATACCATACCATACATCCTAATAATTGCGCTAGGGGTGGCAGCGCTGTCATAATTAGAAACTCGATAAAACATCACTTACTAGAACAATATAGCACAATCGAATTTCAAGCTACTTCTGTTTCCGTGGAAACCTTTAATCAGCCGCTGGTCGTAACTGCATTATATAGTCCTCCCAGGCATCAGTTGAAGTGTGCAGACTACTTATCTCTCTTTAACCGGTTTCAAGGCCGCTTTATAATTGGAGGAGACTTCAATGCAAAAAATACGTTTTGGGGCTCAAGACTTAATACAACCAAAGGAAGAGAAATGTACAAAGCCATGCAACTCGCAGCTTGTAATTCAATTTCAACAGGTAAACCAACGTACTGGCCGTCGGATACTAGCAAAGTTCCAGACCTAATAGACTTCTTTGTCTACAAAAATATTCCAACATCTCACCTAACCATCTCAGAAGGCTTCGACTTTAGCTCTGACCACTCACCAGTGCTGCTGATAGTTTCACAAAATCCAACAATAAACCAGAACACACTCAAGTTAGCAAATAAATTTACCGACTGGAAATATTTTCAGCTTCAGCTTGTACATTTGCACAAGTTTGATCATATTGTTAACAGCGAGCAACTAGATGACGCAGTACTTCATTTCACTCAGCAATTGCAGATGGCAGCGTGGAACAGTACACCAACACCAAAACTCCAAACTTTACATGGTAAAAAATACCCACCCTTCATCACAAAAAAGATTACGGAGAAGCGAAAATTGCGAAAACGTTGGCAAGCAACAAGATGTCCGTTAATTAAATCGCAACTAAACCGAGCAACTAAAAAGTTACGCACAGCCATCAAATCATACAAAAATAATACCTTTAATAGTTTTCTGATGGGCCTCACGGCAGACAAAAAAAATGAATACTCTTTGTGGAAAGCTGCTAAATCATTTAACAGACCAATGCAGCAGTCTGCCCCAGTAAAAATAAACGAAACTCACTGGGCTAAAACAAATTCTCAAAAGGCGAACCTGTTTGCTGAACACCTAGAGAAAACCTTCAGTCCAAATGAAGGCCAAGATGTTATTGGGTCAAGTACAAATTGGCCCGAAGGCGACGCTGCAATTGTTCCAGTCACTACGGAAGAAGTGAGAAAACAAATTTTGACAATGAAACTCAAAAAATCTCCTGGTTTTGACTTAATAACGGCTGAAGTTCTTCGGAACTTACCCAATAACTGCATCATCTACCTATGCGATTTAATTAATTCGTGCCTCCGTTTGAAACATGTACCCATTTTTTGGAAATTCGCTGAGGTAATTATGATACCCAAACCAGGGAAGTCTCCCAATGATGTATCCTCATATAGGCCAATATCTCTATTGCCAACCTTATCGAAGCTTTTTGAAAAACTACTACTAGCGCGTTTATCACCAATAATTGAGAGAAGACGCTTAATTCCGGATCATCAATTCGGCTTCAGAAAAAACCATTCAACCATCGACCAAATACATGTAGTCGTAAATGCCATTGAATCGGCGATGCAAGAGAAGAAAGTGTGTTGTGCCGTGTTCTTAGATGTATCACAAGCCTTCGATAAGGTTTGGCATGAAGGATTACTCCATAAACTTAAATCATTATTGCCTATACAATACTGTAAGCTGCTATCATCGTATCTAAACGACAGGTACTTCAGTGTTAAATATGAAGATGCACATTCAGCACTAAAGAAGATTAGCGCAGGCGTCCCGCAGGGGAGCATTCTTGGGCCTATTCTATATCTCCTGTATACACACGACTTACCCTCTGCAAACCAACTAGTTACAGCAACATTTGCAGACGATACTGCGGTTCTAGCAATCGAAAACAATATAGAAGACGCGACGGCTAATCTGCAACACACAGTCAATCAAATTGCTTCATGGGCAAAAAAATGGAGAATCAAGCTCAATAAGGAAAAATCAGTACATATAGTCTTCTCATTGAGAAATTATAACCATATTCCAATTCATATCGATGCCACAAAAATTCCACACGCCAACGAAGCCAAATATCTGGGCATTACGCTTGACGCCAAGCTGCGCTGGAAAGCGCATGTTAAGAAAAAACGAGAAGAGCTTGACCTAAAACTAAAGAAATTTTACCACCTCATAGGCAGGCGCTCTAAACTGGCAATCCACAACAAACTAATGGTCTACAATCAAATACTAAAGCCGGCTTGGAGTTATGGCATACAGTTCTGGGGTTGTGCCAGCAAGAAATACATTGCAACTATCCAGCGCTTTCAAAATAAAGTACTACGATGCATCGTAAATGCTCCATATTACATTAGAAACAGTGATCTCCACCGTGACCTTGACATACCAACAGTCGACGTCGTGGCAAAAAGGTGTGCCATTGCTCACAAACAGCGATTGAAAACACATGTCAACGTTACAGCATCCAGTCTTCTCCAGGTGGTTGCAGTATCTAGACGGCTAAAAAGGAAAACAGTGGCAGACTTAATGGACAGCGAGTAGCAAAATAGCTTCATTTTTTTTTTACATTAAATATTCAAATAAAATTGCTTATTAGTACCTTTTTTTTGTTATTTGTACTAGGTGCAATATTAAAACGATTTTTGTCTTTATTTGAAGAATCGTTAATAAATAAAAAAAAAAAAAAAAAAAAGAAAAATCGGCGTACCCCTGGATTTGGAAGCCATTCCTGTCCAGTTTTACCAATAGTTCATCCACTATCATACTCCACATAAGGGGTGATAATACTCCACCTTGTGGGCACCCTCGCGAAGTATTTGCAAAAATATTACCATTACTGGTCGGAATTTCTACTCTCCTGGTGCGAAGCATATTGCTCATCCAGCGTGAGAGTGTGCCATTGATTCCTCTTTTAGAAATAGTTGAGTTTATAACCTCATGTGAAGTGTTATCAAAGGCTCCTTCAATGTCTAAGAAAGCGCAAATTTTTCTTATCTATGCTGTCCTGAATCGTGTTACTTATTTGATGCAGGGCCGTTTCTGTCGACTGCCCTGCCTTATAGGCATGTTGGCGACTGTATAGTGGAGTTACTTTCAGTGTAGTATTCCTGATATAGTTATCCACAACTTTTTCTACTACTTTAAGTAGGAAGAATGTGAGGCAGATTGGTCTGAAGGATTTCGGGTGAGTAGGATCTCTCTTGCCCGCCTTCGGAATAAAGACCACTTTTGCCCTTCTCCACATGTTTGGTATATATCCCAATGCAATACTGACTCTGGCTATTCTAGTTATTGGACCTAGTAGCTGTTCAATTCCTTTTTGAAGTAATGCCGGAAAGACACCATCAATACCTGGAGATTTCAGTGGCTTGAGCGAATTTACCGCCCACCTGATTTTAGGCATTGTGATTATATTTTTGGCAAATTTCCAATCATCCTTCTTTACTGTTTTAGGGGGTTCAGTGTGTTCTGATTCCGTCCCTAGAGTTGGAGAGGATCCTGGGAAGTGTACGTCCAGAAGTAGTTGTATCTTCTCTTCTTCACCTTCGGTGAAATTTCCATCTTCTCGCTTGAGATTTGTGGAGGTGAGGCTGCTGCTTTTTGCAAGTACCTTGTAGAGTCTTGATACCTCCGTAGTGCTTTCTATGCTTTCGCAGAATTTTTTAAAGCTTCTGCGTTTAGAGGCCCTAATTTCTCTATTGTACAAAGTAAGTTTTTTCCTATATTCTGACCAGTCTCCTGTTCGCTTTGAGTAGTTAAAAAGTCCTCTAACAGTGTTTCTTAGGTTTTTAAGGTCATTGTTCCACCAAGGCACATCCTTGGTGGAGTTAATCAGGCTTAATGGACAGCTATCCTCATATGCATTTATTATGGCCCCATTAAGGTTTTCTAGGTAATTTTCTAATTGAATTTCATTCTGAATGATTTCATCTAGCCCTAATTAGACAAGATTGTCTTTCAGATTTTCCGTGTATTTCTCCCAATTTGTTTTTCTTGGGTTCCTTAAAATTTTTTTGTTAATTGGTGAACCTTCAATGTCGAACCTTAGAATTCTATGATCAGACATAGATGGTTCACTGGATACTCTCCAGTTTTTCACAAGCTCACAACCTCGAGTATTTCCTATAGTAATATCTAGGACCTCTTTGCGTGAGATAGTTACAAATGTTGGTGTATTACCTACATTACATATTTCTAATTTTTTACTAGTTATAAATTCTAAAAGGTACTCACCTCTTATATTGGTGTTAGTGCTTCCCCAAACTTCGTTGTGTGCGTTGAAGTCGCAACCGAGTATAAGTGGTTATTTCATTCTCTCGCAGTAGTTTCCCAGTTTATCGACCTCTGCAGATGGTACCTGAGTGTCGTCTTCTGGTAGGTAACCTGTAGCTACGACTACGTTCCGTAGTACTCCGTTGATGTTAGCCAGAATCTGTATGGCAACGAGGTCCCTGGAGAGAAATTCTGAAAGAGAGATAAAGTTGATATTAATATTCAATAAAATGCAGGTTCTTGGTTTATCACATCTTACATCCCAAATTGTCTGCATATTCTTTGCAGTCAAACCACAGATTCGACCCCTGTAAATCCAGGGTTCTTGGACCAGCACTATGCTCAGGTTCGATTTGAGCGTAGCCCTTGCAATAACTGCCGACGCAGCTTTTGCATGGTGGATATTTATTTGGGCGTTTCCAGTGCTGGTCATCAGGTGGTTATTCCTCCTTCGTTTCTTCTATCAGACCGTCGTCGATGTCTGACAGAAAGATTCTTTCGGAGTCTTCCTCGGACGCCAAGTTCAGTAGAGAGAGATCTAGATTCTCAATGTCCTCACTCTCGTGAGGTAGCACGCTGATATCTTCAATCTTCTCGCTCCTGGTCGCCTCCTCCTCCACTAGTTCCGCAACAGTTGCAGGTATCGTTCCTACAGCTGGTGTATTTTCCCCAGCTGAGTTACTTCTTTTCTTGTTGTCTCGTCCCTTATGCAGGTGAATTGGGACGGAACTGAACCTGTAGAAGATCCTACAGCCGTTGGTTGTTATGGCTTCCTGAGACCGGTTGTCAATCCCGATTGTTAGGAGTTTGCCATTTTTCAGATCCTTGCTGCTAAAAACTCTCCACAGCTGAGTATGTAGACCCTAGTTTTGAGTTATGAGCAGTTTTAGCAGCTTTTCCGTATCGACCCCTTTAGCTCTTGGGAGGTAGACTGTCAACATATGTAATTTCGGTATTTTGTCCCCGACACACGTGGTGAGTTCAGCGCCTTCCCATCCGTTCAGCTTAGGTGCCGTTCCATGGATAAAATTAGCCGCATCCTCGTCTACGCAGTCAACCAGTATAAGTCCTGGGCGAAAGTGTATCCCGCTAAATCGAAGCTTGGCATCTCATCTTTTATACATCTCCTCAATGAGAAGTTCCTCGATTTTACCTTGCTCCTCCCTAGAGAGAGTTGATTACGGGTAAGATTTCGGAAGAATTGCTATTCTTAAGCTCTTGGCTACATTAGCGTAACTGCTGCCCGATATTATTTTTCTCGGTTGTTTTGGTGCTGCCATTTGCGTACCATCCTTTGCTTGTGGAGGTTTCTCACTCCCTCTTCTTTTCTTAGCTGATTGATGATCGATCGGACTAATTTCTTGGGCAGACCTCTTCTTAGAGTCTTGATTGCCCCTCGGCCGATTGCGCGCCTTTTCCTTGGCTGCCTCCGGTGCTAAGCCTTCTTTGAGAGAGCGCAGGTACCATTTTGTACCCGCACCGCTCAAACCAGTAGATTTCCTGGCGTCGCGAAAGCTTTGGCCGGAGGTTAGTCCAGTGCTTGTCGAGGGCTGTGGTAGTGTTTCGATCGTTACATCTTTTGGTGCAACCTTTGAACCCAGAGTTCCTTGACTTCCTTTTCGTAACGGAGGTTCCGTTTTTGATTCAGTTGGCAGAGAGCTAGTATTGTTTCTAGCTTCTTTGCCCTCAGCACTTTTTTCCGCTTTCCGTTTTGGAAAGGGTGCCTGGCGATCGGTATGTTGGATATCAGACTCCGACCGATTTACCAGTTTATTTGCAGTGTGTGTTCCTGCTGGTTTTTTTATACTGTTTTTATTATTATTATTCAAATTCTGTTCCATTAAATTCCCACGAGTGTGGGGGAAAGGAGGTCCGCCGTGTCATAGCCCCCGATAACACGGTAAGCCCACAGTTACTCAATGAGGCGGGCAGGTATCATTGAGGCGCGACGCTAGAATACAGTCTGTTACCCCCGACTGCAAACAAGTCCGATGAACACGTGCAAATTCCGGATTGGGGGGAAGATGGAGGTGGAGAGGGATATAGGTATTGAAAAGTTGATAGTAGGGAATATTTAGGAATGGGAAGGTGCGGGTTTGGCTCGCATTAGCCGCTATAAGCGTTACCAGGGATCGCCACGTGGAGGCCCTCCTTTCGAAGGGGGTGAGTACTTGGGATTAGTCTCACCTGCGAGTCCATCTAGTGAAATACTAGGATCCCCAATCTTAATGTTAAAATTCATGGTTTTATGAGTACACAAGATGGAGGAGTAACAGTGAAATGTGGTACTACTAAAGATAGAGAAATTTTAGCTAGTGAAATGAAAAAATAAACTCTGTGACAATTATGTTATTTCAACACCGGATATACGTAATCCTAAAATATTGATATCTGGAATGTCTGAAAAATTAGATGATGATAAAATTATAAATGCAATTAAAAATCAGAATGAGATTGTTTTTCGCTCAATTAAAGTCAATTAAAGATGATAAATACTCGTAATCTCAAGGACATCTATTTTGTTAAATAAGCGTGAAAGCGATTGAATAATTGCAGATTTTTATCCTCGTCGCCAACTAAAGTAAATACAACCGACACGATTGACAGTTTATATTTAACTCCATTTTGTTTACATTTCATTACTTAAGATTGCTTAAACTAATGCAAAGCATACTAGATTATAACAGAACGCATATACATTACACCTCCTTTTTGGGAAAGAATAATGCCATAACTGGATTATTCTTAATTTCATAAATAAAGTATTAATTTTCAATAATTTTATATAATTAAATTTAGTTTAGTTATATTTATTTGTGTAGTCACTACATTTATTGTAACTTATTCATTATACAATTTTATTCTATTAGTATGTACTAACTGTTTCTTATTTTTATTGTTTCTTATTTCAATGTTTCCGTTGTTTTCTATACTTTCTATTCTATAGGGACCCGTGTATTGACTTTCTAGCTTATGACCTACTTCATTCCTAAATAGTACTTTATCTCCTATATTTAATTCTAATTGTTCACTATTTCTATCATAGAGCAACTTTTGTTTTAATTTAGACTTATCTAAAAGTGTTTTGACTCTAGTGGACGCTATTTCTAATCTATATTTAATTTCTTTACTATAGTCATCTATATTATATAATGGACTTACGTTACTAATTATATTGAATTTATTGAAACCTTTAGGAATTTTTCCAAAAATAAGCTCGTATGGACAATATCCATGCACCACTGATGGTGTTGTATTAAAACAATATGTGAAGTATTTCAACCATATATCCCAGTCGTTTTTATCGACTGATATGTATGAACGTACATATTCATTAAATGTTCGGTGACTGCGTTCTACAGTTCCGAGTGTTTGGTGGTGATGAGCTATTGATGTTATATTTTTTATTTTTAAGTATTTGCATATATCCGTTATTAAAGAATTTTTGTACTCTATACCCATGTCCGTAATGAACGTCTTCATTGGACCGTACAAAAGTATAAAATGTTCAAAAATTGCCTTGGCTACAGTATTTGCACTTTTATTTGGTATTGGGATAGTTTCTAAGTATTTTGTTAAATCACATATAAGTGAGACAGCATACTCATTGCCATTCTCAGTTGTAAGTAATGGGCCGATGGTATCTACCAATACTGTGTCAAAAGAGTCTGTTAGCGTATCAGTTATTGTCATTGGTAATTTTGTATGATTATGAATTTTAGATTTTTGACATTTCTGACATGATTTGACATATCATGATATATCTTTGGTCATGTTTGGCCAATAGAAATGTCTTTTAATTTTTTGTAATGTTTTTGTTATTCCGCAGTGTCTCACCTTCCACTGGGTCATTATGACAATTTTTTAAAATTTTTCTTTTTTCTTCCTCTTTAACCACTTTGGTCACCTTTTGCAGTAGCGCTACTGTTAAATTTTTTAATAATTTATTGCCCTTGGCCTTAAATTAATTTACTGAGACAAATTCGAAAATTTTCTCACTAGGTGCCATTTGTACTTTGTTGATGCGATGTTTGCAGGTTAATTTCTCTAACCTAGAAAATAATTGTCCTAAATCAATTTTCTCATTGACAAACAGATCATCAATTATTATTTTTTCAATAAATAACAGTGGTTGGAAGTCAATTTTAATTTTATTTGTTTTCTGACGTCAGTACTATTAATGACTTCGTATATATGGGGCTTTTCTTACTTTAATTGTTGGTCGAGGGTATTTATTTCTTTATTTTGTTTAGTAGTTGATCGAGTTCTCATTTTGAGAATCTTTATAGATTTTTCATTCATATCTTTAAAATCGTCTATCGTTATTCGCGTTATTCTCGATAGAGCATCGGCAATATAATTTTCTTTGCCTCTGAGATACTCCACTGTGAAATCGTATTCTTCGAGATCTAATCTCATTCGAGTTAGTTTTGAACTCGGGTTTTTGATTGAGAAAAGGTAGGTTAATGGGCAATGGTCGGTCTTAATTAAGAAATGTGTACCATATATATATGGTCTAAAATGTGTTATAGCCCAATGAATTGCAGTAAGTTCTTGTTCAATGGTTGACTTGTTACTTTCTTCTTGAGTAAAAGTTTTTGAAGCGTAGGAGACTGGAAGTTGTCTACCATCATGCTCTTGGTTGAGTACTGCACCACAAGCATACTTGCTTGCATCAGTAGTGATACAGAATGGTTTTTTAAGATCTGGATACTGTAAAATAGTTGGATTCATAAGTTCATTTTTTAGATAATGAAATGCTTTTTGGCAATCTTGTGTCCATTGAAATGGAACTTTCTTTTTGGTTAATCTCGTTATGTGTCGAGAATAATCAGAAAAATTTTTTATGAATTTTCTGTAGTAGTTACAAAAAGCAACAAATCGTCGTGCTCCATCAGCATCAGTCGGTACTGGGTAGTCTCTGATTGCTGTGTGTTTACTGTCACCCGGAAGGATGCCTTTGTTAGGGCATTTATGACCGAGATATGTAACCTCATGCATGAAAAATGTGCATTTGTCAGGATGTAGTTTAAGATTGTACTTCCGACATAGTTCGAAAACATCTGTCAAAATTTTAAACATATGTCTTTCAGAACATCCGAGTACAACTAAATCATCCATATATAAAAATGCTTGAGATGGTGTTAAACCAGAAAACGCAAGAGTCATCATACGTTGAAAAGAATTTGGAGCAATTTTCAATCCATACGGCAGTCGTTTGAAACAATAAGAGCCATTTTGTAACGACACAAATTTACACAGTAAATTTCTGTGCTACAAATCGCAAGAAGAAGAAAAAAATAAAATCTGTCGGTCATCTAACTACTATCGCTACACATAATATAGATAATATAGACTCACGTGAAGAAAACTGAAGTCGAGTTATCTAAAAAATTACGAAATTGAATTAAAATGTTTATTTAAAATATCATGGACATTACCTGCTATCCTCGGTTTCAACGTGCCGCGGGCATCGACACATGCAATGTGCAGAATCTAAAATATACGAAAAAATTTAATTTTTTTGTTACAAATTTTATGAATGGAAAAACTTGTAAAGAAATTCTAAACACAACAACACTGAACAATTATTACAGAAAACACGTTTAATTATTAAACAAATATCTATTTAAAAAAATATATAAATAAAATAAAACACAAAACAATTTAACACTCATGTTTGTACAATTTTATTTTTTATACACGTAAACAAAACAAACTCCGACAATAACTAAGCACTCAAACACCAGTTTTTTTTGATTATTTCTTTTGTCACATTTAGGTCTGAATAATATTAAATTCACAATATATATATTTCGTACCTTGTTTTGAATTATTAACATACTTTATTTTAAATAATAAAGTATAAATTAAAGGAGAAAAAAAACACACACGAAATAAAAAACACTACGCGTAGTAAATACTCAAAGTCGCGGCGAAGTAAAAGAAGAGGAAAACAAGCAAACACGAAAAGACACAAGAAGTACACAGTAGAACACAAAAAGTTCAACTTCACGGCGAAGTTAACTACAGCAATTAATACCGGTGCGCTACACCAAAAAGCTCCGGTATGTTCGATATAAAAGGAGGAATATTTCATATGAGAGGGGACTTGGTTTTTGACAAGTAAAGAAACAAGTACTCTGGCTCATTCGGTCTTCTGGTAAATTTTACCAAAGACTTGAAATTTTACTTATCCAAGACAAGTACACTGGCCTACTGGTCTTCTGGCACATTTTGCCAAAAACCTGGCTCCTTCAGCCAAACCTAGTTAGGAATTATCCTTGTCTTATGTGTATTATTTTTTAACCTGGCTCATTCGGCCAAATGATTTTTTTTTCACAGCACGGAGTAATCGTTTTTTTTTATAACAACAGAGGAGGGGACCCAGGACGTCACACTGTCCTGCCAGAAATCTTTTAACGAGTAATACACTGAGGAGTAATAATTTCTGTCGTCAACGGCGATCCACATATTTTTTTTTAAAGCAAAAGGAATGCTTTAAGTGAATGATAACTTATTATATGCTGAATAGCTTGTTTAGAATTTGTTTAATTATACTTTGTTCATAATAAAGTTTTTTTTTTATGAAATAAATAAAAATATATAATTTATATATATAAACAACGTTCTTTCTTCTAAAGCCACGTCTCAGCGAAATATAAATAAATTGTCTCGACTCTGGACGACGGCTGAGGATACCCCAGCAAAAACTAAAAATTTTTGAACGTCACCCAAAGTGTCGTTACAATTTTCTGTATAGAAGGATGTAATATCTCTTGAAGATTCGTGTAGCTCTATTTGATGGAATCCAGACATTAGGTCAAGACATAAAAAATATTAAGCTCTTCCCAATTGATCAAGAATGTCTTCCATTCTTGGAAGAGGAAATTTGTCTGCAATCAATTTTTTATTTATTCGACGGTAGTCCACTATTAACCGCCATCTTTTCTCATTTGAACCGGGTAATGACTTTTTAGGTACTAATAACAAAGGACTATTGTAGTTTGACATTGATGGTTCTACTATATCATCATCTACCAATTTCTTTGCTTGTTTTTCGACTTCTGTTTTTTGGGTATGTGGTGTTGTATAGTTTTTTATGTAGCTTGGTGTTTTATCGCTTAACCTTAAACGCTGTTTGTAGAAATTATTCACAGAAATTTGTTCATTTTCTAAACCGAATATATCACTGTAATTTGTAGAGTGTCGTTAATTTGTCGCTAAATTTACTAGGGAAATTTTTTGATAATCTATTTATGATTTCTTTAGTTCTATGGTATGAAGTATATTTTGGTTGTGTCATAATATGTCATAATTTGAAATTTTTTCAGTAGTTATATTGTTAATTTTTAAAGCTGTAACTGAACTATTTCTGTTGAGTATCCTTATAAACGCATTATTACCTCGAACTATAGTGTTTGCAATAAACACACCAGGTTGTAATTCTTGGTTTGGCACCAATAAATCTTCCTGTTCTGCGCTGATGTATACTCTCCTAATTACTTGAGATCTTGCTGGTAACATGATAAAATCATTTTCACAAATGTTTTTAATTGGTATGGCAATATGCTGTGGAAAACATTTTGGTCGAAAAACGAGCCATTCTTTATTTTGCATGAAATCGAGTTTACAATTAAATCCTCTTAGAAAGTCCATGCCAATGATTCCATCACTTCTGAAATTTCCATTTACGTGATTGTTTCCGCGATAATTATTTATATTTTGACGCTATATGAATAAAACAGTGCCTGTCCGGCCAGTAGCATCCGTGCAGCTTTCTACAAATTTTTGAACTGCATCGTTCAAATTATTAAATTGGCCTGACTTCATAATTAATCTGACTTCAGGGAGTGTACAATTTTTAACCATTGCGTCCACTGATGTCTTAGTTGAATATTGTATAGCTATCTTTGGTGGTATCCCATCTGAAATGTAAGCACCTTGAATTGCTTTAGTTAATTGCTCAACCTCTTTAGTGTATTGGTTGGCAGTTTTGTTTTTCTGTTGGAGATTCATTAATTTAGCAGTTAAGACTGTAACTGACTCTCCTTTAATATTTGTCTTTAATGTATTTATTATTGCTAATATTGAGTTTTCAGTGGTTATTATTTGTCTAGCTATGTCTTTTAATTTAGTTTTTATTAAAGTGACTGCCAATCTTTCATGTTCTCCTTTTAATTCATCGACCATTTCGATACCGTCAAGGAAACTTTGTAGATTGGATGCAGTTCCGTCATACTCAGGAATGAGTCGTGACGCTGTACTAATAAATTGGTCAGCTGATTGTGCCATATTTATAATGTTGTATTTTTCTATTTCTGATAAGTCTTCAATTTTGCTAGTTGCTTCCTGAATTGGTCTTAATATGTCGCTATCTTCTGCTACGAACAGTCTATGAACATCGAGCTGGATTGGTTTATCTAAATTTTGTGGAATTTTCTCCTCTATTTTATATTTAGAATAAATGTTTATTAACTTGTCTGTGGTTTCCCAAAATACAGAGTTAACTATTCTTTTATGGTTTTCTGTTCGTCTAGTTCTGATATTCTCTAAACTATTAACTAAGGTCAGTAAGTGTTTTCTCAGAGTTTTTGATCTGATACACGTGTTTTTATTTATACACTTGTATGCCTTGTTAAAAATTTTTTTTTTTCTATTTTAAGAAATTCTTCGACTTGAGACCATTTATCCATAAGACTTAAAGGATTTTACTGATTGATTTATTATTTTTTATGAAAAAATGTTCCTAACTATTTCATTCGCATAGTTAATTATTCTATTGTGTTTCTTCAAATGATTGTCTAATTTCTGTTTAGTTTTGCAGCTTTTGCTACATACAAAGCAGTTAATAGTTTTCATTTTGATGAATCTAAGAAATATTTATTTACTTTGAAAAATATTGATTAACGTGCTGCCTATCTAACTAGTTATACAGTAATACAGTAGCGATATTTGCAGTTTTTACAAAATTTTTCTTAAGAGATCTACGATGAGCCTTATATAATTTAAGAGCTAAGTTTGCAGTGAGCAAAATAATTATTATTACGAAAAATTTTGTTGGGTCGTAAGATTCTCTTCTATCAACTTCTATGTTATTTCGTTTACTACATTAACTACAGGTTTATTTATTTTCGACTGAGGGCTCTCCATTATAAAATAAAAAACAACAAGAAAAAACATCAACAGTAGAGGAACAGTAAAAAAAAAATTTTTAACAACAAGAAAAAATACCGTAGTGATTAAACAAAAAAATTTTTTTTTTTACATTCAAAACATACTTTATAATATGTTATAATTTTTAATTCAAAATATGTTGTATATATATATGTATGTAGTTATTTTCTTTGAAAATAAAAATGCAATATTTTTCGACACTCTTTTATTTAATTTAACTTAATTTAATTTAATTTAATTTAATTTAATTTATTTAACTTTTATTTAATCAAAAAAAAACTTCTTTAATAATAACTTCTCAAAAACTTATCGACTTCTCCAAAACACGTGTGTCTTCACCAAAAAACTCTTTTCTTCTGTCCTTTCTATTTTGTTTTTCGTTTATGTTTTGATTGATTTAACTCTTTTGCTCACGTTCGTTCGTTCGTTTTTCGTAATCATTACGATTTTTGCTGCCTTATCTGCACTCGTCCATCCGACTCGTCGTCTGTCTCGGACGACTCAGATTCACCCTCACCATAATCTCTCCACGGTTTCATCTGTTCCGCGACCGTGGACGTTAAATTTGGTCCCTCATGCGAACCTACCTTCTTCACTTCATAACGATCGTTTTTCTTTTCTTTGGTGACTTCATAAGGGCCGAAGTGCTTTGGAAAAATCTTAAGTCCAGCTCCAAACTGCGTTCGAAGTATAGCAACTAGGTCTCCAACGTGATAACGAACGGCTTCCTTGCGTCTTTTGTCAAAATGTTTTTTGTTTTCTAGTTGAACCTTTAAAATTTCTTCTTTGGCTTGCTGGCGCAACTCATGTCGATATTCCTCGAAGTTGTTTAATATCTCTTCTTCAAAACATTGTCGAACATTTTGACATTCGGTGTTGAACACAGAGACACCAAAAAGCAATTCAAACGGTGTCCTTTTTGTACTTCTGGACTTAGTGGAGTTTATCGCCATCTGTACACGACTAACATAAGTGTACCACCTTAAAGGATTTTCAAATGATAGTTTGGTTAGCAAATCTATTATTACCTTATTCACACGTTCTACTTGTCCATTTCCTCTGGGGACACCTGTTGTTATCAAATGATGCTGAACATTTCGCTCTATACAATACGTTTTAAAGCTATTCGCAGTGAAAGCAGCGCCTCTATCGGTTATAAACTGATGAGGGTTCCCGAACACCTCGCTTTGCTGTTGCAATTTTTTAAGAACTTCTTCTGTTGAACTGGATTTTACAGGGTATATCCATATAAACTTAGTGAAAGCGTCTATTACCACGAAAAGATATTTCTAATTTTTTGCAGTTGAAGGAAGTGGTCCTAAATGGTCTAGATGAAATGTGTATAAAGGGACATCAGGTTTTTCAATAGGTGAAAGGAATCCCTCTCTTTTTCAGTGTTTTCTTGCTGAGAGAATGCAGTTAATGCAATTTGCTGTTACCGCTTCAACATGCTTCCTTAAGTTCGGGACGAAATATTCTTGCTCCACTACCGTTTTTACTTTTTCCGCACTCCAGTGTCCTTGTTCATGAATTTTCGTTATTAATTCTCTTCTCATTGTCTTAGGTATTACTAATAAATATGCTCCATCCACAAATTTATACAGTATCTCGTTTCGCATTTCAAAGTTCTGATATGGCCCGTTCTCCAAAAATTTGCGTGTCATTTGGCAGAATTCATCCAGATTTTGTGCTTTTTTAACAGCTAACACTATACCATCCTCTACCTGCAATACGACGGGATAACGACTCAATACATCAACGTGTCGCATGCTGCTGCCTGATCGGTGGCTCACCTTGCCACTCTACTATTTAAGGTTTTCTTAGCCATTGTCTGTTGGAAAGCTTTACAGTCAGTAAAAATTTCAAAGGACATACCCAATAAGTAAATTCGTAGTTTTTTCAATGCTATTACAATTGCTAATACTTCCAAATCGTAGCTAGAATAATTTTTTTCTGCTGCTTTTGTTTTGTAACTAAGGTAAAATACGGGGTGGTAGTTTTTGTTACCATGTTCTTGTAATAATACCGCTCCGTAGCCTTCCTTACTCGCGTCGGTGTGAAGTTGGGTTGGAAGAGTAGGATTGAAAAGCTTTAAAACTGGATCACAGCATAAACTCTCCTTTAGTATGACAAACGCATTGTTTTGTATTTCACCCCACACGAACGATTTGTGTTTCTTTGTGAGATCTGTTAGTGGTTTAGCTACCAAAGCGTATCCTTTTATAAACTTACGAAAAAATCCTGTGAGTCCTAAAAAGCTCATAACTCCGTGCAAATTTTTAGGAGTTGGAAATTTTTTTACTGCTCTGATCTTCTCTTCTGAAGGCCGTATTTCACCGTGTTCTACTAAGTGCCCTAAAAATTCCACGCTTTTTCTTAAGAAGGCGCACTTTTCCCATTTTATTAATAGACCGTGATTTTCGGCTACGAATAACACTTCTTTAAGCTTCCTAACTCCATCTTCTTCATCATCAGCGGGGATGATCAAGTCATGCATATAAACCAAAACAATCTTCCTTTTTATTAAATTTTGAAATATCGTATTTATATATCTCTGAAATGCCGCAGGTGAATTACATAGACCAAAAGGTACTTTGCGGAACTCGTACTGTCCATCTGGTGTGACAAACGACGTATATTTCATACTCAATTCATCGACATCGACATGAAAGAAACCATTACATAAGTCTAATGTAGTAAATACAGTTGCGTTATATAATCCTTCCAGTATCTCTTCGATATTTGGCAGAGGGTATCTGTCACGAATTACCTTGGAGTTTAGCTTCCTATAGTCGACGCATAATCGGTAACTGCCATCCTTTTTCCGCGCTAACACTGGTGGGCTTGCGTAATTCGATGAGCTTTCTCGAATTATTCTATTTTCTAACCATTCCTGAATCTGAAACTGAACGAACTCCCTTTCTGTCTGTGCTAACCTTCGTGGCTTTTGAAAAATTGGTTTATCGTCTTCCAGTGTGATATGCATTTTTATATAGGACTCCTCTGGTTTTCTTGGTGAATATAGTTCTATAAGTTCTTTTACATTTTACATCTTTTACATTTATGTTTGAAAGATCTTCCGCATCGGTGACATCAGAAATACGTATTAAATTTATATGTGAGCCCGCTTCAACATCGTCTCTGGTCTTGTTTTTATATGTGACGATTTACCCTTGTCTATTAGAACTGTTGCACATCGCAAAAATCCCTTACCTAAAATTACGTCAGTATTTACCCAAGAGTCAGGTACTACATCAAAATTCAAATTATAATGCTCTGAATCTACAATTACATCGAGTTTCACAGATCCTTTCGTTAGTTTGTTATTGTCACCAAACCCCACAACACTTGTACCTGGTCCATTGAATCCTTCGACACCCAAACATTCTGTTGCGCGTTGTGTTATTATATTAATATCACTACCAGTATCTACCAGAGCTTCGAATGGCTGCTCCAATATTTGAATTTTTAATGTAAAATCCGAGAGCTGAACTCTATCAATTCGTGATGCTGCATCACGTGCTTGATTTGGATTTTGTTGGCTTACAGGCCGTCTAAAATTTGTATTATTTGGACATATTGTGGCAATGTGATCAAATTCATTACACTTGAAACATCTTCTTCCTCTTCCCCTATCTGGGCAATGTTGTGTTGTGTGTGACACCGCTCCACTGTTATTGCATCTTTTATTGACCTGATTTCCACTATAATAATTGTCGTAATTTTTTAGACCTTGGCATCTTTTTTCCTTCTCCTGATCGGCCTTAAACTTCTCATAAGCTTTGAGGTTAATTTTTAGCTGCTCAAGACTACAAGACTGATAGAGTGTGGCGTTGTTTAGTGAACTATCCGGTATGCCTGCTATAATGTACTCAATTAAGTGTGTTTCTTCCACTGTACCTCTAGAAGCAACTTTTTTCATTTTATAAAAATATTCCAAGAATGATTCGTTACTTAGCTTTTTCGTATTTTCCAATTTTTTGTGCAAGTTTTCCGATTCCTGGCAACCAAATTCGGTTCTGAGAGTTCGTTTTAATATCTCCCAACTGTTGACGCCAGTTTCTGCTTCTACGGCCAACTTTGCAGCCCCACGTAATAATCTTTTGCAATATAGGAATCTTTGAACTTGATTCCATTTACACACTACCGAAATGCTTTCGAAATCAAGCAACCAGTCCTCTATTTTTTTGTTTGACTCACATCGAACAATTCTAACGATTCTTCGACCTCCTTAAAGTTTATATTATTTTGTACCGGTTCACTTGACATGTTTAACGTTTCACCGTCCGCCGCGTCGCTCTCGATCGTATTATTATTGTTCACATTCACTAATTTTTCTTCTGTATTGAGTATTATTTCGTTATTTTTTAATTCAGATTTCCAATTTTTCTCTGAATTTTCCATGAATTTCTCTAACCGGTCAATTAAATTTACTTTTAAATTATACCAATGTGGTAAGCCGTATTTTCTTAAAAGTTCTTGCAATGGCTTAGTGGTTAATTCTGATAGCGATTCGGGCAAATTTTTCATTAGCGATTTTTTCAGTTTTTTTTTATATATATGAATATACATATATATATATATATATATGAATACATATATATATATATGTATATATGAATACATATATATATATGTAGTTATTTTCTTTGAAAATAAAAATGCAATATTTTTCGACACTCTTTTATTTAATTTAACTTAATTTAATTTAATTTATTTAGCTTTTATTTAATCAAAAAAAACTTCTTTAATAACTTCTCAAAAACTTATCGACTTCTCCAAAACACGTGTGTCTTCACCAAAAAACACTTTTCTTCTGTCCTTTCTATTTTGTTTTTCGTTTTTGTTTTGATTGATTTAACTCTTTTGCTCACGTTCGTTCTTTCGTTTTTCGTAATCATTACGATTTTTGCTACCTTATCTGCACTCGTCCATCCGACTCGTCGTCTGTCTCGGACGACTCAGATTCACCCTCACCATAATCTCTCCACGGTTTCATCTGTTCCGCGACCGTGGACGTTAAATTTGGTCCCTCATGCGAACCTACCTTCTTCACTTCATAACGATCGTTTTTCTTTTCTTTGGTGACTTCATAAGGGCCCAAGTACTTTGGAAAAATCTTAAGTCCAGCTCCAAACTGCGTTCGAAGTATAGCAACTAGGTCTCCAACGTGATAACGAACGGCTTCCTTGCGTCTTTTGTCAAAATGTTTTTTGTTTTCTAGTTGAACCTTTAAAATTTCTTCTTTGGCTTGCTGGCGCAACTCATGTCGATATTCCTCGAAGTTGTTTAATATCTCTTCTTCAAAACATTGTCGAACATTTTGACATTCGGTGTTGAACACAGAGACACCAAAAAGCAATTCAAACGGTGTCCTTTTTGTACTTCTGGACTTAGTGGAGTTTATCGCCATCTGTACACGACTAACATAAGTGTACCACCTTAAAGGATTTTCAAATGATAGTTTGGTTAGCAAATCTATTATTACCTTATTCACACGTTCTACTTGTCCATTTCCTCTGGGGACACCTGTTGTTATCAAATGATGCTGAACATTTCGCTCTATACAATACGTTTTAAAGCTATTCGCAGTGAAAGCAGCGCCTCTATCGGTTATAAACTGATGAGGGTTCCCGAACACCTCGCTTTGCTGTTGCAATTTTTTAAGAACTTCTTCTGTTGAACTGGATTTTACAGGGTATATCCATATAAACTTAGAGAAAGCGTCTATTACCACGAAAAGATATTTGTAATTTTTTGCAGTTGAAGGAAGTGGTCCTAAATGGTCTAGATGAAATGTGTATAAAGGGACATCAGGTTTTTCAATAGGTGAAAGGAATCCCTCTCTTTTTCCGTGTTTTCTTGCTAAGAGAATGCAGTTAATGCAATTTGCTGTTACCGCTTCAACATGCTTCCTTAAGTTCGGGACGAAATATTCTTGCTTCACTACCGTTTTTACTATTTCCGTACTCCAATGTCCTTCTTCATGAATTTTCGTTATTAATTCTCTTCTCATTGTCTTAGGTATTACTAATAAATATGCTCCATCCACAAATTTATACAGTATCTCGTTTCGCATTTCAAAGTTCTGATATGGCCCGTTCTCCAAAATTTTGCGTGTAATTTGGCAGAATTCATCCAGATTTTGTGCTTTTTTAACAGCTAACACTATACCATCCTCTACCTGCAATACGACGGGATAACGACTCAATGCATCAACGTGTCGCATGCTGCTGCCTGATCGGTGGCTCACCTTGCAATAAAACTCTTCCAGTTGCATGGCCCAGTTTGCCACTCTACTATTTAAGGTTTTCTTAGCCATTGTCTGTTGGAAAGCTTTACAGTCAGTAAAAATTTCAAAGGACATACCCAATAAGTAAATTCGTAGTTTTTTCAACGCTATTACAATTGCTAATACTTCCAAATCGTAGCTGGAATAATTTTTTTCTGCTGCTTTTGTTTTGTAACTAAGGTAAAATACGGGGTGGTAGTTCTTGTTACCATGTTCTTGTAATAATACCGCTCCGTAGCCTTCCTTACTCGCGTCGGTGTGAAGTTGGGTTGGAAGAGTAGGATTGAAAAGCTTTAAAACTGGATCACAGCATAAACTCTCCTTTAGTAGGACAAACGCATTGTTTTGTATTTCACCCCATACGAACGATTCGTGTTTCTTTGTGAGATCTGTTAGTGGTTTAGCTACCAAAGCGTATCCTTTTATAAACTTACGAAAAAATCCTGTGAGTCCTAAAAAGCTCATAACTCCGTGTAAATTTTTAGGAGTTGGAAATTTTTTTACTGCTCTGATCTTCTCTTCTGAAGGCCGTATTTCGTCGTGTTCTACTAAGTGCCCTAAAAACTCCACGCTTTTTCTTAAGAAGGCACACTTTTCCCATTTTATTAATAGACCGTGATTCTCGGCTACGAATAACACTTCTTTAAGCTTCCTAACTCCATCTTCTTCATCATCAGCGGGGATGATCAAGTCATCCATATAAACCAAAACAATCTTTTTTCTTATTAAATTTTGAAATATCGTATTTATATATCTCTGAAATGCCGCAGGTGAATTACATAGACCAAAAGGTACTTTGCGGAACTCGTACTGTCCATCTGGTGTGACAAACGACGTATATTTCATACTCAATTCATCGACATCGACATGAAAGAAACCATTACATAAGTCTAATGTAGTAAATACAGTTGCGTTATATAATCCTTCCAGTATCTCTTCGATATTTGGCAGAGGGTATCTGTCACGAATTACCTTGGACTTTAGCTTCTTATAGTCGACGCATAATCGGTAACTGCCATCCTTTTTTCGCGCTAACACTATTGGGCTTGCGTAATTCGATGAGCTTTCTTGAATTATTCCATTTTCCAACCATTCCTGAATCTGAAACTGAACGAAGTCCCTTTCTGTCTTCGTGGCTTTTGAAAAATTGGTTTATCGCCTTCCAGTGTGATATGCATTTTTATATAGGGCTCCTCTGCCTTTTGTGGTGAATATAGTTCTATTAGTTCTCTTACATCCGCCCGTAGCAAAGAATTTTTTATGTTTGAAAGATCTTCCGCATCGGTGACATCAGAAATACGTATTAAATTTATATGTGAGCCCGCTTCAACATCGTCTCTGGTCTTGTTTTTATATGTGGCGATTTCACCTTTGTCTATTAGAACTGTTGCACATCGCAAAAATCCCTTACCTAAAATTACGTCAGTATTTACCCAAGAGTCAGGTACTACATCAAAATTCAAATTATAATGCTCTGAATCTACAATTACATCGAGTTTTACAGATCCTTTCGTTAGTTTGTTATTGTCACCAAACCCCACAACACTTGTACCTGGTCCATTGAATCCTTCGACACCCAAACATTCTGTTGCGCGTTGTGTTATTATATTAATATCACTACCAGTATCTACCAGAGCTTCGAATGGCTGCTCCAATATTTGAATTTTTAATGTAAAATCCGAGAGCTGAACTCTATCAATTCGTGATGCTGCATCACGTGCTTGATTTGGATTTTGTTGGCTTACAGGCCGTCTAAAATTTGTATTATTTGGACATATTGTGGCAATGTGATCAAATTCATTACACTTGAAACATCTTCTTCCTCTTCCCCTATCTGGGCAATGTTGTGTTGTGTGTGACACCGCTCCACTGTTATTGCATCTTTTATTGACCTGATTTCCACTATAATAATTGTCGTAATTTTTTAGACCTTGGCATCTTTTTTCCTTCTCCTGATCGGCCTTAAACTTCTCATAAGCTTTGAGGTTAATTTTTAGCTGCTCAAGACTACAAGACTGATAGAGTGTGGCGTTGTTTAGTGAACTATCCGGTATGCCTGCTATAATGTACTCAATTAAGTGTGTTTCTTCCACTGTACCTCTAGAAGCAACTTTTTTCATTTTATAAAAATATTCCAAGAATGATTCGTTACTTAGCTTTTTCGTATTTTCCAATTTTTTGTGCAAGTTTTCCGATTCCTGGCAACCAAATTCGGTTCTGAGAGTTCGTTTTAATATCTCCCAACTGTTGACGCCAGTTTCTGCTTCTACGGCCAACTTTGCAGCCCCACGTAATAATCTTTTGCAATATAGGAATCTTTGAACTTGATTCCATTTACACACTACCGAAATGCTTTCGAAATCAAGCAACCAGTCCTCTATTTTTTTGTTTGACTCACATCGAACAATTCTAACGATTCTTCGACCTCCTTAAAGTTTATATTATTTTGTACCGGTTCACTTGACATGTTTAACGTTTCACCGTCCGCCGCGTCGCTCTCGATCGTATTATTATTGTTCACATTCACTAATTTTTCTTCTGTATTGAGTATTATTTCGTTATTTTTTAATTCAGATTTCCAATTTTTCTCTGAATTTTCCATGAATTTCTCTAACCGGTCAATTAAATTTACTTTTAAATTATACCAATGTGGTAAGCCGTATTTTCTTAAAAGTTCTTGCAATGGCTTAGTGGTTAATTCTGATAGCGATTCGGGCAAATTTTTCATTAGCGATTTTTTCAGTTTTTTTTTTCTTTTTGACCGCTTATTTATTTATTAATATATACACTTCAAGGTCGACTATTTTTTTTATTGTGCACTTCTGACACCATGTAGTTATTTTCTTTGAAAATAAAAATGCAATATTTTTCGACACTCTTTTATTTAATTTAACTTAATTTAATTTAATTTATTTAACTTTTATTTAATCAAAAGAAAACTTCTTTAATAACTTCTCAAAAACTTATTGACTTCTCCAAAACACGTGTGTCTTCACCAAAAAACACTTTTCTTCTGTCCTTTCTATTTTGTTTTTCGTTTTTGTTTTGATTGATTTAACTCTTTTGCTCACGTTCGTTCTTTCGTTTTTCGTAATCATTACGATTTTTGCTACCTTATCTGCACTCGTCCATCCGACTCGTCGTCTGTCTCGGACGACTCAGATTCACCCTCACCATAATCTCTCCACGGTTTCATCTGTTCCGCGACCGTGGACGTTAAATTTGGTCCCTCATGCGAACCTACCTTCTTCACTTCATAACGATCGTTTTTCTTTTCTTTGATGACTTCATAAGGCCCCAAGTACTTTGGAAAAATCTTAAGTCCAGCTCCAAACTGCGTTCGAAGTATAGCAACTAGGTCTCCAACGTGATAACGAACGGCTTCCTTGCGTCTTTTGTCAAAATGTTTTTTGTTTTCTAGTTGAACCTTTAAAATTTCTTCTTTGGCTTGCTGGCGCAACTCATGTCGATATTCCTCGAAGTTGTTTAATATCTCTTCTTCAAAACATTGTCGAACATTTTGACATTCGGTGTTGAACACAGAGACACCAAAAAGCAATTCAAACGGTGTCCTTTTTGTACTTCTGGACTTAGTGGAGTTTATCGCCATCTGTACACGACTAACATAAGTGTACCACCTTAAAGGATTTTCAAATGATAGTTTGGTTAGCAAATCTATTATTACCTTATTCACACGTTCTACTTGTCCATTTCCTCTGGGGACACCTGTTGCTATCAAATGATGCTGAACATTTCGCTCTATACAATACGTTTTAAAGCTATTCGCAGTGAAAGCAGCGCCTCTATCGGTTATAAACTGATGAGGGTTCCCGAACACCTCGCTTTGCTGTTGCAATTTTTTAAGAACTTCTTCTGTTGAACTGGATTTTACAGGGTATATCCATATAAACTTAGTGAAAGCGTCTATTACCACGAAAAGATATTTGTAATTTTTTGCAGTTGAAAGAAGTGGTCCTAAATGGTCTAGATATGTGTATAAAGGGACATCAGGTTTTTCAATAGGTGAAAGGAATCCCTCTCTTTTTCCGTGTTTTCTTGCTGAGAGAATGCAGTTAATGCAATTTGCTGTTACCGCTTCAACATGCTTCCTTAAGTTCGGGACGAAATATTCTTGCTCCACTACCGTTTTTACTTTTTCCGCACTCCAGTGTCCTTGTTCATGAATTTTCGTTATCAATTCTCTTCTCATTGTCTTAGGTATTACTAATAAATATGCTCCATCCACAAATTTATACAGTATCTCGTTTCGCATTTCAAAGTTCTGATATGGCCCGTTCTCCAAAATTTTGCGTGTCATTTGGCAGAATTCTCCAGATTTTGTGCTTTTTTAACAGCTAACACTATACCATCCTCTACCTGCAATACGACGGGATAACGACTCAATGCATCAACGTGTCGCATGCTGCTCCCTGATCGGTGGCTCACCTTGCAATAAAACTCTTCCAGTTGCATGGCCCAGTTTGCCACTCTACTATTTAAGGTTTTCTTAGCCATTGTCTGTTGGAAAGCTTTACAATCAGTAAAAATTTCAAAGGACATACCCAATAAGTAAATTCGTAGTTTTTTCAATGCTATTACAATTGCTAATACTTCCAAATCGTAGCTAGAATAATTTTTTTCTGCTGCTTTTGTTTTGTAACTAAGGTAAAATACGGGGTGGTAGTTTTTGTTACCATGTTCTTGTAATAATACCGCTCCGTAGCCTTCCTTACTCGCGTCGGTGTGAAGTTGGGTTGGAAGAGTAGGATTGAAAAGCTTTAAAACTGGATCACAGCATAAACTCTCCTTTAGTATGACAAACGCATTGTTTTGTATTTCACCCCACACGAACGATTTGTGTTTCTTTGTGAGATCTGTTAGTGGTTTAGCTACCAAAGCGTATCCTTTTATAAACTTACGAAAAAATCCTGTGAGTCCTAAAAAGCTCATAACTCCGTGCAAATTTTTAGGAGTTGGAAATTTTTTTACTGCTCTGATCTTCTCTTCTGAAGGCCGTATTTCACCGTGTTCTACTAAGTGCCCTAAAAATTCCACGCTTTTTCTTAAGAAGGCGCACTTTTCCCATTTTATTAATAGACCGTGATTTTCGGCTACGAATAACACTTCTTTAAGCTTCCTAACTCCATCTTCTTCATCATCAGCGGGGATGATCAAGTCATGCATATAAACCAAAACAATCTTCCTTTTTATTAAATTTTGAAATATCGTATTTATATATCTCTGAAATGCCGCAGGTGAATTACATAGACCAAAAGGTACTTTGCGGAACTCGTACTGTCCATCTGGTGTGACAAACGACGTATATTTCATACTCAATTCATCGACATCGACATGAAAGAAACCATTACATAAGTTTAATGTAGTAAATACAGTTGCGTTATATAATCCTTCCAGTATCTCTTCGATATTTGGCAGAGGGTATCTGTCACGAATTACCTTGGAGTTTAGCTTCCTATAGTCGACGCATAATCGGTAACTGCCATCCTTTTTCCGCGCTAACACTATTGGGCTTGCGTAATTCTATGAGCTTTCTTGAATTATTCCATTTTCTAACCATTCCTGAATCTGAAACTGAACGAAGTCTCTTTCTGTCTGTGCTAATCTTCGTGGCTTTTGAAAAATTGGTTTATCGTCTTCCAGTGTGATATGCATTTTTATATAGGACTCCTCTGGCTTTCTTGGTGAATATAGTTCTATAAGTTCTCTTACATCCGCCCGTAGCAAAGAATTTTTTATGTTTGAAAGATCTTCCGCATCGGTGACATCAGAAATACGTATTAAATTTATATGTGAGCCCGCTTCAACATCGTCTCTGGTCTTGTTTTTATATGTGACGATTTCACCTTTGTCTATTAGAACTGTTGCACATCGCAAAAATCCCTTACCTAAAATTACGTCAGTATTTACCCAAGAGTCAGGTACTACATCAAAATTCAAATTATAATGCTCTGAATCTACAATTACATCGAGTTTCACAGATCCTTTCGTTAGTTTGTTATTGTCACCAAACCCCACAACACTTGTACCTGGTCCATTGAATCCTTCGACACCCAAACATTCTGTTGCGCGTTGTGTTATTATATTAATATCACTACCAGTATCTACCAGAGCTTCGAATGGCTGCTCCAATATTTGAATTTTTAATGTAAAATCCGA
This sequence comes from Teleopsis dalmanni, assembly GCF_002237135.1. NCBI lineage: Eukaryota > Metazoa > Arthropoda > Insecta > Diptera > Diopsidae > Teleopsis > Teleopsis dalmanni. The sequence continues at coordinate 217,590,274 of NC_051846.1, read as the reverse complement.
GAGCTGAACTCTATCAATTCGTGATGCTGCACTACGCGCTTGATTTGGATTTTGTTGGCTTACCGGCCGTCTAAAATTTGTATTATTTGGACATATTGTGGCAATGTGACCAAATTCATTACACTTGAAACATCTTCTTCCTCTTCCCCTATCTGGGCAATGTTGTGTTGTGTGTGACACCGCTCCACAGTTATTGCATCTTTTATTGACCTGATTTCCACTATAATAATTGTCGTAATTATTTCGACCTTGGCATCTTTTTTCCTTCTCCTGATCGGCCTTAAACTTCTCATAAGCTTTGAGGTTAATTTTTAGCTGCTCAAGACTACAAGACTGATAGAGTGTGGCCTTGTTTAGTGAACTATCCGGTATGCCTGCTATAATGTACTCAATTAAGTGTGTTTCTTCCACTGTACCTCTAGAAGCAACTTTTTTCATTTTATAAAAATATTCCAAGAATGATTCGTTACTTAGCTTTTTCGTATTTTCCAATTTTTTGTGCAAGTTTTCCGATTCCTGGCAACCAAATTCGGTTCTGAGAGTTCGTTTTAATATCTCCCAACTGTTGACGCCAGTTTCTGCTTCTACGGCCAACTTTGCAGCCCCACGTAATAATCTTTTGCAATATAGGAATCTTTGAACTTGATTCCATTTACACACTACCGAAATGCTTTCGAAATCAAGCAACCAGTCCTCTATTTTTTTGTTTGACTCACCATCGAACAATTCTAACGATTCTTCGACCTCCTTAAAGTTTATATTATTTTGTACCGGTTCACTTGACATGTTTAACGTTTCACCGTCCGCCGCGTCGCTCTCGATCGTATTATTATTGTTCACATTCACTAATTTTTCTTCTGTATTGAGTGTTATTTCGTTATTTTTTAATTCAGATTTCCAATTTTTCTCTGAATTTTCCATGAATTTCTCTAACCGGTCAATTAAATTTACTTTTAAATTATACCAATGTGGTAAGCCGTATTTTCTTAAAAGTTCTTGCAATTGCTTAGTGGTTAATTCTGATAGCGATTCACGCAAATTTTTCATTAGCGATTTTTTCAGTTTTTTTTTTCTTTTTGACCGCTTATTTATTTATTAATATATACACTTCAAGGTCGACTATTTTTTTTTGTGCACTTCTGACACCATGTAGTTATTTTCTTTGAAAATAAAAATGCAATATTTTTCGACACTCTTTTATTTAATTTAACTTAATTTAATTCTTTTATTTAATTTAACTTAATTTAATTTAATTTAATTTATTTAACTTTTATTTAATCAAAAAAATACTTCTTTAATAATAACTTCTCAAAAACTTATCGACTTCTCCAAAAAACGCGTGTCTTCACCAAAAAAATCTCTTTTCTTCTGTCTTTTCTATTTTGTTTTTCGTTTTTGTTTTGATTGATTTAACTCTTTTGCTCACGTTCGTTCGTTCGTTTTTCGTAATCATTACGATTTTTGCTGCCTTATCTGCACTCGTCCATCCGACTCGTCGTCTGTCTCGGACGACTCAGATTCACCCTCACCATAATCTCTCCACGGTTTCATCTGTTCCGCGACCGTGGACGTTAAATTTGGTCCCTCATGCGAACCTACCTTCTTCACTTCATAACGATCGTTTTTCTTTTCTTTGGTGACTTCATAAGGCCCCAAGTACTTTGGAAAAATCTTAAGTCCAGCTCCAAACTGCGTTCGAAGTATAGCAACTAGGTCTCCAACGTGATAACGAACGGCTTCCTTGCGTCTTTTGTCAAAATGTTTTTTGTTTTCTAGTTGAACCTTTAAAATTTCTTCTTTGGCTTGCTGGCGCAACTCATGTCGATATTCCTCGAAGTTGTTTAATATCTCTTCTTCAAAACATTGTCGAACATTTTGACATTCGGTGTTGAACACAGAGACACCAAAAAGCAATTCAAACGGTGTCCTTTTTGTACTTCTGGACTTAGTGGAGTTTATCGCCATCTGTACACGACTAACATAAGTGTACCACCTTAAAGGATTTTCAAATGATAGTTTGGTTAGCAAATCTATTATTACCTTATTCACACGTTCTACTTGTCCATTTCCTCTGGGGACACCTGTTGCTATCAAATGATGCTGAACATTTCGCTCTATACAATACGTTTTAAAGCTATTCGCAGTGAAAGCAGCGCCTCTATCGGTTATAAACTGATGAGGGTTCCCGAACACCTCGCTTTGCTGTTGCAATTTTTTAAGAACTTCTTCTGTTGAACTGGATTTTACAGGGTATACCCATATAAACTTAGAGAAAGCATCTATTACCACGAAAAGATATTTGTAATTTTTTGCAGTTGAAGGAAGTGGTCCTAAATGGTCTAGATGAAATGTGTATAAAGGGACATCAGGTTTTTCAATAGGTGAAAGGAATCCCTCTCTTTTTCCGTGTTTTCTTGCTAAGAGAATGCAGTTAATGCAATTTGCTGTTACCGCTTCAACATGCTTCCTTAAGTTCGGGACGAAATATTCTTGCTTCACTACCGTTTTTACTATTTCCGTACTCCAATGTCCTTCTTCATGAATTTTCGTTATTAATTCTCTTCTCATTGTCTTAGGTATTACTAATAAATATGCTCCATCCACAAATTTATACAGTATCTCGTTTCGCATTTCAAAGTTCTGATATGGCCCGTTCTCCAAAATTTTGCGTGTCATTTGGCAGAATTCATCCAGATTTTGTGCTTTTTTAACAGCTAACACTATACCATCCTCTACCTGCAATACGACGGGATAACGACTCAATGCATCAACGTGTCGCATGCTGCTGCCTGATCGGTGGCTCACCTTGCAATAAAACTCTTCCAGTTGCATGGCCCAGTTTGCCACTCTACTATTTAAGGTTTTCTTAGCCATTGTCTGTTGGAAAGCTTTACAGTCAGTAAAAATTTCAAAGGACATACCCAATAAGTAAATTCGTAGTTTTTTCAACGCTATTACAATTGCTAATACTTCCAAATCGTAGCTGGAATAATTTTTTTCTGCTGCTTTTGTTTTGTAACTAAGGTAAAATACGGGGTGGTAGTTTTTGTTACCATGTTCTTGTAATAATACCGCTCCGTAGCCTTCCTTACTCGCGTCGGTGTGAAGTTGGGTTGGAAGAGTAGGATTGAAAAGCTTTAAAACTGGATCACAGCATAAACTCTCCTTTAGTAGGACAAACGCATTGTTTTGTATTTCACCCCATACGAACGATTCGTGTTTCTTTGTGAGATCTGTTAGTGGTTTAGCTACCAAAGCGTATCCTTTTATAAACTTACGAAAAAATCCTGTGAGTCCTAAAAAGCTCATAACTCCGTGTAAATTTTTAGGAGTTGGAAATTTTTTTACTGCTCTGATCTTCTCTTCTGAAGGCCGTATTTCGTCGTGTTCTACTAAGTGCCCTAAAAACTCCACGCTTTTTCTTAAGAAGGCGCACTTTTCCCATTTTATTAATAGACCGTGATTCTCGGCTACGAATAACACTTCTTTAAGCTTCCTAACTCCATCTTCTTCATCATCAGCGGGGATGATCAAGTCATCCATATAAACCAAAACAATCTTTTTTCTTATTAAATTTTGAAATATCGTATTTATATATCTCTGAAATGCCGCAGGTGAATTACATAGACCAAAAGGTACTTTGCGGAACTCGTACTGTCCATCTGGTGTGACAAACGACGTATATTTCATACTCAATTCATCGACATCGACATGAAAGAAACCATTACATAAGTCTAATGTAGTAAATACAGTTGCGTTATATAATCCTTCCAGTATCTCTTCGATATTTGGCAGAGGGTATCTGTCACGAATTACCTTGGACTTTAGCTTCTTATAGTCGACGCATAATCGGTAACTGCCATCCTTTTTTCGCGCTAACACTATTGGGCTTGCGTAATTCGATGAGCTTTCTTGAATTATTCCATTTTCCAACCATTCCTGAATCTGAAACTGAACGAAGTCCCTTTCTGTCTTCGTGGCTTTTGAAAAATTGGTTTATCGTCTTCCAGTGTGATATGCATTTTTATATAGGGCTCCTCTGCCTTTTGTGGTGAATATAGTTCTATTAGTTCTCTTACATCCGCCCGTAGCAAAGAATTTTTTATGTTTGATAGATCTTCCGCATCGGTGACATCAGAAATACGTATTAAATTTATATGTGAGCCCGCTTCAACATCGTCTCTGGTCTTGTTTTTATATGTGACGATTTACCCTTGTCTATTAGAACTGTTGCACATCGCAAAAATCCCTTACCTAAAATTACGTCAGTATTTACCCAAGAGTCAGGTACTACATCAAAATTCAAATTATAATGCTCTGAATCTACAATTACATCGAGTTTTACAGATCCTTTCGTTAGTTTGTTATTGTCACCAAACCCCACAACACTTGTACCTGGTCCATTGAATCCTTCGACACCCAAACATTCTGTTGCGCGTTGTGTTATTATATTAATATCACTACCAGTATCTACCAGAGCTTCGAATGGCTGCTCCAATATTTGAATTTTTAATGTAAAATCCGAGAGCTGAACTCTATCAATTCGTGATGCTGCATCACGTGCTTGATTTGGATTTTGTTGGCTTACAGGCCGTCTAAAATTTGTATTATTTGGACATATTGTGGCAATGTGATCAAATTCATTACACTTGAAACATCTTCTTCCTCTTCCCCTATCTGGGCAATGTTGTGTTGTGTGTGACACCGCTCCACTGTTATTGCATCTTTTATTGACCTGATTTCCACTATAATAATTGTCGTAATTTTTTAGACCTTGGCATCTTTTTTCCTTCTCCTGATCGGCCTTAAACTTCTCATAAGCTTTGAGGTTAATTTTTAGCTGCTCAAGACTACAAGACTGATAGAGTGTGGCCTTGTTTAGTGAACTATCCGGTATGCCTGCTATAATGTACTCAATTAAGTGTGTTTCTTCCACTGTACCTCTAGAAGCAACTTTTTTCATTTTATAAAAATATTCCAAGAATGATTCGTTACTTAGCTTTTTCGTATTTTCCAATTTTTTGTGCAAGTTTTCCGATTCCTGGCAACCAAATTCGGTTCTGAGAGTTCGTTTTAATATCTCCCAACTGTTGACGCCAGTTTCTGCTTCTACGGCCAACTTTGCAACCAAACGTAATAATCTTTTGCAATATAGGAATCTTTGAACTTGATTCCATTTACACACTACCGAAATGCTTTCGAAATCAAGCAACCAGTCCTCTATTTTTTTGTTTGACTCACCATCGAACAATTCTAACGATTCTTCGACCTCCTTAAAGTTTATATTATTTTGTACCGGTTCACTTGACATGTTTAACGTTTCACCGTCCGCCGCGTCGCTCTCGATCGTATTATTATTGTTCACATTCACTAATTTTTCTTCTGTATTGAGTGTTATTTCGTTATTTTTTAATTCAGAATTCCAATTTTTCTCTGAATTTTCCATGAATTTCTCTAACCGGTCAATTAAATTTACTTTTAAATTATACCAATGTGGTAAGCCGTATTTTCTTAAAAGTTCTTGCAATTGCTTAGTGGTTAATTCTGATAGCGATTCGGGCAAATTTTTCATTAGCGATTTTTTCAGTTTTTTTTTTCTTTTTGACCGCTTATTTATTTATTAATATATACACTTCAAGGTCGACTATTTTTTTTATTGTGCACTTCTGACACCATGTAGTTATTTTCTTTGAAAATAAAAATGCAATATTTTTCGACACTCTTTTATTTAATTTAACTTAATTTAATTTAATTTATTTAACTTTTATTTAATCAAAAGAAAACTTCTTTAATAACTTCTCAAAAACTTATTGACTTCTCCAAAACACGTGTGTCTTCACCAAAAAACACTTTTCTTCTGTCCTTTCTATTTTGTTTTTCGTTTTTGTTTTGATTGATTTAACTCTTTTGCTCACGTTCGTTCTTTCGTTTTTCGTAATCATTACGATTTTTGCTACCTTATCTGCACTCGTCCATCCGACTCGTCGTCTGTCTCGGACGACTCAGATTCACCCTCACCATAATCTCTCCACGGTTTCATCTGTTCCGCGACCGTGGACGTTAAATTTGGTCCCTCATGCGAACCTACCTTCTTCACTTCATAACGATCGTTTTTCTTTTCTTTGATGACTTCATAAGGCCCCAAGTACTTTGGAAAAATCTTAAGTCCAGCTCCAAACTGCGTTCGAAGTATAGCAACTAGGTCTCCAACGTGATAACGAACGGCTTCCTTGCGTCTTTTGTCAAAATGTTTTTTGTTTTCTAGTTGAACCTTTAAAATTTCTTCTTTGGCTTGCTGGTGCAACTCATGTCGATATTCCTCGAAGTTGTTTAATATCTCTTCTTCAAAACATTGTCGAACATTTTGACATTCGGTGTTGAACACGGAGACACCAAAAAACAATTCAAACGGTGTCCTTTTTGTACTTCTGGACTTAGTGGAGTTTATCGCCATCTGTACACGACTAACATAAGTGTACCACCTTAAAGGATTTTCAAATGATAGTTTGGTTAGCAAATCTATTATTACCTTATTCACACGTTCTACTTGTCCATTTCCTCTGGGGACACCTGTTGCTATCAAATGATGCTGAACATTTCGCTCTATACAATACGTTTTAAAGCTATTCGCAGTGAAAGCAGCGCCTCTATCGGTTATAAACTGATGAGGGTTCCCGAACACCTCGCTTTGCTGTTGCAATTTTTTAAGAACTTCTTCTGTTGAACTGGATTTTACAGGGTATATCCATATAAACTTAGTGAAAGCGTCTATTACCACGAAAAGATATTTGTAATTTTTTGCAGTTGAAAGAAGTGGTCCTAAATGGTCTAGATATGTGTATAAAGGGACATCAGGTTTTTCAATAGGTGAAAGGAATCCCTCTCTTTTTCCGTGTTTTCTTGCTGAGAGAATGCAGTTAATGCAATTTGCTGTTACCGCTTCAACATGCTTCCTTAAGTTCGGGACGAAATATTCTTGCTTCACTACCGTTTTTACTATTTCCGTACTCCAATGTCCTTCTTCATGAATTTTCGTTATTAATTCTCTTCTCATTGTCTTAGGTATTACTAATAAATATGCTCCATCCACAAATTTATACAGTATCTCGTTTCGCATTTCAAAGTTCTGATATGGCCCGTTCTCCAAAATTTTGCGTGTAATTTGGCAGAATTCATCCAGATTTTGTGCTTTTTTAACAGCTAACACTATACCATCCTCTACCTGCAATACGACGGGATAACGACTCAATGCATCAACGTGTCGCATGCTGCTGCCTGATCGGTGGCTCACCTTGCAATAAAACTCTTCCAGTTGCATGGCCCAGTTTGCCACTCTACTATTTAAGGTTTTCTTAGCCATTGTCTGTTGGAAAGCTTTACAGTCAGTAAAAATTTCAAAGGACATACCCAATAAGTAAATTCGTAGTTTTTTCAACGCTATTACAATTGCTAATACTTCCAAATCGTAGCTGGAATAATTTTTTTCTGCTGCTTTTGTTTTGTAACTAAGGTAAAATACGGGGTGGTAGTTTTTGTTACCATGTTCTTGTAATAATACCGCTCCGTAGCCTTCCTTACTCGCGTCGGTGTGAAGTTGGGTTGGAAGAGTAGGATTGAAAAGCTTTAAAACTGGATCACAGCATAAACTCTCCTTTAGTAGGACAAACGCATTGTTTTGTATTTCACCCCATACGAACGATTCGTGTTTCTTTGTGAGATCTGTTAGTGGTTTAGCTACCAAAGCGTATCCTTTTATAAACTTACGAAAAAATCCTGTGAGTCCTAAAAAGCTCATAACTCCGTGTAAATTTTTAGGAGTTGGAAATTTTTTTACTGCTCTGATCTTCTCTTCTGAAGGCCGTATTTCGTCGTGTTCTACTAAGTGCCCTAAAAACTCCACGCTTTTTCTTAAGAAGGCGCACTTTTCCCATTTTATTAATAGACCGTGATTCTCGGCTACGAATAACACTTCTTTAAGCTTCCTAACTCCATCTTCTTCATCATCAGCGGGGATGATCAAGTCATCCATATAAACCAAAACAATCTTTTTTCTTATTAAATTTTGAAATATCGTATTTATATATCTCTGAAATGCCGCAGGTGAATTACATAGACCAAAAGGTACTTTGCGGAACTCGTACTGTCCATCTGGTGTGACAAACGACGTATATTTCATACTCAATTCATCGACATCGACATGAAAGAAACCATTACATAAGTCTAATGTAGTAAATACAGTTGCGTTATATAATCCTTCCAGTATCTCTTCGATATTTGGCAGAGGGTATCTGTCACGAATTACCTTGGACTTTAGCTTCTTATAGTCGACGCATAATCGGTAACTGCCATCCTTTTTTCGCGCTAACACTATTGGGCTTGCGTAATTCGATGAGCTTTCTTGAATTATTCCATTTTCCAACCATTCCTGAATCTGAAACTGAACGAAGTCCCTTTCTGTCTTCGTGGCTTTTGAAAAATTGGTTTATCGCCTTCCAGTGTGATATGCATTTTTATATAGGGCTCCTCTGCCTTTTGTGGTGAATATAGTTCTATTAGTTCTCTTACATCCGCCCGTAGCAAAGAATTTTTTATGTTTGAAAGATCTTCCGCATCGGTGACATCAGAAATACGTATTAAATTTATATGTGAGCCCGCTTCAACATCGTCTCTGGTCTTGTTTTTATATGTGGCGATTTCACCTTTGTCTATTAGAACTGTTGCACATCGCAAAAATCCCTTACCTAAAATTACGTCAGTATTTACCCAAGAGTCAGGTACTACATCAAAATTCAAATTATAATGCTCTGAATCTACAATTACATCGAGTTTTACAGATCCTTTCGTTAGTTTGTTATTGTCACCAAACCCCACAACACTTGTACCTGGTCCATTGAATCCTTCGACACCCAAACATTCTGTTGCGCGTTGTGTTATTATATTAATATCACTACCAGTATCTACCAGAGCTTCGAATGGCTGCTCCAATATTTGAATTTTTAATGTAAAATCCGAGAGCTGAACTCTATCAATTCGTGATGCTGCATCACGTGCTTGATTTGGATTTTGTTGGCTTACAGGCCGTCTAAAATTTGTATTATTTGGACATATTGTGGCAATGTGATCAAATTCATTACACTTGAAACATCTTCTTCCTCTTCCCCTATCTGGGCAATGTTGTGTTGTGTGTGACACCGCTCCACTGTTATTGCATCTTTTATTGACCTGATTTCCACTATAATAATTGTCGTAATTATTTCGACCTTGGCATCTTTTTTCCTTCTCCTGATCGGCCTTAAACTTCTCATAAGCTTTGAGGTTAATTTTTAGCTGCTCAAGACTACAAGACTGATAGAGTGTGGCCTTGTTTAGTGAACTATCCGGTATGCCTGCTATAATGTACTCAATTAAGTGTGTTTCTTCCACTGTACCTCTAGAAGCAACTTTTTTCATTTTATAAAAATATTCCAAGAATGATTCGTTACTTAGCTTTTTCGTATTTTCCAATTTTTTGTGCAAGTTTTCCGATTCCTGGCAACCAAATTCGGTTCTGAGAGTTCGTTTTAATATCTCCCAACTGTTGACGCCAGTTTCTGCTTCTACGGCCAACTTTGCAGCCCCACGTAATAATCTTTTGCAATATAGGAATCTTTGAACTTGATTCCATTTACACACTACCGAAATGCTTTCGAAATCAAGCAACCAGTCCTCTATTTTTTTGTTTGACTCACATCGAACAATTCTAACGATTCTTCGACCTCCTTAAAGTTTATATTATTTTGTACCGGTTCACTTGACATGTTTAACGTTTCACCGTCCGCCGCGTCGCTCTCGATCGTATTATTATTGTTCACATTCACTAATTTTTCTTCTGTATTGAGTGTTATTTCGTTATTTTTTAATTCAGATTTCCAATTTTTCTCTGAATTTTCCATGAATTTCTCTAACCGGTCAATTAAATTTACTTTTAAATTATACCAATGTGGTAAGCCGTATTTTCTTAAAAGTTCTTGCAATGGCTTAGTGGTTAATTCTGATAGCGATTCGCGCAAATTTTTCATTAGCGATTTTTTCAGTTTTTTTTTTCTTTTTGACCGCTTATTTATTTATTAATATATACACTTCAAGGTCGACTATTTTTTTTTATTGTGCACTTCTGACACCATGTAGTTATTTTCTTTGAAAATAAAAATGCAATATTTTTCGACACTCTTTTATTTAATTTAACTTAATTTAATTTAATTTATTTAACTTTTATTTAATCAAAAGAAAACTTCTTTAATAACTTCTCAAAAACTTATCGACTTCTCCAAAACACGTGTGTCTTCACCAAAAAACACTTTTCTTCTGTCCTTTCTATTTTGTTTTTCGTTTTTGTTTTGATTGATTTAACTCTTTTGCTCACGTTCGTTCTTTCGTTTTTCGTAATCATTACGATTTTTGCTGCCTTATCTGCATATATATATATATATATATGAATACATATATATATATATATATTACTCAATAACTTTGTAATGACTTAACTAATCTTCTTGATACTCTCAGATCATACTTATATAGTTTTTAGGCGTAACATAGGCTTTTAAAACATTTGATATTAGTTATAATTTTAACAAATAATAAATTTATAAATTTCTGTCCCAAAATGTTGATTCAGTCCGACAATTTGAATGATACCGATTTTCTTTTTGTATTTTTGTCTATTTTTATGTATATTGTTCGAACTTTTACAAAGTAGCAGAAATGACAGATATAATAGAAATTCTAAATGTTAATTGAAATAAACTGAAAATTGGTCAAAATATTCTTTTTAGTGAATACATTTATGTTATATAATAATGTTTAACTTAAATAAAACTATATTTTGCATTATGTATTTAAAAGAAATAGTAATTTCATATGTTTAATTTGACCAATTTTTTATTATAAGGGTTTTCAGGATGTCTGTGCTTCGTTGTATGTGCAAAATTATTTGATTTTACAAAAACAATTCCCTTGCTTATAATTCTGCACTTGATTTGCAAGTCAATATTCAAGACCATATTTTCAACACCAATTACCTCGAATATATTCGGAAATGTGGCAACAAAAAGTGGACCAATAATAAGGTCCAATAATGGGTCAAGTAAATAAATATGTAAACAAAAATGAGCTTTTCTAAATATTTTCAAGACTAATATACACAAAGTGTATTCACGATTATTTGAGTTTGCAATGATGTACATTCAACGATGCCCAGTCATCCTGAATACCCCTTATATATTTATTTAAAATGAAGCATTAAGAAGCTTGCAAATAAATTTATTGGATTAAATTGTATCTTATTAGTTTGTAATTTTGCATATTTAAATTGAAACGGTTTAGTAAACTGCTGTTATTATTTTATATAAAGCAATTTAATTACATTTAACATTTATACATTTAATTGTATAAGAATTTCTCTAATCTTTTTTAATTCAATTTTATATTATTTATATATTTTAAATTACTAATACATAATTTAAATGTAACTTTTTAATTGTAAGTTATTCAAATTGATTTGTCAATTTATAATTATGCAAGGCAACAATGGATACCGCACTATATACTAGTGCTGTTCACATTATTCGAAGTTTTTAAAAATTCGAAGTTCTTCGATTATTCGAATATTCGCATTTCAACAAAGTCTTCGAAGTTGGAAAAAACTTCGAAGTTTTTGTAAATTTTTGTTCTCGAAGTCTTCGAAGTTTAAGTGCAGTGAAAAACTTCGAAGACTTTGAAGACTTCGTAAGCAAAAGGTGAAGTGAGAGCGCAAAATGCAAACAAACGTGCATCACACAAATTATTTGAGGGATGAAAGCATTTGCTTCGTTTGTACGGTTTTATATTTTCTTTTTTTTTGGTATTCTATGCAGAAAATTAAAAACATGTTTTTTTGTTTTATTTTATTACATAAATTTTATTTTATTATTAAATATGTATTATAATATATATTATTATTAAATATGTTATTATTAAATATTATTTATATCAAATAAAAAATTTATATTTAAACAACTTATTTATATTTATTATTTATATTTAAAAAATCATATTTGACAAAATTTTTAATATAATATAAAATATATACGTAATAATATGAAAATATTGATATTGATGGATTTTATTAGTAATGGAAATTTTATAAAAATTTTCATTTTCCTTTAAAAAAAAAATCACAAATTAAAACATTGAAAATTAGTTATGAAAAAATGAGTTTTGCTCATTAATGCATAATTAAATATCTCTGCATACCTGCAACATCTGTAGCATCAGAAAGAGTATTTTCAACTGCTGGAAATATTGTAACTCCTCATAGCAGTTGTCTTGCCCCAGTATATGTGGAAGCAAACCTTTTTGTATATCACAATAAAGCATTTCTGTCTAATGATTAATTTTTAATGTAATTTGTTTTTTTTCATAACTAATTTTAAAAGTTTTGATTTGAAAATTAATTTAAATTTCCATTACAAATAAATTAACAAACACAATATATTAATTTCATCAAATTTTTATGTATATTATATTAAAAATTTTCTCAAATATGATTTTTTAAATATAAATAATAAATATAAGTTATTTAAAATGTAAATTTTTTATTTAATATTAATAATAAAATAAATTTTATGTAATAAAATAAAAAAAAAACATGTTTTTAATTTTCTGCATAGAATACAAAAAAAAACATAAAACCGTACAAACGAAGCAAATGCTTTCATCCCTCAACGTTTGTTTGCATTTTGCGCTCTCACTTCACCTTTTGCTTACGAAGTCTTACATTTTTTGATTACATTTTTTATTTCGACAAATTTAAAAAAATTTTCTTTAGATCCAGAATATTTTTTAAATTTTGGATTCTGAACAAATTTAATTGCTTGCGATCTGTTGTTAATGATTGTAAATACGCAGAATGAAAAATTTTGGACACATGATGATGCGTAATCTTAGTATATAATATTCTTAATATACCGCCAAAACTATTTATGTTGTTTTCTTAGACAAATCAAATTAGTTACGTCAAATTGAAAATTTTAATATAATTTGAAAAGTTAAATCAGATGTACGGTTATTAATTTATTTTTCTTATTAATTGTAGCTTTGCCTAAAAAAAAATGAGATTCAAAGCAAAAATAAATCTTTCTAAATATACGCATAGAAGTCAATCTATGCTAATAAGACGAGAAACCATAACTTCTGACGAACATTTGCGAAACAATGACATCGATAGGGAACGGATGAGATAGTTGCATTTAAAAGAAACTCAGGACCAAGGAAACTAATGGTTAAATGTTGATGTATTACGACATATACGAATGCGTCAACATTGAAAAACAATGTGTATTGACAAGTTCATCGTTTAGTCAACCCAAAGTTATACTTGGCAAAATTAATATAGAATGTGGTTATTGTCATGCGTTTAAATTTGAAAATGAACAGCTGAAATATGTTAAGCTGCTTCCATTAGATGCACCGTCAGAGCTATTAAAAACATTAATAGCTGGCATAACAAATTAATTATTTTTGAAAAAAAACCAAAAATTTAATTTATACTTTCAAATGATCTCAATCGTAGCAACAAACATAGTTTAAAATACAAGTTACGATAATTTCAATGTTGAAAGAACTTTTAAAATTCAAGGTCAAGTTTATCGTCGAATTAGCTCTTTGCTATTGATGACCGATAAGGACCGCAGAAAAAGTAATAGTAGTTTCTTTGGAAGCGTTTGTAAATGAGAACAATCAGTTAATGAAATTGATTAAAGGAGTGTCAAACAGATTACAAAATAATTTTACATTGTCATGGAAATAGTCCATATGATGGAACAAGATTAATTATAGAAAGAATTATACTTTAACAAACTCTACTTTAATAAAACTAGACTCTTCGTCTCTCCCCACACGAAACGACAATATGACAATTTGCTTCAATAAAAATCCACTAAAAAGTGAAATCAAAAATTAAAACACCAAAAAAACCTCAGGCTACGATTTAATTACAGCGAAATGTTAAAAGAGATCTCACAAATCGCTACTTTGCTACTTTTTATTTATAACGCTATTCTAAGGATGGCATATTTTCCAAACGATTGGAAGCTATCTAAAATCATGATGATACCCAAGTCTGGAAAAGACCTCGCTCAAGTCACTTCATATCGACTCATAAGTCTACTCCCAATTCTCTCAAAATTATTTGAAAAACTTTTTATAAAACAGATGATGCCCTACATATAACTAAAAAAAGAATAATATTTAACCACCAATTTGGATTTAGAAAAAAACACAACACAATAGAACAAGTATACCGTATAGTATGTGTAATTAAGGAAACGTTTGAGAAGAGACGGTATTGTTCAGGCGTGTTTCTAGAGATAACCCAAGCCTTTGACAAACAATTACCATACAATATATCTTAACTTAATAAAAACGAAAAAATAAAAATTATTTTGTCTCCAATGCATTTGCCATTATGGGCGGTGTACACCAAGGTAATGCACTGACCCCTTGTTCTTCCTGATTTTCATAGCAGATATGCCAACCAGTGACTGGACAACAACATTAACATTTGGGGACGACAGTGTCATCCTCAGCCATAGCGACGATCCATGCGTAGCTACAAAATCAGTTTAACACCACCTCAAAAAACAGCAAAAATGGTTCGATCTCTGGAGAATAAAAGTTAACGAATCGAAAAGTGCACACCTAACTTTCACTCTACGATGAGATATTTGCCCTGCCCTTCGTATTAATGGAAAAGTAATACTACAATGCAATGACACAAAATACGTAAGAATGTACATCGAATGAAGGCTTACGTGAAAAAAGCATAAAGAAACCAAAGTAACCCAATTAAAGTTCAAACAACAAGAACTAAACTTGCTGATAAACAAAAATTCTAAACTTAATCTCACCTATAAAGTGCAACTTTACAATACAATGATAAAACCCATATGGACCTACGAAATTGAACTCTGGAGCTCTGCTTCTCCATCAAACATTGAGAAACTCCCAAGAGTTCAATTTAAAATCCTCCGACAAATAGTCGGTGTTCCCTGATATATAAAAAATTCGAATATTTATAGAGATCTTCAAATTAACACAGTCATAGATGTTATTGTCAGCAACACATAAAAGTACAAATTCAAACTCAGAAAGCACCAAAACCCATTTGCGAACAATCTTATCCAAATCACTAAAAATCAGCGACTCAAAAGGAATTATATAAACCCGGTGATTTAAGAATAATGCCCGACATGGAAACTAAATACCAGGGTTCAGAAAAATACTGTGCTGTGCATAGAAATGCAAAGCACCACGCACAAATGTTGTGCGATTCTAAATAAAATTTTGCACCACAAATGTGGTGTGCAAAAATTTTATTCACAAACAAAAGTGCCACATCTTGTGTGCACAAACAAAACGCACATTTCAAACGAATGTGGTGCAGTGAAATACACACGCATTCGGTGTTTGTGCCGAAGTTATTTCGCACAGCACATTGTGTGAGGCAGCAAGCTTGCCTTCGCACACAACGTGTGCAGAAAAAATTACGAGGAGCACATTTTGTGTACAGATTTGAAAATAAACACTCCCAAATGTGCGGAGACGAAATGTCTACTGCACATTTGTGTGAAATAATGATGATGAAGCGCACAATATTATGACAAATATCGCAGCAAAATAGTACGGAAAACTGATTTGTATTAATTTTGATCTTAATCCGAAATATTTTATTGAAGAAATGATTTTTTATTTATATTTTAATTTTGAATTTATTATTAGATTTACATTTATTG
>NC_051846.1:217566555-217574362 GCF_002237135.1 Teleopsis dalmanni | reverse complement strand
CGACGACTTACCATAGATTTCGACATTTTTACAACAGGTATCAAATTCTTCATATCTGGAGTTGGTTTATTCATTTTATGAATTAAAATCTTTTTTCAGAAGATCGTTTAAAAAAAGATATTTGAATCAAATCTTTAATCACACATTAATTCATTTCTAAATATTATTTTTCACTTCAAATTTCTTTAATTTTTTTCTTTACTTTTACCATTTGCTAGTATAAAATTATAATAATGAGTTTGTTTTTGGTTTATTTCCAACCTCTACATAAGAGTAAGAAACTCTCATGCATTCATTTACTCTTTTACTTTGTATTTACTATGAGCGGTTCAGTTTTTTTACTGAACCATTTGCCCATATAAAACAGCAACCGTGACTTTGATTGTATTTGCACGCTTTGTATGAACTTATGGTTCAGTTATTCGATTGAACCTCTAGTCAAATGTAAAGCGATTTTCGCTCAGTCATTTCTTTTCTCTTTTGTATTTACTTTGCATAACATTGTAGGTTCACTTTTTTTATTGAACCGCTTGCACGCATTAATTTAAAAGTTATGATTATTCTACGTAGATATTTTGCGGGACTTGTTTTCTCTTATATTTTTATATTTATTTGTATGTTTTGTGTTTATTATAAGTAATGTTGGATGTAACTAACATATGTATGTGTGATATTATTTGTATTGTACGTTTTGTGTTTATGTTAATTTGTTTGGAACAGCTATTATAAAAAATGTTAAGTAGTAACATAGCGAGATTATTTACCTAATAAAAAAAAATCTAAAAAGGAAGCTTTGTTAAGGTGTTCAGTGAACACTCTGAACCATTCGACGCCTCGCCTCTGGAATACACTTATTTTTTATAGTTCAAAAAATTTATTTAAAATGATTACTAAAATTATTAACAAGCTTTTAATTAATGCTAGTTATAAAATTTATTAAAAGTACTTAAAAACTGTCTTATTATTAATTAAAACTATTTATAAAATTTATTATTACCTATTATTAAATAAAGCTATTTATGGTATAAAATTTATTAAAAGTACTTAAAAGCTATCTTACAACTAATAGGTTCCTTACTCAGAGTCGGACGATTGTATTTCGGATTATAACAAAGTTGAAATATACTGAGTAAGGGACCGTGTTGCCTTCCTCACCGCCTTGTCCATCTTTATGTAGGAGGCTATAAATTGTCGCATTGTTGGCTCCCTACTGGATGAAGGTGAACTACGCTGGGATGAAGTATACTGGGATGAAGTATGCTGGGATAAAGTGTGCTGGGATGAAATATACTGGGATGAAGTATGCTTTGAACCAACCAAAGGTAATGGGAATTCGATTTCAACTGCTAAACTACCGTCTTCACTGTTGATTACAATTGGTGGATTGAAATTGCGGTGCTGATTGCAATACTCGTGAAGTTGGCCATAAAAGGGCCAATTTATTGCGTTGTCAACGCCTTCCCCGTCTCTACATGTCGGCGGATTTCTGAGACGCTAAAAATAAAGTATTATTATTCTGTTATATTCAAAACAAATTCATTTTATTTTGTATCTTCCCAAGAAATTGAACCACCGTTTTTTAAGGGCACTCCAGAGTCATCATTAGATCCATATTGGTTACCAACCAGTCTGCAAAATAAAAATGTAATTTTTAATACATATTTAATGGCACATCATATTTAAATTAAAGGAAAAAGAAAACAGGAAATAAGCTAAAATAATATATTAAGATTATTTTACATATTATTAATAATATATATTAATATATTATAATATATTAATAAGGCTAATATATTTCAGAAATACAGGACTTATTAACATTAAATTACGTTAGTATTATTGTTAATGTATTAATAATTTGAACTTACTCCCAGCATTTTCAGCCGTATGTGGGCCTGAATGAAGCCTCCACCATTGCGTTACCCACTATAATTAGGAAATATATTATTAACATTTATATACGTAAAATATACGTAAATTGAATAAAATAAATACTTACATTTTTTATTATATACAAGCTTTTTTGACATTTTAATGTTATGTTGATGTGTAACAAAATTTTAGCTGCCGTATAATTCCATAATCTTGAATATGTTCAACACAAACACAATTATGCAAACGTCCGATTAGAGTATTTATTACTAACACTTTTTAGTTTCATCGTCTTGCTCCATTTGCAAATAAGCGTCTTTTAAATCTATTTTTGTAAACAGTTTGCCGTACCGAATAGTGTGAAATAAATTTTCGCGCAAAGGTAATGGATATTGTTCAACATCAATTTGTGGACTCACAGCAGCTTTAAAATCTGCACAAATACGAACCGAACCATCAGGTTTTTTGACTAACACGATAGGTGATGCCCATTCACTAAATTGCACTGGCTTTAATATTTCAGCATCTATTAACCGATTGATTTCTTGTTTAAACTGCGGTATTAATGCGAACAGTACTTGACGGCTTTAACATAATTTTGGTATAGCATTTTGTTTGAATTTTAATGATGCTTTAACATCTTTAATAGTGCCTAAAGCAGGCTTAAACAATTCAGAATAATTTTTAATTATTTCATTTTCCAATTTTGCTATTGTTCCCATACGATGAATTTCAAATCAAATTTGTTTTTCACCAAATCCATATAGGCTATGATTTGTTTTAATAAGTGTTAGACGATTTAAAATATTATACGTGGATTTTGTTAAGATTGAAACCGACACACCGCACCTGAATCTATTTGAAATGGAATTACTTTCATAAAACACAATTCCGATTTCATTATCGGTTTTTGTTTTGTGGGATGCATTGTTTTTGTGACTCTCTCCTCTTTTGTCAATACTGTAAATTTACACATTATCTACAGTGTGCGTATTGTTTTTGAAAGATTTTTTGTTGGGCTTTTGCTTTTTTACAGCTTGACAAACTGGAGATATACCTATGACCAATTTTCGCGAAATTATTACAGATTGCATTTTTATACTTGCATTCGTCTCGCGAGTAAGACACAAAATATCCCGAACACCTTTTAAACTTGTTAGTTATTTTATTAAAATTCCGACGTGAATTTTTTTTATCATTTTTTTCGCACACAATATTTATTGGTATATTGTTACCAAATTCTTGATTTTAAGCAGATTATCGCTGTGGAATGATTAAGAGATAAGTCTCAGGTTGTATATGTTGAGATAGAACTTCTACGTAGGCCTTTGGTAACGGCAAAGGCAATAATGTCTGTGGCTCATTTATTTTCTTGCGAGAATTTTTTCACTTGTTTTTTGTCACTTTTTTCGAATTTGCCGTTTATGTAGCATAAAAGACTCAGCATGCGAGAACGTTATGGTGTGATGAGAAGAACTGATGAAAATGGAACGTTAATTTTATATGTTAACTGATTATATTTAAATTTAAATTTAAAATATTTATTATAATTAAAATACTAAATATAATACAATATATATATTAAGTATATATGTGAGTATTCAAGTATATATGTGAGTATTATTCATTTTTTGTGTTGGCAATTAGGTTAGGTTAGGTTATACCGGTGATCCCTAGTGGATCCACTTAGGCCTATTGGCCCATTGTGATGCCGTATATAAATAATAAAAAAAAAACCTCAGTGTTTAAAACCACCTAGAACCTTTTGCGAAGCATAAAATGCTATCCTGTAACTGATCCAGGTCCTCAAGGAAGGGGGCTCCTAGAGTACTGAATCGCCGACGTGCATGAGCTGGACAAAAACACAACAGATGAGATGCGCTCTCATCGTCCTCCCCACAGCTACGACAGATTTAGTTGAAAGGAAGACCTAGTCTTCTAGCATGGTTCCCTAGCTTACAGTGCCCTGTAGTCAACCCTACCAGAAGACCAATGTCCTTGCGGGACATCTCAATTAGAGTTTTCGATTTCCTTTTATCGGAAAGTGGCCAGATTGCATACAGATGTCTACATATCGTTGAGTCTTCCCATGTTTTGTTAAAAGCATTAGTGCAGAAAGAACTCAATAACAATTTACATGATGTTAGCGATATGCCCAGATAGTCTAGGCATATCTAGAAGCACCCTTTCTGGCTAACTCGTCTGCTTTGCAATTTCCGAAAATATCCCTATGGCCGGGAACCCAGATTAGAGAAATATTGAGCTGCGTCGACATTTCGTTTAGAGATGTGTAGCAGTCAAGAACCGTCCTAGATGTAAATTGAAACGAACTCAAGGACTTTAATGCAGCTTAACTGTCTGATAGTATGTATATATTCCTGCCAAATATATCATCTACATTCAAACAAGCTATAGCTTCCCTGATGGCGACCACTTCCGCCTGGCAATTAACAAATCCAACTTATTTTTGGTGCTTTTTAATAATGTAAGCATCTCTTGAAATGTTTGGTTCTCCTTTTCATTTTGCTCAGTAATGAGGCGCTTAATTCTTTCGATCTCTGACAAGTAGGTGCCATCCTTGCTTTTTTAGGTTCCGGCGCTAATGACGGCGCTGGTTCTACTTGGTGTGTGGGCATTGGAGAACCAAAGTTGTTATCTACAATTTCTTCACTCTCACGAAACGTCACCTCAAAGAAATTTGATTGTATCCGCAAGCAAACAGAAATTGAAGAAGAAAACAGAAATTGATATTAATATGTAAAACAAAAACATGTATTTCTTTTATCGGAATGCCTGTTTGAGGGGTATTTTGATCACCATCCACTGCATGCTTTGAAAACAATGCTATCATCTCTTTATCCATTCCCTCAAGAGTTTTCGGCTCTTCACTACTCGAGTTTCTAGTTATATTTTATTTATTTTGTTAGTGATATATGTAGAATTAAATGAAATTAACATAACAAATAGCACTTGTATCGAAAGTACAAGTTTACAAGTGCAAATTTATTCACTTCAAATCACTTTTTCCATTGATCTGGGTTTTTATTGGATCCTCCAAAAGTATTTATTTCTTCAACACAGTTTTGACAAAAGTTTTCAGTATTTTTATGACTATCCGGGCCCGAAAATTAACCTCGAGCAATACAAATATTTTACTTTAGCAGCCCTAGTAATCAGTAGCGAGGCGTCAGCTTTTTGGTAAGGTGTTCACAATTTAATCAAAACAGAATTCCAACTATAACGTATTCCCCCTACTTCTAAGTTTTGTCCTTTCCACAAACAAATAGCGTACAAGACCAATAAAACAATTTATTTAACTGTTCGCAGCCTGTGATCCACTGGTTTTTATTTACCATAAAGCTGTAGCTGTAGGAAAACGACGACTTACCATAGATTTCGACACTTTTAGAACAGGTATCAAATTCTTCATATCTGGAGTTGGTTTATTCATTTTATGAATTAAAATCTTTTTTTCAGAATATCGTTTAAAAAAAGACATTGCATCAAATCTTTAATCACACATTTATCCATTTCTAAATATTATTTTTCACTTCAAATTTCTTTAATCTCTTACTTTACTTTTACCATTTTCTAGTATAAAATTGCAATAATGACTTTGTTTTGATTTATTTCCAACCTTTATATAAGAGTAAGAAACTCTCATGCATTCATTTACTCTTTTACTTTGTATTTACAATGCCCGGTTCAGTTTTTATACTGAACCATTTCCCCATATAAAACAGCAACCGTGACTTTGTATTTGCACGCTTTGTATAAACTTTTGGTTCAGTTTAGTGGAATGATCCTCTCGTCAAATGTAAAGCGATTTTCGCTTAGTCATTTCTTTTCTCTTTTGTATTTACTTTGCATAACATTGGAAATGCACTTTTTTTATTGATCCGCTTGCACGCGTTAATTTAAAAGTTAAGATTATTTTACGTACATATATTTGTTTATATGTTTTGTGTTGTGTATTCAATATTGAACATAATCCCAATGTGAATGTTATTTCATTTGCTTGCTTTGTAAGCAACGCAGTGCAGTTTTTATTCTGAACCTTAGTATATTTCAAGAGGAATGTGTTTTCTCTTTTATTAATTATAAGTAATGTTGGGTGTAACTAACATTTGTATGTGTGATTTTGTTTGTATTATACGTTTTGTGATTATGTTAATATGTTTGGAAAAGCTATTATAAAAGATGTTAAATAGCAAAATAGCGAGATTATTTACCTAATAAAAAAAATCTAAAAAGGAAGCTTTGTTAAGGTGTTCAGTGAACACTCTGAACCATTCGACGCCTCGCCTCTGCTAGTAATATGTATTTTTGTGTCTTCAAAACACGACTAGACAAATTTTTTTTAAAAAAATCGCAAATGAAATAAAACATTTCAATTTATTAATAATACCTATAAATATATTTAAAATTATATATACATATGTATCTATATAAGTACTTACATCACTAATTACGAATATATATATATATAATAAATAAAGTCATATGTAGCACCTCAGTGCAACACATATCATATGACTACCTCATAAGTGCAATTCAAGTACAGTGTATTCTGATTAAACTGCAAGTTGACAATTTCCGTGGGAATGCTTTGTTCATTGAGTTCTACTGAATGAAAATATTGTTATCACTATCTTTGACTTAATTCAGGAATTTAAAGAATAATAAAATCATTTTAATGATAAACTTAAACAAAGATTTATTAATTTATCTATACTTTATTTAAATAAAACAAATGTTTTCACTATTACTTTATATAAATTTAACATAAATTCAACATTCAAAAAATCTCGCAGGCAATTTGTCAGGTGACAAAAACTCGAACGAAAAGATTTATTATTTTGTGTGTCTAATCTAACAACAACGTCTTCATTAATTTTGTTTCTGATTACTTCTACTAATGTATGTTAAATTTATTATATGAAAAATGTTACCGAACTTTTCGTAAATCACATCATCACCGTTGAATACTAGTACGTAATCTTCTCTGACATAGTTAATTATTTCCGTTGACACCATGCCAAATAAAATTAGAAAAATTATCAGTAATGCGTCCATAGCCTGTAAATGTGAAGAATTTAATTTTTTATTGTATTAAGTTCTATAGTTTTATGCTTTAATAATGTTTTTATGAGCTATTCTATTCCTATTATGGTTATTTAATTTTTTTCTAGATCTTCTTCAAACCTTTGCTTTTTATATTTTGCGTCTAGTTTTTTTCTAAGGCAATAGGTATGTTAAACCTTTTCGTAAATGATTTCATTGGGTTTGCAATCTTTTAGGGTTTTTTTTGTTTAATATATTATTTTGTGATTTTTCTAATCTGCACGGAACACATTTTCGTGTTGGACCTTATTAAATAGAACATCCTGTGACCTCAAATCAGTGACGGTATGAATCGTTTTATTGCAATGTTGAACAGCTCTATATAATATAATACTATAATATAATATTTAGTCATGAACTATAATATATTCTTTTAAACATCTAGTGATTTCTGTAATTGTGGAGTGAACACATTCTATTTGATCGTTAGTTAAAGTGTGTTGCGGATTGAAATTAAAGATACTAATATTTATTCGTTGCAATAAACTTTTGAAATGGGGGTTTTCGTCATCTAGAACTATTCTTCGGGCTAATGGGAATATTTGTAAAATTTCTAAAATTTTTTCGTCTAATTTAGTTTTGTCTTCAATGTGTTTGATCACTAAATATTTAGAATTGGCGTCAATGCTTGTGATAAATATAAGTTTATGTGGAAAGAAGATATCTAAGTGTACTACCTCCCCCTCCTTCTTAGGAATTAGAGCCTTGCCAATTGGTATTGTTGTATTGCCTATTGTGTTTACTTCGGTTGCATATTTCACAGTGACGTGCACAGTGTAAAATGTTGTGTCATTTGTAGCCAGTAATATAT
>NC_051846.1:217548210-217566455 GCF_002237135.1 Teleopsis dalmanni | reverse complement strand
GATGCGAATACTTTACCTTAATGGAAGGAAATAGCCAGGAATCTACTAGTTAAATTTCTAATATTTGTTTAGTGAGTGGACAGTTCTATCATGATCGCAGCTTTTACGTCAATGCATATTTATTCAAAGCAGTGAAGTCTTCCTGTTCAATACTTGACTTAGCTGCGTCGAACTTAGAAGTGAGCAGCTCAAGAGAGTCGACAAAAAGTTGTTATATCACTTCATGACAATTGCGTGAAAAATTGCTGGATAGTTTTTTTCTAAACCATTTAGTTGTCTCATGACACGAAAGCATTTAAATTTTAGATGTGTTAGTGCATTCTTTTTATCACTTTCCATCGTTAAAATTATGATCAGATCCGCACCGAAAGGATTTATTACAAAGTATGGCGCTGCCGACGCACCGATGTACCGCAATCAAAATGATAAAAAAATATTCATAAAAATTGGTTAATGCGGTGCTGCCGACATAGTATGTATCGCAATCGAAATGTTTAACAGTATTCACAAAACTGTTTTTAATAAAAAACTGGTTTATGCGGTGCTTTTTTTTGGTATCGAAACTGTAGGAAAAATCTTCTAAAGATACAAATGGCCCGTACTATTTGCATCCTCGATTTATGCACGACTCAATTAAGTCATACATGCCTACGGACTAAAAAGTCCTCACATTCTCAACTTAATATTCTGGAAATACGTGTAGTACGACCAGTTAAGGTATTCCTTCACAAAGCAGGTTAGAACAGTACTTAGCGTGATTTTACTCCGGTTGTGTACTAAGTATTTCGTCCGCTCTAACAATGTTTATTGTTCTAGAGATTATGCACTTTTATTGGCTCCACTCTTCAATGCTTGCCAACATCTGCATTACCATAGTAGAAGAGTTGACTTCACCAATTAGTGTCCCTAGATTTCGTCTAGTATCTACGAACTTTATACAGTCTCTAATTACTGGGTCGGAACTTTCAATATTATTTGGACAACTACCAGTTTTGTCCAAATAAAATTGAAAGTTACTTGCCAGCCTGAACCGGTATAAGTATTTACGGAAACAGCCATGCGCAGCTAGGAACTGCGTTAATTGAAATCTCAAGTGTCTAGATCCACAGTTAATCCAAACTTTTATATTTAGACTTTTTCTAATCTAGCATCGTCCGACACTCTAACATACGGTAAGCATGGCAGAGGCGTAAATTTGACAGTCTATGCGCACTTTTCCTTACGCGTGAATACGGTTTTATGGTTGTAGCATGCGCCCATACAGTAGCAGCATATCACCGACTTGGAAAGTGATGCTAAAAGACCTCTGGCGGTGTTCTTGTGGTCTCCTATATCTCCTATATTGGTCTTCTATATTTGACATTAACCGGTATAATGTGTTGCAAACACGTGAGGCTTTGTCTTTCGAGTGCTTTGGGTGAGTTTTGAAACTCAACCTACCATCTAGAGTAACACCGAGATAAATAAGTTGGGGGCTAGATTGTATTTCTAAGCGCTCTTCTTTAATTGAGAGTTGTTCAATCTTTTTCCTACCGCTGATTAACAGCACCTCCGTTTTATGCTCAGCGAGCTTTAACCCGCTGTATTGCTAAATCTAAAGTTGTCAAAATTTTTTGCAACCACTACTATCTGCATACCCAACTAAGTTCGATTCGGAGGATACTATCGTACACGGTATTCCATAGATTTGGCTTTAGAACTGATGCCTGAGGAACCTCTGCCGCAATATTATATGTTTTGGGTTCGAATTCCGTATCATATAAGAGTAATCTATCTTTAAAATATGATGTAATTATTTTCAAAAGATATTCTGAGACTCTTCTTTTTATCAGTGCATTTAAGCAAAGTTGAAAGCATGTTTAATATCTAAAGTCACCACCGCGCTTACTTCTTGGTACCACCTAGCCACCTAAAGCTTCTAGTAGCTATTCAATGACTTGTTTGTTATTGAATCTGAATCGACACTTGAATCGATTCAGTGTTGCTTATAATTAGAAATATGGCACTTGAACTAGTCCCTATTCCGAATACTGAATTTGGCACTTTAACCAACTTCAAGTAAACTGCTTCTTGGCTTTAATCCATTTGCTTTAAGTCTTAATCGGCACTTGAAAACAAATTATAATTCCAAAGAATTCTGGGATTGAATTGAATTTTATTATTAAAAGTTTTGGTTTCTATACAATTTTGGTAAGGTGTAGATGCATACAGTTTCTACGATAATGCCCTATACCTTAAACTTCATTAATGTAGCTAGTAGTATCGCTCAGCTTAGTCGAAGGAAGGAACACTTCCTTCTTGTAGGCAGCTGTTTAACACATTCATAAATATAGAAGCTTGTTTCTGTACTGGCTTCTTCAGAACAGTATTTGGGATTCCATCCAATCCAGGAGATTTATTGAGTTTAACTTTGGATTAAGGGGCTATGACTTCAGAGTTTGAAACCGGGGGATCTCATTTAATTCAGTGTTTATCATATTAAGATTCTAAGTTCTCCCTTTTTTGGAAACAGATGTTTCACAATATTCGCCATTGTTTTAGGACAACAAGGCACCGTCTTAAATTTCTGCATTACTATTTTATAGCCATCGTCTCAGTCATTTTGGTCAACATCATTGATCAGAATTTGAAGAGCTTGTTTCTTACTCCTAACAATTGCGTTTTAAAGTTCTGATCTGAAGAGTAGCAAAAGCCTTGTTGCCGTTATCAAAGGCATTGTTTCAGACGAAGAACTCATTGAGATAACAAATGCCCTAAGCGAAAAAGGCTTTGGCGCTAGAGCAGTTATAAATATAGTTAATAAAAATAAGATCCCACAACCCATGTTTAAAGTTGAACTTTACCGTAGTTCCGAATGCGATAAAAAGACATTAAGACATTAAAGGATTCCAACTCCAAAAAATGTAGCAACTGCAGTGGAAATCACACCGCAAACTGCAGAGGCTGTCGTATTTATAAAGAATTGAAGCACAGGTTAGTTCTGCAGAAAGAAACGTTGCGTAATCCTACAAGAAGTAACCCCATGAAATTAGTTGAAGTAACCCAACCTTTAACTTCTAAGCCTGTTACCTCAGGTGTCTCATATGCTCATGTCGTTAAATCTGACAAGCAACAAACTCCTTCAGTTCAAAGTTACAGTTTGGAAATGATGATCTCCACTCTCACCCAGAGCTTAACTCAGTTCATGTCAATCATGCAAACTATTTTTAGATAGTTGAAATAGTTAAAATGCAAAACCAATTATTGCAAATGTTTTTGTCTAATAAATGAGTGCTTTAAAAATTTGTACATGGAATGCAAACGGCTTAAGCCAACATAAACTTGAACTCACGAACTTCATGGCCCGAGAAAGTGTGGATGTAATGCTTTGTTCAGAAACACATCTAACAAATAAAAATTTCTTTACTATTCCTGGTTATTTGTTTTAAAAAACCACTCACTCAGATGGCAAAGTACATAATGGTACAGATATTTGAATATGAAGGCGTCTAAAACACAATTTTCTGGGTACATATGCTTATAATTATATGCACGCCACATCAATATGCTTTAAGGTATAAATTCCCCCATAGAATCCGATTCCCCAATAAGAAACTCTCTCGGAAACTGGGTGCGAAGCGATGAAGAATAATCTAACGTTTTTGTTGATTATCTAAAAGAGGTGTTCCAATCAAATCCTGAAACAGGACACTATGACTTTCCCATTCAGTATCTACATTCACCACCTATTGACATGAATATCACGGCCAATGATCTTGCTCAAATAATCACAAACAAGTTAGATTGAAAGAGACACCGGGGTATGATAACATCTAACCCATCATGATAAAAAAACTTACCCCCTTTTGGCTATAAATTTATTCACAAGACTTTTTAATGCCATTATTAAATTTGGCTTTTACCCAACAGAGTGGAAAACATCAATGATTATTATAATTCATAAATCAGGTAAAGATGCCACGCTTGCCTCTTCATACATTGAAGCTAGGACGGTTTGTTTAGTGTTTAGTGCGATTGTTTAGTGTTGGCGCTGGACGCTAGGTGTATGTGTGTATGCTTTATTAGTTTAGTAAATAATATTATGTCAATATAAATTGTATTTATTTGAGTTCAGTATAAATGAATATTCCGAAGCATTTATTATGTGCTAATAAATGAGATGAATGTTGAAAATATACAAAAGGATCATGTCATACAGTCATATATGTCACATATGTTATTCAAAATATTTTTGAATATTTGCAGTGAATTTTGGAAAGATAAATATAGTTTTGTGATTGTAAATAACAATGCTCACAGAAACGATATTACATATTATATAAACATATTACATAAAAAATGAAACGAATAAATAATTGATTCACGAATATTTTAATATTTTTTCATTATTTATTTAATATTATTATTATTTGATTAATATTAATTCATAAATATTAATTACAAATGAATGCTGAATTTGATAATGAATAAATTACCTGTTGAGCGATCTCGCTGTTTAATGTTTATGTAATATCCATCCTGTTCCTTCCAGAAAATTAGCAGATATTGCATAGCGTCGTATAAACGGTAACGTCATCAAAAACAGGCGCATTGAATCTACGGATGTACTTTCCATCTACTGATTTAACAGTATTGATGGCAATAACGTGATTGATAGATTTCAATAATTTATTGTACTTATTCAGCTGGGCATCTAGTTCACCGATTACCTCCCTGAAGTGTGTTTGTAAAAATTTATATTGTTCGTTTGGGGCACTATATATTGGTAGCAATAAACCTATTTTGTGATACACTTGGCCTTTGATTTTAAACGTTGAATTGAATTGTTGACCATTTACCGTATTATTGTGAAGTATATCTGTTGTGCATGCCAATGGACAAGCCGTGCAATGGTTCTGATGGTCTCTCAATTTCTGGTAGTTGCACTTTTCTTGATACGCAACACATCCTGGCTGATTCTTGTTGTCATTGTTGATTTCGTTTCGCTCCTACCTCTTGCATTTGAGATTTACGTAATTGTGACAGGCTCACACACGCATTTTTGTTATTCTGTTGCATTTGTTCGTCTGTTTTTACTGATCTACTATTTCGCATCTTTGTTGCATTATTCGTACAACGACCCTAATGGGTCCCCTTACGTTTTTCTGACATTGTTCACTCTGATATGTACACAAAATTATTGCACTTGTTGATAAAAAATGGGGTAATGTATTAGTTATTTTATTATTTTAACAACATTTTTAAAATCATAAAACATTTATATAAAAACTCGTATATATAAACACTTATGTATATAAAAACATATACACAAAATTGTTATACTTATTGTTGAAAAACGGTATACCGATAATGTATTTGTTCTTGTGTTACTATTCGTTGTACAGTCATATGTTAAATCACGTATTATTTCTTATGAAAAAAAATCAATCATCCTAAATTTTTCTAGCCCTGACGTTTGATAAATAAATAAAGAATGAAATACTTAAATGACGTGACGTTTCTGTTGAATGACTTGAACACATGCGGATGAGAGTTCGATGAGACTAACGTTTCTAAATCTGTCATTTAACAACATGAATAATTTGATTCTAATTAAAATAAGAACGGTTATTTTGGTGATTAAAAAATTGGAGTGGGCGAAATTGAAGGGTTAAAATTTGGGGCTATCTGTATTTTTCGTCAAAAAAATAAAAAAATTTTTTCTGATTAGAGACACCCTAATCATCTTAGCGGTATGAAATATATTTTACGATCTATTCTCATGCCTACCAAATTTGCATAAAAAATTTTATGAAAATCGGTCGTTTCGGAGGGGTTTAAACACTATTACCGTGACCCAAAATTATTATATATTAGATATTCTTATTATGTTATTATTATTATTTTATCTATAATAGAAATTGTGTAAAAGTCTTAATTTTTTGTTTTTAGAAAAAATAAAATCGTAAATATAAATCTTTAAAATTAATTATGGGAAAACATTAAGAAGCATAATTATTAGACACAAATATTTTATTATGATATATGTATGTTGGATCACCCATAATTATTCCTATTTTGTGTTTTTTGAGTTAAAAAAGCTTTATTGTGTATAGCTTATATTGAGCACAAGCTTTTCTAAAGTTTTTTGTAACAATTTTAAAATAAAGCGCAATGAAATGTCTGTTCTATATCGCACTGCCATAATTTAACACTAATGTTATCGTTTTCAGTTGACTTGGTACGTTTAAGACTCTTTATAGCATTGATTACATCGATTTTTGTTGGTGTTGAATAATTTACTCCAGATAAAGTAATATTACGTTCAGGTGTTATTTACTGATCTGTACAAAGCTGTAGTCCTAGCGGATTATTCAATGTTTCGGTAAAATACTCAACCCATTGGGTGAATTGTTCTTCTGATGTCAATAGTTTTCCATCCCGTAATGGGGAAATTTGTATATATGGACTTGCCTATTAGGAGTCGTAATATTTCAAACACCGTTTTCTTATCTCCAATTGTCGCTGCAGCTTCTGTTCGATCTGCTTGTTTCTCGATCTATAACCTATACTATACGATCTATAAACCAACTTAACGTCACAAATTTGTTATAATTTGTACCTAGTCTGATACAAATTTGCTAAATCGGCACTTTTACCAACTTAGCTTCAATCAAGTAAATTAGTACATTAACCAGTTATTTGTATTTATTTATTTATTTTTTATCATTAATTTTATTTGTTTACACACTCGGCACATAAACTGATTTGTTCAAGGTTTCTCAGGCCCGTTAACCTAAGAAAACTCTTGCATGAATTCAGATTTTGAATTGAATTCTTATTAAAAAATGTTATATGTACCTCTATACAAAAATATTAACACTACTCTTATGCTAACATAGGAAGTGCACATAATTTCCTCGATTTGTTATCCAATAGAGCTTGAACATTCAAGGCCAAAGGCACTCATGGGAATTCCATGCATTACTTAATCTTACACTAGGTCTGTTTAATGCAGTTAGTTAGCAAGATGGTATATGTGTTTTGTCATATACCAACTTGCCTTACAAATTTGGTAATTTATACCAACTCATATTGCACCTGTGGGAACAACAGAATTATCACAGTGGCACACTTATTGCTGCAACTCAGCAAGAACAACCGATAAAAGAAAACTCATGCTTATCAACTTCACAAAGTGGCGTATGAAGATGATCATATTACGTCTGGCACACTGATCGTGTGTGAATATTTATTTGTGAGATCCAGCAATATTGTTACGAATGTATGATAACACAAATAAACCCAAAAGAAAACATACAAAAATAATGATTTGATTTATATAATTACACAAATAATAATTTAATTTAGACAATTATACAAATCATAATTAACAATGAACTTAATTAATGATATATCTAATATACAACTTAACAACCTTTTATGCTTTTTAGCTGATTTCTTTATTTGTTTCGATAGCTCACTATATTCTTTTTAAAAAAGATTATTTTGATTTAACATTGTGATTATTTATATTTTGCATGTATCCTGCGATATCCATGGCTTGTTTTTAGTTTTCTTAAATCCTAGTAGCTGCGTGATCATTTCATTATACGCGTTTGTTATTCGTTTTACTATTTCATCAACGCTGTTAATTAATTATCACTATTAACCAATTGTTTACCCATCCGGAGATTCCCATATTACTTTGTGTAGTCGCTTATGGGGGAAAAGAGTGTCTTCTACTACAAGGCTCCTTTCACAGCAAAATTCTAGTAATCTCTTTCCATTGCCATTCCTTATTCTTACAATGTGTACTTAAAGATAACGTTCGACATTGGTATTGTCGGATCCTATTTTCGCATTGGAATCGCCATGATGTCTCCTCGTCTGACGTCACTGTTGACACAACTGTTCAGTTGATTGTGGAATTATTTTTTTGAACTTCTGACTTGGTTTCTGTTTTGGCGCAAACATTGACTACAATTAGCTTACGAGCTCTGGTTTGTAGTTCTAGTGCCATCAGTCTCTCATTTATTGGCTGCCATCCAAGCATGCTCCTTGCTATCTTCTTGGACATCATAAAGCCCACGAATCTGCTGTGATATTCCCCATCGGGTCGTCCTGAAAAGATAAAAACAGTATTTTTGCCGTTGATTTTCAGGCACAGTTGGCTTAGTTTTAGTCTTCAGTAAGTGTTCTTACGTTCCATGTGCCATATTTTATACTATCCCAAGGACTCCAGGACTCCAGTGAACACATTTATATAGCGAGCCGCTTAATACAAGTTAGACGCCCACTGCAGGGAGTTGTTGATAAGCTGACACGCCTCGACGAACCTTTAAATCGAATATGCTCCATCTCCGCTAATGCTCCCTCTCTCGTTTGCCGTAACCTAAAGCTCCATATGGATTGGTTACCTTGTCTCATTCGTAGGTAGCTTACGTTGCTAAGGTTGCACGACGGGAACATGAGGGTAGTAATTGTATGGATTAGGCCAACCGTAACGGCTTCCCGGTTGTGGCTAACCCACGCCATTTGAACCGAAGTACAATAATTTTTGCCCATAATTAATTTTTAAAAATGAAAATGAAAAATTTTACAAAATTTTCATTACTGATAAAATAATAGAAATTATATACAAATTTATAAATGCATACATTAGATATAGGAAACAGAAATCCATTATTTTTTCAATAGATAGCTTTAGTTATCTGTACTCCACGTTGTATAAGTCCCACCAGGTAATACTTAATTGCGTTAAAAAGATGAAATTTCGTACTAAAAGAAACTTTCAACAGTTTGGTAATTGGTTGACTCAGTTTGGTTTGAGTGCGCGGCAAATGTAGTAACTAGCAAAGAGAAGTTACGTCATATTTCAGTTTCTTATTATCAAGGCGAAAAATTAAACCAAACGGCTGAAAATGTGAATTGTGGTTATTGTTCTGATACTTTAACAGCCAATCAAACACAATTTCGGTTTCATCGATACCAGTCAATTGTCAAAAATTTTGATAAAATCATGGAAATCACCAAGTCTGACCGTCATGTATACACTGTTTCGATTTCCAAGGGCAAAAGATCACACAAAAAATTATTTGGAACCATTTCAATAAGGGTGGATACAAAAAGAAGCTCGATGTATGGATGCTACATGTGTTAAGTCAAAAAAATGTCATGAACTAAATTTCCATTTGCCCATTTCTATAGTGGTTGGTAACGGTGATGAAATGCGGATCACTTACGACTAAGTCAAACAACTGGAACTGTGCTGTCAACAATTGGTCCATCTGATTAAAGCAAGCTGAGGACCCAAAAACGGCCAGCAATATGAGAGGAACTATGTGCTAGCGGAACAACGCCAGACCATACACATTAATAATGACTCGCCAAAAGCTCTGGAAGCTCGAGTTCTTATGCATTCACCTTATAGTCCAGATGGCACCAGTTTACCACTTGTTCCTGGAATTATCAGTTGAAATACGATCTAAGGTTGGTACCTAATATAAGAGTGGGATTTCGGCGACGAATTTCGTAAAGTTATGCAAAATTTTACATACAACGGTGTAAAATCTAGTTAAAAATAAGAACATATGCGAAAATTTAAAAAATTTAAAGAGAACTGGCCGGAAACATTCCATGAATTAAAGAGAATGCGGAAGATTATTAGGAATAATCCTAGAAAATCCTACAATAAGTTCCGTCAAAATAGCAGCATCATCGGAAAACTTGATTGACAAGATTATTAGTGATGCTACACCTCTTCGCAGGTTGAAAGATGCTAATATCAATACCTATGTGGTGCATAAAAGAGTCAATATTACTCTAACGACCCTATCAAATATTCTCTCATTTGCTTTGAAGTATTTTAAGAAACCTATTCAGTTTTGTTACAATGTGTTATGGACAGATGAGTCTGCACTTCAATATTCTAGGGTTCATTTGATAACCACTCCATGCATTTAGGACAATGCCAAAAGAATAAAGCAGGGCACCTTAAATCAGTCTGGTTATGTTTGCATTTTAAATAACCATGTCTTTACGTCAAAAAATAGATACTTTCCAATCAATAACTGGGTTCTACAACATGACAATGCACCATTCATCAAGGATTTATACTTAATCCAATTTTGAACGAGTTAAATCATGCCGTTTTTATATGGTCTGCACAAAGCCCTGATCTTAATGTCATTGAAAATGTTTGAAGCTTAATAAAATAGCAAAGGATTATTGATAAAAATCCAAAATATAGTGATACCATAATTGAAATAGCAAATATTCGGTCCAAATTGATTCGCAACTTGATTGTATCAATTTAGCTAGGTTGCGGGCAGTTATTGATGCCAAATGTGGTGTAACCAAATATTATTTATATTAATTAAATAAGCATAAAAAAATTTTAAAAAATTCATTAACTAAGAAGAAGAAAATAAAATTAATGTTTTGTGTAAATACTTTTGATGCGAAAAAAATGTGTGTAAATACTTTTGGCAACTAATAGGCATCAGTGCATTTGCTTATATTTTTGTTAAATAAACATTTATCTTTCCAATTCTTTTTTTATTTAGTTCTGCATAGATAAAACAAAGTGACAAAAAATTTTTTTTGTGCAATTTATATCCAACAACAATAATAAAAACATGTTTTAATACAATATGTACAAAAACTTTCGTTGTGTAAATACTTTTGACTATGGCTGTACATAATAACAATATGAACAGCACTAGTAGACAGCATAGGCAAAAAATCTTCATATTTTACCACTATGTAATTATTTAGCAATTTTAAAGGAAACAAATTTCAATGTTTCTTGAATATAAAATTTTAATATATTTTTAGGCGTTGTACGATATTAAGATGTAGCAATAATAGTTGCATTGGAAAATAAAGTTAGCAATAAAAATTCTATTTATTTAATTGATTTTGCATAAAAATGTAATTAGAAGGATTTTGAATAGCAAAGAAAATAGAAGAACAAAAATTTTGTTAATTCATTGAAATTGGGCTCACCATAGAACATATATGGTCAGCATATATCAAGTACTTATCAGCACTGGTCTTAGGAAATATTCGGATTTATTTTTAACTAATTTATTATTCGTATATAATTTGTTTGGATTGCAAGTATCAAGCATGTGCGTGAAGATAGCGTCGACGATAAGTCCAAAATGGAATTGGAACATTTTTCGCCGCATGAAAAATACAGTATAGTTTAATTAAGGAAAAATTTATTATTTTATTAAATTTAATGCAGCAAAAGGCATTATTAAGTAGAAAATTGAATTAATTTACTATCTACATTCAACTTTTATGTGTAAATGATGTAATTTGTATGAAAATTGAAAAATAAAAATCAGCCCCAAAAGATGGGGTCACTAATTTATTAATAACTTTTAAACTAGAGGTACCATTTTTTTCTTTTATGGCTCATTCGAAAGAGGATAAAATTACCTTTCATATAATGCAAAATTTTGTATAGGTTGTTCGATTAACTTAGGAACAGTGCTGCGATGAAGATAGAGATGTTATTTTCAAACATTATTTAATTAAAACTTTGTTACTTGACCAAAAATTATGAACTAAAAAGCTTCTAACAATAAAAAATATGTTTGTTTTTCTAAATAAAATCGCTTTTTATATAATATAGAAAAAATTTTCTTCAAAATAAGGAAAATAAAATTTTGTAAAAATAGGTTACTTTACAAAATTAATTATATAGGTTGTTAAATTTGTATAGGTTGTTCGATTAACTTAGGAGCAGTGCTGCGGTGAAGATAGAGATGTTATTTTCAAACATTATTTAATTAAAACTTTGTTACTTGACCAAAAATTATGAACTAAAAAGCTTCTAACAATAAAAAATATGTTTGTTTTTCTAAATAAAAATCGGCTTTTTAAATAATATGAGGAAAAAAATTCTTCAAAATAAGGAAAATAAAATTTTGTTAAAATAGGTTTACTTTACAAAATTAATTATACTTTAAAAGCAGAGATACCATTTTTCTGCAAATTAGCTTAATCGAAAGAGGACACTTCTAGCTTTCATTTGATGTATTCATATTAATAGATTGGTCGATTAACTTAAAAGTTATTGAGTGCCAAAGTTCAAAAACTAATTTTCTTTGTTACAAAATAATTTATATCTTTAAAAGCAGAGATACCATTTTTCTGCAAATTAGCTTAATCGAAAGAGGACACATCAAGCTTTCATTTGATGTATTCATATTCATAGATTGGTCGATTAACTCAAAAGTTATTGAGTGCCAAAGTTCAGAAACTAATTTTCTTTGAAAAGAAAAACCTTTTATCTTAAAAAATCATATACCAGAAGTCAGAAAAATTTTAGTACAGAATAAACTTTGAATATAAAACACTAATTATTACAATTATTTAAAAAAAATAGAATATTCACATATTAATTATAATTAATTTAAATGTGCGCTTACTTATTTATGCACAACAGTTGAAATTGCATTGATAAGTGTGGGATATTAAATGTCAAAATAGTTGTCGTCGAACAGTTGAAATTGCACTGATGAAAAAGGGAAATGTAATGTCAAAATATAGTTAGCGTCGATTTCTTATTACGATGTTATTTCAAGTTTTATTTAATTAAAACATTATTATTTAATTAAAAACTATGAAATAAAAGACATATAACAGTAAAAAATATGTTTAGTTTTCTAAATAAACTTAGTTTTTATATAGTATAGAGCAAATTTTCTTTAAAAATGGAAAGCAAAAATTTGTAAAAACGAGGTTGCATTACAAAATTAATTATATCTTTAAAAGCAGAGGTACCATTTTTCTGCAAATTAGCTTAATCGAAAGAGGACACTTCTAGCTTTCATTTGATGTATTCATATTCATAGATTGGTCGATTAACTTAAAAGTTATTGAGTGCCAAAGTTCAAAAACTAATTTTCTTTGATACAAAATTAATTATATCTTTAAAAGCAGAGATACCATTTTTCTGCAAATTAGCTTAATCGAAAGAGGACACTTCAAGCTTTCATTAAATGTATTCATATTTATAGATTGGTCGATTAACTTAAAAGTAATGGAGTTCTAAAGTTCAGAAACTAATTTTTTTTGAAAAGGAAAACCTTTTATCTTAAAAAATCATATACCAGAAGTCAGAAAAATTTTAGTACAGAATAAACTTTGAATATAATACACTAATTATTACAATAATTAAAAAAAAAATAGAATATTCACATATTAATTATAATTAATTTAAATGTGCGCTTACTTATTTATGCACAACAGTTGAAATTGCATTGATAAGTGTGGGATATTAAATGTCAAAATAGTTAGCGTCGAATTTTTATTAAACTTGCTACTTCTAAGATATTATGTAAATAAAAAGCTAGAATTTTTTTAAGACGATTGATATATAATATTATATATCTTACTCGATCAACAAATTAGGTATAATTAACTTAAAAATGTACTCATTTTAGCCTGCACTATCGATACGTTTGTAAAAAATATTGCAATCAGCTGATTGCATTCTTGCGTAGAAACTGTAAACAAAGTAAATCAAAGTAGAAAAATTGTAAATATATCTTGGAATTAATAAAAAAGCTATATATAAAACTCTTCAGAAAAATGATATAATCTTATTCAATATTATTGACAAAATTAATTGAAAAAACAATCATTATAAGACATTGTTTGGATTAATCGCCTTTAAAATATTAATTGTTCATTGATATGTTTTTCTCTGACAAAGTGCTCTTATTTGTAAGAAACCCAAAATGCAAATAATTTTCCATAGTGATGACGAACAAAAGAAAATTCTTATCAGAAAAGCAGAAAAATTTGTTTTAATAATTTAATAATATGAATTTTTAAGAATGTATAATTATATTATAGGATATATTAATGTACCATAAGTATAATGAAATAAGTCTACCTTATGGTAACTTACGCTGTAGAAGCGTATATTAGAGAAAACGTAATTATTTTTTATTTTATTTATTTATTTTATAACAGTAGCGGACTTTTAGTTTCATGTTGCTGGAAAAAAGATGCAGTAGTTGATTTAATGATAAAGCGTGAAAGATTGTTTTTTTATTGTTTAAAATTTTTATTATATAAATGCAATTGTTTTCATATATAAACGGAAGTATGTTTATTAAAAAATGCATATATATTGCATTTTATTTAACTGTTACATGCAATTAAAATTCCTTTGAAATTTTTAGTAACATTATATTTCGCTCTCTATTAAATTTAGCATACTGAACATGAGCATCAATAATTGTATGTGTTTTAACTCTTATGATTTAAATTAACCAATAGATAATCAAATCGCTTTTACAGTTTATGTCGCTATTGCAACGCGTCGCAATTTAAGTTCATGGTACAGTGCTGGCACACTGACGCAAACTAAAGCGCATGAAATGCAGATTACATTTGAAGTTTATGTAATATATTATGCATTAAAGTAAAATAAGTGAATATGATTAGAATAATGTAATAGATCTAATATATTTTATAATGTAACATATTTTATTGTTATAAAAGAGGATGTAAATTTTAATAGAATTTTAATATAATCAAATAATTCATGAGTATTATTGAAAGAGTAGTCTCAATATGCATTTTTTAATATAC
Source organism: Teleopsis dalmanni (assembly GCF_002237135.1). Lineage (NCBI taxonomy): Eukaryota > Metazoa > Arthropoda > Insecta > Diptera > Diopsidae > Teleopsis > Teleopsis dalmanni. The sequence continues at coordinate 217,551,854 of NC_051846.1, read as the reverse complement.
ATATTTTCATTTATATGTATATGAAAACAATTACATTTACAGTTTGTCAACATTGTGTTTGCAAAACGAAAAAATGTTACAAATGTCTATTAAATGCACAATAAAAATGATTTAATTTTGAAATTAAAAAAAAAAAATTAAAAAGTTTACAAATAATTTAAACATTTTCCTTTATATTAAACTGAAAATTAATCAAAAATATCATTAAAACAATAAAATAATTCACAAAAACAAAAATAACACCAAATTTGTTGTGTCAACATTGTGTTTGCAATTTTGCAATTTCTTATTTTTAACGGGACAGAATACCGTTAGATGAGTCTGAGTTTTTCTGTTTGTTATAATATTCTGCAAAAACTGTTCAGTTTCTTTGTTATTTAATAAGTAGAGTGTTTTAAGTGAAGGAATAACTAGAACTAATAAATTATATTAAAACTCTATTAAAATTTACATCCTCTTTTATAACAATAAAATATGTTACATTATAAAATATATTAGATCTATTACATTATTCTAATCATATTCACTTATTTTACTTTAATGCATAATATATTACATAAACTTCAAATGTAATCTGCATTTCATGCGCTTTAGTTTGCGTCAGTGTGCCAGCACTGTACCATGAACTTAAATTGCGACGCGTTGCAATAGCGACATAAACTGTAAAAGCGATTTGATTATCTATTGGTTAATTTAAATCATAAGAGTTAAAACACATACAATTATTGATGCTCATGTTCAGTATGCTAAATTTAATAGAGAGCGAAATATAATGTGTTACTAAAAATTTCAAAGGAATTTTAATTGCATGTAACAGTTAAATAAAATGCAATATATATGCATTTTTTAATAAACATACTTCCGTTTATATATGAAAACAATTGCATTTATATAATAAAAATTTTAAACAATAAAAAAACAATCTTTCACGCTTTATCATTAAATCAACTACTGCATCTTTTTTTCCAGAAACATGAAACTAAAAGTCCGCTACTGTTATAAAATAAATAAATAAAATAAAAAATAATTACGTTTTCTCTAATATACGCTTCTACAGCGTAATGTACCATAAGGTAGACTTATTTCATTATACTTATGGTACATTAATATATCCTATAATATAATTATACATTCTTAAAAATTCATATTATTAAATTATTAAAACAAATTTTTCTGCTTTTCTGATAAGAATTTTCTTTTGTTCGTCATCACTATGGAAAATTATTTGCATTTTGGGTTTCTTACAAATAAGAGCACTTTGTCAGAGAAAAACATATCAATGAACAATTAATATTTTAAAGGCGATTAATCCAAACAATGTCTTATAATGATTGTTTTTTCAATTAATTTTGTCAATAATATTGAATAAGATTATATCATTTTTCTGAAGAGTTTTATATATAGCTTTTTTATTAATTCCAAGATATATTTACAATTTTTCTACTTTGATTTACTTTGTTTACAGTTTCTACGCAAGAATACAATCAGCTGATTGCAATATTTTTTACAAACGTATCGATAGTGCAGGCTAAAATGACAACATTTTTAAGTTAATTATACCTAATTTGTTGATCGAGTAAGATATATAATATTAATTATCAATCGTCTTAAAAAAATTCTAGCTTTCTATTTACATAATATCTTAGAAGTAGCAAGTTTAATAAAAATTCGACGCTAACTATTTTGACATTTAATATCCCACACTTATCAATGCAATTTCAACTGTTGTGCATAAATAAGTAAGCGCACATTTAAATTAATTGTAATTAATACGTGAATATTCTATTTTTTTTAAATAATTGTAATAATTAGTGTATTATATTCAAAGTTTATTCTGTACTAAAATTTTTCTGTCCTCTGGTATATGATTTTTTAAGATAAAAGGTTTTTCTTTTCAAAGAAAATTAGTTTCTGAACTTCGGCACTCAATAACTTTTAAGTTAATCGACCAATCTATAAATATGAATACATCAAGTGAAAGCTAGAAGTGTCTTCTTTCGATTAAGCTAATTTGCAGAAAAATGATATCTCTGCTTTTAAAGATATAATTAATTTTGTAATGCAACCTCGTTTTTACAAATTTTTGCTTTCCATTTTTAAAGAAAATTTGCTCTATACTATATAAAAACTGAGTATATTTAGAAAACCAAACATATTTTTTACTGTTATCTGTCTTTTATTTCATAGTTTTTAATTAAATAATAATGTTTTAATTAATTAAAATTTGAAATGACATCGTAATAAAAAATCGACGCTAACTATATTTTGACATTAAATTTCTCAAATTTATCATCAATGCAAATTAAACTGTTTTGCATTCACAAGTTAGCGCATAATTTAATTAATTTTATTTAATTTGTTAATCGAACAATATATATAATATTAGACATTAATTGGCTTAGAAAAATTCTAGTTTTTTGTTCAAATAATATCTTAGATGCAATAATCTTAATAAAAATTCGACGCTAACTATATTTTGATATTTAATATCCCACATATATCATTAACGCAATTTCAACTGTTGTGCATGCCCAAGTTAGTTCACATTTAATTTAATTATATATAATTTGTTAATCGAATAAGATATACAATATTGTATATCAATCGTTTTAGAAAAAATTCTAGTTTCTTATTTTGATAATATCTTTGATGCAGCAAGTTTAATAAAAATTCGACGTTAGCTTTTCTTTTGCAGTACTATGGACTTACCAATAACTCTGCAACTGTACATTATGTTTTTCAGTGCCATTTTAATTTTTCAGCGAATTTAATTTAAGATGGTATGCCATCTATTAACCAACTTTGTACAAAATTTTTGAATAATTAATAAAATTAAACTAATTTCGATTTTTTTCAAATAATTGTGCTTATTAGAGTATTGTATTGAAAGTTATTTATATATAAACTGTTTTCTGACTTCTGGGATATGCTTTTTATAAGAAAAATGTCGTTTTTAAAGGAAAATTAATTTCTGAACTTTGACACTCAATAACTTTTAAGTTAATCGACCAATCTATAAATATTATTACATCAACTGAAAGCTTGATGTGTCCTCTTTCGATTAAGCTAATTTGCAGAAAAAGGGTACCTCTGCTTTTAAAGATATAATTAATTTTGTAAAGTAACCTATTTTTACAAAATTTTATTTTCCTTATTTTGAAGAAAATTTTTTCTATATTATGTAAAAAGCGATTATATTTAGAAAAACAAACATAATTTTTATTGTTATAAGCTTTTTAGTTCATAATTTTTGGTTAAGTAACAAAGTTTTAATTAAATAATATTTGAAAATGACATCTCTATCTTCATCGCAGCACTGCTCCTAAGTTAATCGAACAACCTATACAAAATTTTACATTATATGAATTTTACATTATAATTTTATCCTCTTTCGAATGAGCCATAAAAGAAAAAAATGGTACCTCTAGTTTAAAAGTTATTAATAAATTAGTGACCCCATCTTTTGGGGCTGGTTTTTATTTTTCATTTTTCATACATATTACATCATTTACACATAAAAGTTGAATGTAGATAGTAAATTAATTCAATTTTCTACTTAATAATGCCTTTTGCTGCATTAAATTTAATAAAATAATAAATTTTTCCTTAATTAAACTATACTGCGTTTTTCATGCGGCGAAAAA
>NC_051846.1:217496211-217548110 GCF_002237135.1 Teleopsis dalmanni | reverse complement strand
GTTAAGGGTTGTATAGTACTCGAGAATTGCGGAACAAATCGATGGTATCATGAGGCAATTCCAATGCAGCGTCTTAATTCACTGATGTTCTTCGGCGCCGGGAGATCTTTAATGGCTTTTCTTGATATTCAACTTTTTCTCCTTTAAATTTGTCATATGCTCTTCCAGCGTGCGATCTTCTTCACGAGCACCACCGGGGAACTATATGCGCTGGTGGAGCGTTCTATACACCCTTTTCGAGGAGTTCATCAATTTCCTGATTAATGATTTTCTGCATTGCCGGATTCTTTGGGTAGTATCGCTGTTTGATAGGTTTGTCATCTCTCATAATGATAACATGGGAGGCGATGTCTGACAATCCATTCAATGTATCAAAATCCGTCAATTCTTTTTGGAGAAAATTTTCGACAGTCTGTGCTTCGTTCAACGTCGAATTATATACTATCCGTTGTTCACTTGGTGGTGTACTTCCATCGAGCCTTATATTAATACCACCAACATTGAGTACACTTTGCGTTAGGGCTAGAAAGTCCATCCCCAATACTACCTCTTGTGTCATTCCATCCAGTAGTAAGAAGTCCATCTTTTACTCCTCTCTTGCCTCTCTTAACTATCGCTCTGAAACTTTTGCTAACCTGTCGTGGAGAGCCATCCGCCAATCGAATCACTATATTCGTGTCGGTAACCTTTCCGGGCACGCTTCGTATTACATTAGGGTTTATAAAACTTTTGCTGGCTCCCGTGTCGATAATTGCCTTCATCGGTTGTCCTTCGATAAATAATCACGCAAAGAGTCGATTATGCTCTATTGTGAACAGTTGGGCCCCTGTGTTTGATTTTTTGCCACGTCTCGGGGCTGTGGTAGACGTGGCCTCCCGGAGTTTTCTGGCCTTCTATTACAGCACTCAATAATCCATACATCCCGTTTACCACAGCCACAACAAAATAGGATTTGGGGATTCCGGCACGTTCTAGCTATGTTTGCCTGGTTTGCCACACCGGAAGCATGCTGTTGAGATGTTTATTGGCACGATCTCCGCAAATGAAATATCTTTCTTTGCTCGTGGGAAGGAATTATCATGTTTTATCCTCCTACCTTTTTCCTCAGCGTTAGCATCTTCAAGAGGTATGTTACCACGCCTTGAGACTCTTGCTTGTCTTTCCTCTCTTCCGCGCTCCTCGTTGTTAATGTTCTCATAATCGTTTGCGAGGGTGATGAGTTCGTCCAACGAACTAAAGTCTCGCCGTTTTATATATTTCTGATACTCAGTTCCACAGTTACGATATAGTCGTTCTAATTTCTCCTGCTCAGTCATCTTCAAGTGTCGCATCAGTTTTTGCATTTGAAGAACATATCGTCGAAATGGTTCTCCCGCTCGTTGCAACCGGGCTCGCAAATCATCTTCTAAACGTTCAAAATATCGGTGCGGCAGGAAGAAGCTTAAAAAGTCATGTTTGAACAAGTGCCAGTACCTCCACTCTTTTTTATTATGACGAAACCACTCCAGAGCCTGTCCTTTTAATAGTTCGGGCATACTTCTAGCCAGCATATCTTTTGAAATGTCATAAACTTCCGCTAATTCTTCGACTCGTTCAACGAATGCTAACGGATCTTGATTGTCGTCAAACCGAACTGACCATTTTCTAACCTGGTCGATGACTGCTGCCTGCGTATTCCTTTGCGGGACTGAGAGAGTAAGTGCATCACGTATTGGTGATTCTACCAGAGGCGGTTCCACTGGAGTCCTTGGCTTCATGGGTATTTCTAGTTGGGGGCTACACAGTTGTCCCACAGGTTCCTGGTCTCCGCTGTCCGTATTTAACTCTAAAGTAGATGTTTTACTATGTTTAGCCTCCAACTCACTCAACCTTAGGTGTTCAGCTGGTTTATGATCTGTCTGGGCCACAAAGTTAGACCGACGACGACGTAAGTCTTCGACAGTCCCCGTTATCTCCAAGCCAAATTCCTCCAGATATGTAATTAAGTCCTCTTTCCGCACATTTCTTACCAATGTACGTTTCATGTAGCTAATGTGCTATTCCGTACCGAACGGTTAATTTGATTTATACAATGTATCTCGCCACTTAAATCGTATCCTCTAATCTAGTGTCCCTGCTCGGGCACCACTTATAATGAACCTCCTTATGGTGAGGGTGTCTAGAGCTGGTATAGCTCAGCCACAGCCAGGATCCTTGTAAGAAAATTTCTACTTACTTGACGTTGGTTGCCTCTCGATGTAATTTCAAAACAGTAGTGTATTTTCAACACAGCATGGATTCAAGCCGCAGCTATATAATTTCAACGCACAAGATGTAATTTCAGAACAGTGGTATATGATTAACACAGCATGGATTTCAGCCGGAACTATAGAATTTTAAAGCACAAGTTATAATTTTAAAACAGTAGTATATGTTTAACACAGCATGAATTTCAACCGGAGCTATATAATTTTAAAACCCAAGATTTAATTTGAAGACAGCGGTATATGTTTAACACAGCATGGATTTCAGCCGGAACTATAGAATTTTAAAGCACAAGATGTAATTTCAAAACTGTAGTGAATTTTCGACACAGCATGGATTCAAGCCGCAGCTATATAATTTCAACGCACAAGTTGTAATTTCAAAACAGTAGTATATGTTTAACACAGCATGGATTTCAGCCGGAACTATAGAATTTTAAAAAACAAGATGTAATTTCAAAACAGTAGTGTATTTTTAACACAGCATGGATTCAAGCCGCAGCTATATAATTTCAACGCACAAGATGTAATTTCAGAACAGTGGTATATGTTCAACACAGCATGGATTTCAGCCGGAGCTATATAATTTTAAGGCCAAAGATGTAATTTCAAGACAGTGGTATATGATTAACACAGCATGGATTTTAGCCGGAGCTATAGAATTTTAAAGCACAAGTTGTAATTTTAAAACAGTAGTACATAGATTAGATTTTTAGATTTAGATTAGATTCTTTATTATTCAATTTCAAAAAAAAAAATTTTTTAACATAAATAAGTAATAATCCTTAAGTCTAAAAACATTATAGTTACTTAAAAATATTGAATTGAACAAACAAAGAATACGACAATGACTTATAGTCGTCTGTCGGAGATGTTGGTTTAAAATAAATTTACTTTCTTGCATAACGTTTAGAAAATTAAAATTTAAAATTTACAAAATTAAAATTACAAAATTAAAATTAAGAATTTACAAAATTTAAATTTACAAACTTAATTTATATTTACAATACAAAAAAGGAATTATACAGAATTTAAATTAATTGTATATGCTTTTAAATATTAATTAAGAAGTATTAAATTCATTTATAATTAGTTTTCTGTATTTTAAAGCACTAGCAATATAGTTAATCAATTTTTTCCAGTTAGGATCATTTTCCCCATTAAGCACATTGATTACTTCCTCTTCCACTAACGTTTCTCTCTCAAAACAAATTCGTCTAAACGGCCTTAATATAGGACAGCGGCCTAAGAAGTGCTGTATGCTTTCCGTTTCATTGAGATTGCACAGTGTACAGTTTCTATTGTATTTGCCATCTAAATGAATTAAGTCGCATCTCGCCTTAAAAATCCACATTATGTGCGCACGACTGAAGTTTTCTGTAAAATATTGAGCCCCTAAGTTATGGTCTAGGTACTTATAAATTCGGCTTTCACTTCTCAATGCTTTTCGCCACATTTTTACTCTGTTTTCCACTTTTAAGTGATTTAATAATACGAAATTATTGTTCTTCCATTCTTGGCTTGTTGTTTCATCATTCCAAACTAGGCTTGCCTCATTTCCCAAAACGTTTAGTCTCTCTGCCCAAAATACATTTTTTTGCAGAACTTTTTGTGACAATATTCTTGGCAATCTCCTTTCATTATATTCAAACAAAGTCTTGTAGACGTATCTTAAATGCAAGTCCATTGTGTACAAATGCCCGCTTTCCATATTTGATTCCAGCATTATGGCGTAGGTTGGAGTGAAATTGGGAAGTCTGTAAATTCTTTTGAAGAAGTAGCATTGTAATTTGTCTATTTCGCTAAACATGTCACTCCCCCAAATTTGCGCCGCATAGCCTTGTATGGCTCTACAAATAGCATTGAACATTTGCCACTTTGCCCTGATTGAAATTTTATCGTTATTTAAATACGTACTCCAAGTGGCATTTATGCTTGATTTTGCAGATATATTCCTGTTTTCCAGGTGTTTTTTAAATATCATTTTTGGCGTGAGCGTTACCCCTAAATATGTATATTCAGCGACTATTTTAAGCACTTCCCCTTTGTATGTCCACCTTTCTCTACTAGACAGCCTACCGCCTTTTCTAAACACCATGACTGCCGATTTGGCTAAATTTACCTCTAAATTCCAACTGTCGCAGTATGTTTCAAGATTCCATATCATTTTCTGTAGCGTTTCTGCTTCATCGGACAAGATGACTATATCATCTGCATATAACAACAACCTTATATTCAGTTCTTCCACCTGCAAACCACCGTCCAAATAATCGTGTAAGTCGTTAAGATATAACGCAAACAGAAGGGGGGAAAGCAAACAACCTTGTTTGACACCAGAAATTATGCTAAAACTGTCGGATACTTCGCTTCCGTTCCAAACTACCGAATTTGTCGTCTCGTAAATCTGCTCAATAAAATCTACAAATTTGCTTGAAACGCCTATGCTCCTCAGTTTGTACATAAGTAATTTTCTAGCGATTTTATCAAAAGCCGCCTTTAGATCTATAAACAAAGCGTATACTTTCTTTTTTTCATTAAATTTCAACTTTACGATGGATGTTAGATTGTATAGGTTGTCAACCGTGGAATAGTTTTTACGAAATCCTGCTTGGTATTCAGACATGATGTTATTGTTTTTAACCCAACTGGATAATCTTTCATTGAGCACACCCATCAATATTTTTGCTTTTGTGTTCATAAATGCCACACCCCTATAATTGGTTACAACCGAACTATCTCCCTTCTTGTGTTTTGGAAATATTATACTCGGTTCAGAACTTGAATCTGCCCTTCCTGAGTCGTACATCTGGTTGTATGCCTTCGCGAGTTGCTCCAAAAATTCCGTATTTGCATTTTTGTAAAATTCGTAAGGGATTCTATCTAAACCTGGTGCTTTTCCGTCTTTCGCTTTTTTCAAGACCTGCAATATCTCACCCACCATTATAGGTTTGTCAAGCTCGTCTATTTCTACAAAGTTTGGAGCATAATGCACATCTTTCGCCGTTTGTCCTTATATTTTTCTTAAGTTTTTTGCTATATTGAACCCTATTTGCATCTTTCCATTTGAGGGTCGGAAGCAGTCTTCGTTCCGTGTTTTGTTGTATTTCACATTGCAATTTTAAACTTATCACCAAAGGCATATGATCGGACCATTCTCTTTCTTCTACCGTAAAGGTTTCTACATATGTCAGCATTTCTTGTGAAACTGTGCATAAGTCATTTACCGCAGAACCATTACTACTTATATATGTGACGTTGCCTTCTATGTCTCCTGCCGTTCTTCCATTAAGCACTATTTGGCCATAATCACAGCACAGCTCAATAAACTTTTTTCCTCTGCTGTTAGCGACTACGTCTTTTGATTGTCTACGCTCAACGCCTGATTTAAATTCATTTAAAAATATTTCTTCAATGTTTTGCTGTATATTTCCTATTCTGACATTTAAATCGCCAATTAAAATTGTATTTTCAACGTTTTCCTCCACCAGATGATTTGCCAGTTGTTGGAAATTATTTTCCCAATCGTTACAGTTTAGATATAACGGGACTATTTTGAAATTTATATATTTTGTTTTTATGTTGATAATGTTAATATTATTTATATTTTCAAAGCAATACATAAAGCCAGCATTCCTTAGTTCTTTTTTAATTCCATACATTTCTCCACCACTAGCACGGCCGAATTGACTTGTTCTAGTAGCTTTTTTGAAATGTAATTCGAAACCCGAGAAAAATTTTTTATAGTTTTCCATGTCTTTCTCCTCTATATGTGTTTCTAGAAAACAAAATATATCATGGCCTTTGACGAATTCGAAAAAATCTGGAAAGATCATTTTATTTTTTAAACCGTTTATATTGTATGACAAAATACGAAAATTTCTAAAATTATTAACTATATTACTAGTACTACTATTTTCATTTTCTCCGCAGACAGCGCGTCCCTATTTCTTTTCTAATATTTTTAAAATATTTACATAATTAATATCTATTTTTGTAGCTAATTCTTTATACAATATTTTTAAAACCATTTCGCCTTTTTGATCATTACAAACAAGTTCATTTTTATTGTTCCACCTTAGCCAGTAGTCTCCAATTCTTAATTTTTCATTTCTAACGCTGACCCTGTGTACTTTACTTACTGTGAGAATTTTCTGTTTTAAAATCAACATAAGTTTTTTATGTAGTAGTTTACCAGCATCAAGATCCCGTTCTAAAGTGATTTGTGACCCTTTTAGATTTTTACTTTTGCTAAGCAGCTTTTCTACAGAGTTTGCTGTGTCCAACTCTACAACGACATTCACCTTTCCGTCGTACTCGCTTAACTTTCTTACCGAAGCTATCGGCAGTGGGCTTGGAATATTTAGAACTTCGTTGCATAGTTGAGTTACACGATCGAATGTCCGTTGATTGGCATCACAAGCTAGGCCGCGGATTACAATATTTTTCCTCTTGCTTTGGTTCTCCAAATGTGATATTCGCCTGCTATCAACTTCTTTCGATTCTTTCATTTGTTGCATTTCTTCTCTAAGCTTAGCATTTTCTTCCTTCAGACTTTGAATTTGATTCGCATTTTCTACTAGCTTATCTTTTATATCCTCTATATCCGTTTTCGTTGCCAAATTTTTCATTTTGTCATCTAAAAGTTCAGCAAACATCGCCTTCATATCTTGTATATTCATTGTGTTGATAGTTTGTTGTTCACCAGGGCTGCTTCGCATACGCTTTGCTGTAGCTTTTGTAGGTGTTTGTCTGAGCTGATGACTCTCCGCTGTTATTTGTGTCTTGGTTGTATTTGTGTTTTCCATGAAGCGATATAGACTTCTTGACGCTACTGATCTCTTATGCAAATGACAGTTATAGGTGGCGCCCTTGTTATATTTTGTCGAAGATTAATAGCTTTGATTTTAAAACAATTCAAAGTTATTGTTTCAGTTTAATTACGGTCCAGTTTCAGGCATTCCACACACAAGCACGTATAGTGATGACAACAACCCCCGTTCTTAAAAACAGAAAATTCGTTCGCTTTACCAAAGTTTAATAATTAGTTTGAAAGCTCGACTTAAATATCGAAATATAACACGGCGAATATATAATATCGGCATATAACACGGCGAATATAAATACTTTTCGCTTGTTTTTATAAGGAACTGTAATTCTAGTTCTTGTCTGCCGAAGTCTCACTTTAAATTACAAAGTAAATTTAATTATTGGTTTACTTAATTCACTGAACTCAATTGCACTGCGTTAGCGGACACTTTTAATTGTTAGAAAATTTCCGAGTATCACCAATTAAACACAATTATACCAATAGATTTTAAAAAATACCCCGCGCTCGAGAACTTTTAATACTTCGCTTTATTAGGGTTACCAAGCATCTCCTTAAAACAGTAGTATATGTTTAACACAGCATGGATTTCAGCCGGAGCTATATAATTTTAAGGCCAAAGATATAATTTCAAGACCGTGGTATATGTTTAACACAGCATGGATTTCAGCCGGAACTATAGAATTTTAAACCACAAGATGTAATTTCAAAACAGTAGTGTATTTTTGACACAGCATGGATTCAAGCCGCAGCTATATAATTTCAACGCACAAGATGTAATTTCAGAACAGTGGTATATGTTTAACACAGCATGGATTTCAGCCGGAGCTATATAATTTTTAAGCACATATTATAATTTTAAAACAGTAGTATATGTTTAACACAGCATGCCTTCGCCGCACTATTATGGTTTTCAGCCAAATCTATATAATTGCATTGCACAAGATATGAAGAAAAACTATCAAATGCTTACGATTTTGCCTGGTTATTTTATTTCCACAATTTGCAGGTGATACTATAATCAGGTGTAAAGGCGTACCTTTTGTGCAGGATGTCCATAGAGTACTTTTAGAAGCTTTCTATGTAAATCCGTCATCTGGCAACTGTTAAAGCTCTCAGACCGGTACGCTGCACTTTACCTATAGTTTGCTCCGTTCCTATGTTGCAATACACAACGAGTGACTTGTTGTGCACTTATCCTCCATCACAATTTTTAACTCCGTCGCCAAAACCCGAACTGTACTATCCAATGATGATCAAAAGAAGAACGATTTCAGAAAAACATCGCCTTTTATCTGATCTGGGTGACGCTTTTAATTCCGCTATCACCAAGTTTGCATTTTTTTCATGTGTACGCATTGTTTTTGTATGTTTATAATCTGCGCCCATGCTTATTGTTTTCTAAGTCTTTCTGTGCAAAATTGTTTTTGGCTGTTTACAGCTTGCTGTTGTAATGCATCTTTTTTTTTTTATGTGTAAGTATTGTTTTTGCATGTTTACAATTTGCGCCCATGCTTATTGTTTTACAAGTCTTTCTGTCCGAAATTGTTTTTGGTTGCTTACGGCTTGTGTTGTTGTGCTTATTATTTGCACAAATAAGTTAGGGCCGCGTGGTATTCTGTAACCCTAATTTTCGTGCAGGAAAAATTGGGTCGTTACAGTGTGTAACTCTCTTAATTACATTAAGTTACATGGATTTTTGGATGCTTCAACAAAAGCATATTCTGCAGCCGTTTATTGTCGATTCCAGTGGTTTTAGCGTGGTTATCGCAATCACCTATCAAATTAAAAACGTTTGTCGTGAATCATACAGCAGAAATAATAGAAACTCATCCTTGAAGTAGCTGGGGACATATTTTAATCTAAGGAAAATCCAGCTGATTGCGCGTCTCGGGGCATGATGGTTCACGAATTATTAGATTTTGAACTATGGTGGAAGGGGCCTCCCTGGTTACCGAACGTAACTACTGGTAAATAATAACGATGATAATTTTCTCGCATATTTAGAAGAAGATGTAACCGCTGAAATGAAGTGTACTAGGTAAACCTAGTCTCTATGGAAATATGCTTCGCGTTTGTATCGCGGAAAAGCGTAAAAACTTATTCTTCTATATGCATCGCGGAGAAGCGTAAAAACTTATTCTTTCGTATGCACCGTAGAGAAGCGTAAAAATTTACTTTTTTGTATGTATCAAGGAGTAGCGTTACTCCGCTAAAATTGTTGTTTTATTAAAAAAAATAATATAATGAAATAAAATACTAAAAAATAAGTATTAAAAATAGTTTATTTTTCTTATTGCTAACTTAATGGTAATATTAATTAAAATTGTTAAAATACTAGATATTAAATAGATATTAAATTAGATATTACTAAATATACAGATGTAGTTCATAATATTTACAAATATATAAAATATTGAAATAAAGTAAAAAATTAAATATTAGATTGTCTATAGTACCTGTTTTTTTAATCGATCATTCGCATGTACGAAATGTTGTTGAAGGATGTGTGAAATTTTTTTTTCATCAGTTGTCGGTAATTTTTGAAAGTAAATATCTGTAAATAAAATTGTTACAATATTATATGTATATATATATATATATTTATATATACTATATGTGTCTACATATTCAAGTACAAAACACCTTTAATTATGCGAACCAAAAAGTAATTCTGAATGGACGGTTTACTAGCGGTACCCCTCCAAGAATATTTTGTAGCGAGTTCATTAGAAATGATTTTTCTAGTGGCATTTCTTAAAAAATATGATAAGTTATCTGATCCTAATGCACTCTTTAATGACTATTTCTGCAATAAAAAGTAAATTAATTTAATGCGTCCATTACGGTAATCAATATTAGCAATGCATTCCTAATATTTTCATTGACATGCAGTTGGTCGTCAAAATTTTTCAATGATTCCATGGTTGCTAATGGTAGTTGTGGCAATAGAGAAGTTTCCTCAGAAGCACAAGAACGAGATAGTCTTAATTCTCGAACTCCTCTCCACAGCGAAACAACTTCCTCCGTCAACCTGGAAAGTATTTGCGTCATTTGATTTTCAAATTTCGTTTGCTGGGTCTTAACATCATTAATCGCTTTCTAAGATTTGGACTAGAATCTGGAAACAGAAAGTATTAACTAGGTAAAATGTTCTTCAAATAATATTTTCCATATGTTTGAAATTTACCAGCACAAAGATTGTCTTCATCTGATTGAAAAAGCTGTGTTTCCAAATTATCATTTGAATTGTTTACAAAAAGAGTTCATTTTATAATTTAATTAATGTTAAAAAAATGCTAATACATCGAAAATAAAATACGTACAATTAAAGTTCGAATTGTTGCTTCCCGCCATTTAGATGCTGCAATGAATCAAAGATGTAAAAAATAATGAGTTGTCAGTATCATTTTGAAAACATATTATCTTATTTTTAATATGTTTAAACTCGAAACTTTTTGATAAAACTGGTATTACTTCCTTAGTGAAGCAAATTCCGAACTTTTCCGAAGATATGGGCTCAACAAAATATGGCTGCAAGTTTCGGAAAACTTTTGCTTCAAAAGAAGGAAATCCATTAATGTTTATTATTTTAGTAATTTTGCACATTAAATTGCCTACTTGGCAATAATTATCTGGTGGTATGACTGAGTAGTAAAAATCCTTCCTATGAACTCCGACAACAATATTATTTTTTCGATTCATGCGAAACTTAAATACCTGTTTTGTATCATTTTTAAAATTTATATGACTTTTCTGTACCTGTCTATTGTAAACTTGTGCTGCAGTGTTGTTGCAATTTTTAGTTGATTTTTTAATTGCTTGTAAGTGGTTTTCAAATTTAAAAGCGCTGATTTCTTCTAATGGTCCAAATTTCTTTGCATCTTCATGAAGGTGCAACAAGTAGTGAAAATTTGTTGTTAAATACTTTGTTTCATACAAGCGGGGGATATCCTGTACAAACGACATTAATAACTTTTGTGCACAAGCGTTGTTTGTAACTGCATCCCTTATTTTCAATAAGATTTTATTGGTACGTGATAAATGTAGAAAATGAAAAAATCTTTCGCTGTCTAAAATTGATTTTAATAGAAACGCGGACCGGTGTATAACAGAAATTGTCTGAATTCTGTAGCTTTCCATCTATCAAGTCTCGTGTAAGGTTCCTGGTTTTCTCACGAAATCGTTAGTTATGTACGCTCCTAGCTGTAGCAATTTTCTGTCCAGTTCTTCCAATTTCCATGATGTTAAGCAATAGTCTTAGCCTCTTTCTTTTCTAAAAGCGTTAAAAAGAGTTCGCATAACTTCAAGGCAAACAATGTGCATATAGTCTAAACTTATTTGGCCAATCATGTCAATGTCAATGCTCTTTAAAATTGTGGCAGTTATTGTATAATGGTGATTCGGGTGAGTGCATTGTCTAAATGTTTCATTGGTTCTAGGTATACAATTGTCATTGAAAGGAAAAAACTACGCGATTTTTAACCGTTTCTTCTTTCTGTGTGCAACGTACATACGAATAATATCCCATGTGTCCTTTTACTCCCAATATCAACGATCAAGCTGGTGCATTCATTATAAGTACTCTAATATTGATTACAATATGCTGACTTTCGAAGTTGATTCCTTCTATCGTCAATTCTTTTAATTCAGAAACAAAATAGGAGAGGAATGCAAATACACATTTCGGTTTTGAGTTACCTTCATAAGCACCTATACAGAGTACTTCAGATGTGTTAACAACACCACACAAAATAGGCCAAATCTGTTTATTTGAGCTTTTACTCAAAGGTAATCCATCAATATAAAAATCTAAGTCAATTCTTTTTATTTCGCTACTATTGTTTCTTAAATAATCAGTCAGCGCATCCTTAATGCCATACTATACATATCTTCCTTCTCCCATTTCCCTGGCAATCACTTCTTCGGGAGTATTTTTTAATGTTCTTGCATCTCCTGGCACATTAATTTTATTAGTTTCTCGAAATTGCAATAATTCATTAATTACATTATTACTTATGTTATTTTTAATAGCCCACTTGCTAAGATCGGTCGTTATGTTATTTTCAACATATTATTAGAAATATTATGTTTTTCTATATTTTCAACAATATACTAAGTTCATTTTTTATAACTTTTTCTGAATTTTTATTATCACATGCCTTACTTTTTTTTAAATCAAATATGCTCGAAATAATATTCCGTGCTTCCCTTTTAGCTGCTTTTCTTAAAGCAGACATTATGCTAGTTATTTTATTAAATACAATGTATTTAGTACATTACATATTTAAAGTTATTAACTTTGAATAATAAAATATCAAAATATTACTTACATATATTTATTTATTACAATTATTTTATTAAAATTATTCTATTAAAATTTATTTATTTAAATTTCACAACACCACAACTTTAACACTTCAAATGCACTTTAAGAATAGAGAAATAAAAGTGACATATGTAGATATTATGTTACAGAAAAAACAAAAAGAGCAAATTAACAATTTTGAGACAACAATCGCTTAACGATCGTCCAAATGCGTAATAAGGAAATAACTTAAAAACACATTCGCCAAACAATCATCGAGACGAGTGATTGCACTTCAAGAATAGAGAAACAAAAGCGACATACGTAAACATTATATTTCAGAGAAAATAAAAAGAGCAAATGAGTAACTTTGAGAGAAAAATTGCTTAACCATCGTCAAGGCGAGTCATAAGCGAACATTTTGACGATTGGCGATAAATGAATCGTCTAAATGCTAGCTGGGATGTCCCTTCGTGGAAAGTGTTCTTCAATCTTTAGCGATAATGGAAAAAATTTTCTTGGTGCTTCTCGTGTGTTAAACGAGATGCATGCAGCAATTATGTCACAGTCTCGGAACGAAATCATTTCCGCATCTTTAGCAGAAGACGGAATTCGATGGAGTTCTATCCCACCACATGCACCACATTGGGGTGGAATCGGCAGTACGATCAGTCAAGTTACATCTACGGTGCGTAATAGGCAATGTAGTGATTACTTTTGACCAGATGAATACCTTGCTGACACAAATTGAAGCTGTTGTGAATTCTTGCCCCCTAGGCGCTACATCAGACCCAGATACTAATTATCTTTCTCCTTCTCATTTTTTGATTCGTCGTCCGTTCACGTTGGTTCCAGAAGACGATCTAAGTCATGTAAACGTCAACAGGTTAGACTACAGGTTGACATCTCTACAAAACCGTCCGAAATGGTTTCGACGGCAACCAAATATAGCTGTGGGCAACATAGCGGTCATTAAGAAATCGAACATACCACCAGCAAAGTTGCTCATGGCTATGGTAACTGAAATACATCCTGGTTTAGATGGGCTCGTTCGAGTCGTAAAAATTCACACTGTCCACGGGGAGATAACGCGACCCATTACGAAGGTTGTTGTTTTACCTGTATTCTGAAACACTTCAGAGTCGCCCGGGATGTTCGTGAATACCAAATACATTGGGATTTCACCTTTTTGAACATTTGTTCAAAAAAAAGCGAAATGTATTGTAACACCACACTTTTAGCTTGGTTGTTATTCGTAGTAGTTCGGTGTATGCACGTGGGTTCTTTTATTTGTTACAATTGAAAAACTTGAAAATTAAATAAAATGTATTCTTAATCATTTAATATTAAATTGAAAATTAATAAAGTGTATTCTTAATCAACTACCAAGGAACAGCTACATAACTAAGTTTATTGTAGAAAGATATCATTAAAAATAGAAGCATTTAAACCATAAAACGATGATTACCGATAATTTTCAGAAATACCACATTCCAGAATTGTGTAGACTGTTAAAAAGTAAGGAATAATAGCCGACATTGCAAAGTTCGTGATGCGAGACCAAAGCCACTGAAGATTAGTGTGCTACCAGAAGCACGACTATCTGCATACTCCCGACCATTCTCACATGTCTGAATTGTGAGACTCTTTAGTCCTTATATGGTCACGGTAGGAAGACACTCAGAAAACCGCTACGGCGTCACATACCTTACGTGTCGGGTAGTGCATTTGGAAATAGTTTATAGCCTATTAGCTAGCTCGTGTTGTGTCGTGATACGAAATTTTATAGCCCGATGAGGTATGTCAAAGGTCATCTATAGTGACAATAAAACTAATTTAACAGCAGCTGAAAAAGATTTACGAGAATCAGTGGCGAACGTGAACTTAAATGAATTACAAGCGGAATTTACAAGTCCGGAAACTCAATGGATTTTTCTTCCACCTGCTGCACCATACATAGGTGAAGCGTGGGAGCGTATGGTATACTCCATAAAAACAGTAATAGGTACGATAATAAGCCCCCAAGAAACAATTAACAATAAAAAGATGCATAACTTGTTATACGGGGTAGAATCAATTGCAAAACGCAGACCTCTTACTTATCGGCCCATTGAAACAACAAGCAAAGAAGCGTTAACTGCAAATTATTTATTATTTCTATTTTTTTATTTGTTCAAGTTTCGGGAACAAGCCACCGGGAAAGTTTGATACTAAGGGCGAGCAATACCTTGCCGACCAGTTCTAGAAAATGTGGGTACAAGAGATGCTTCCAACAATGACAATACGGAGAAATGGTTTAATAAAATAAATCCCATTAAAAAAGATAACGTCGTTATTATTGTTGACGCAAACTTACCGTGCTATACATGGCTGAGAGGAATCGTGATTAGTATCATCAGTATCATCAAAGCAAGAGATAGGCAGATCAGGTGCGCCATACTGAAGACTTCTCGAGTGCAATATCATAGATCCGCAGCTAAATTTGCCATATTAGAAGAACAAAGGAGCGGCAGTTTGAATTAAGTAGTATTCTTCTTAAAAAGATAATGGTGGTATATTGTTAGAAAATTGGAATTTCTCCAGCAAATATTCTTGGACCATTTCTTTACTTATCTTCCTGTTGAATATTTGTTTATATTATATTATATTATTGTTTTTATTAAATTTGTATGAATAATTTGTTATTTTTATTTGTATTGTAATAATTGTGTTAAATATATTTGGTGTAAAAAATAACGTTGTCAATGCAATGCCCAAAATACGTCATACGCTTCTGCTGGCACATGAAAACAAAAGCGTCAAATTTCGTCTGGAAGAAAATGCACTCTTGCAGTTTGCAATAAGTTCATTGTTTGGCATGCATTGTCAAGGTTATTTTAGTTAATTTATTTGTTGTAAATTAATTATCAATTTTAAATAAAAGGCACAATTGAATTTTTGACAATTGAATTGATGCGAAGCCACATTCGTGATTGATTCATTTCTTTAGCTTTGTAAATTTAGTTCAAGTGCTGAATTTACGTCACAAAAGCGCCTATTCACTGGATTTAAGTGTTCAGTGACTAGGATAATTAGGAAAATCGTCGAAATCTCTGGGTTCAAGTACTCAGTGGTTTTCTTGTTTAAATAGAATCAACATAAGTACTGGATCCAAGTGTTCAGTGCTTGCAAATAGTTGATTCCAACGTTGATCAGACATTTTGGTTTGATCGTACATTTTGGTGACCCCGTGAAACGGACAGCAGCACAGGACTGGTTTGACGCAGCAACAATCAACAATCAACAGTCAGCGGTTAAGTTTCAGCATTCAGCATTCGAAGAACATTCTTAAGCACATTTGGCAAAAAACTACAAATCATCAATGACAACTCTTAATGAACTCATAGATGCCCAAAAAGAAAAGGGCGAAGAGATTCAGCGAATCATCAGGAACTTCAAAAAGGATTCGGCTGAACGCAAGCAAACATCAGCATACTACAGTGAAAGATTTCGTCGGCTTGATGTTGCTTGGAAGCAGTTTGAACAAACTGACACAATGCTCAGAACTCTCATCGATCAACCGACAGATGATGAGTATTTTACATCTTCCTATTACGAGAAAATAAGAGAACTAACAAATGAATACAGTGAAATATTCAAGACAGAAGCCATTCGGATCAAAGCAGCAGACAACTTTGGTGAAGCTGTTAGTAACCAAATGGCATCACAGCCGCAACTAGTGGCTACGACAAATGGTTTGATAAGAAAAATATCTGCTCGAATGGCAGCTCTAAAAAGATTAGTAGAGAGTTTGTCAGAGTGCGAAGGCATACAACCACTTCAATATTACGAAATTAAATCAAACACAATCATGCAACATTGGAACCAATTGGAATGTTTGCATGATGAAATCTGGGAAAACTTTGAAAATCCACTGATGTCAGGATTCAATCAAGATGAGTATTACCAAATTGAAGATTTGGTACAACAATGTTTGATAGAGTTGTCCATAAAATTGGATCAATTACAACAGAAACAAGCAACAGTAGCAGAACCAAACATGCGGTCCTCACTGCCATTGCCAAAGGTAACAATCCCAAGCTTTAATGGGAATTACTTAAAATGGAGGCAATTTTTTGACTTGTTTACACAAATGGTAGACAATCAGCCACTACCAGCTGCTCAAAAAATGTGGTACTTGAAATCACATGTGACAGGTGAAGCTGAAAAATTGATAAGTCATTTCAGCATAACGGAGGACAATTATTTGGCAGCTTGGACATTACTGCAAGACCGTTATAATAATAAAAGGGTCTTGGCGTCCACATTAATCGATGAACTTCTAAATCAGCCATCAGGCACATCAACTGTGGCAGCAGTTAAAAATTTACATGACACAACGAAAGAGTGTCTATTAGCACTAAACAATCTTGGCGTTCAAACGACATTTTGGGACCCAATTTTGTTACAGGTACTAATTAAAAAACTCGAACGGGCGATGCTCATTAGATATGAGCAATCTCTGGCAAAACCAAAAGAGATACAAAACATTCAGGAGTTCTTAGCCTTTTTAGAACTACAGTTCCAACTGATGGAAGTTGTAGAACAAAAAGATAAGGTGGCTATAAAAATTAAAGCAAATCGAAATAATTCAGTGTCATCGGCTGTAACAGTTTCTAAAGGAAACAACAATTGCAAACTGTGCAATGTAGACAGGCACCCACTGTATCATTGCCGTAAATTTTTGCAATTTTCACCATCTCAACGATTGGATTGGGTGAAAAATCAACAGCTCTGTTTTAACTGTTTCAGAAATGATCATGTGGTGAACAAATGTTCATCAAGAAGTTGTACCAAATGTAATAAAAAGCATAACACGTTGCTACATTTGGAAGTTACAAAACAGAACATTCAACCTAGCTCAAGTGGGTACAACACCGCAGTTACCACAGCGACAGCAAACACATCCACAGGTCATCGTGATTATGTTCTCTTGCCAACTGCAAGAGTCAAAATAATTGCATCTAATGGAAATACAAGTGAAGTCCGAGCATTACTAGACTCTGGTTCGCAAGTGAACATAGTCTCTGAGCGTCTTGTCAAAAGGCTCAATATATCAAAAACAAAATCGTTATTGTGCATAGAAGGTATAGGAAAGGTGCAAAAAAATTCAACGCAGCGAGTTAACATCAAATTGCAATCACTTAACTCAAGGTTTACTACAGAAGTCGAAGCGTTTGTGCTTCCAAATATAGTTCCACCTCAACCAAGTTGCAGCTACGATATTTCCAAATGGAAGGTCCCGAACAGCATTCAGTTAGCAGATCCAACATTTTTCCAACAAGGGAAAATTGATATTTTACTCGGTGCGGAGTTCTATTTTAGTCTGTTAAAGAAAGGTAAATTAACGCTTGCTCCTGGGCTTCCAGTCTTGCAAAATTCTACACTTGGCTGGATTGTCAGTGGCAAGGTTGCATCAAATACAGACAAATCAAACGTTTTATGTGTAGTTTTTGGCGGTGGGGCGGAGGTTGTTGATAATAACTCATCGTTAGAAGATGCAATTGAACGATTATGGCGAATGGATGAGGTGAATACAACAGAAAGGACATTATCTAAAGAAGAAAAATTATGCGAATCTCATTTTGTGCAGAACGTCCATACAAATAAAGAAGGACGTTTTGTGGTAAGGTTGCCGTTTCTGGAAAACTCATTGACGTTAGGGGAATCTCAAGAAAAAGCTTGGAGAAGGTTCATCAGTCTTGAACGACGACTAGCAAAAAATGATGTTTTGCGGAAACAATATGTCCAGTTTATGGAAGAGTATGAGCGATTGGGTCACATGACTGAAGTAAACTTGGATTCCATGTTGACTCCAAGATATTTCATTCCTCATCATTGCGTACTAAAACTAGATAGTACAATTACTAAACTTCGAGTGGTGTTTGACGCATCAGCCAAAACTACATCTGGACACTCGTTGATTGATTTAATGTATAACGGACCGACAGTTCAAAGTGAACTCTTTTCAATTCTGCTCCGTTTTAGGCGACCACGGTTTGTTTTCACCACAGATATCGAGAAAATGTATCGTCAAGTTTTCATAAATCCTGAAGATCGACGCTATCAACTTATCATTTGGAGAAGCAGTCCAAATTCTACGATTCGTTATTATCAGCTAAACACAATTACATATGGAACTCGAGCAGCTCCTTACCTAGCAACAATATGTCTGCAAAAGATAGCATTAGAAAATAAGGTGAATTATCCATTAGGTGCTTAAATCCTGTGTGGCAATTTCTACGTTGACGATGGGCTCGGTGGATCAGATAGTTTAATTACGGCTATTGAAGCTCAAAGGCAATTAATCCATATTTTGAAGAAGCATCATTTTTGTCTTCGGAAATGGAGCGCAAACCATCCTCAACTTTTAAAAAACATTTCTCAAGATGATCAAGAGGTGAATCTAGATTTCGATAATAACGAGTCAATCAAAACGCTGGGACTATTTTGGTTGCCCAAAGCAGATTTATTTGGAATTAAGGTCAAAATGGTTACTGAAGGAATAATCACGAAGAGAGTCGTTAGTTCTGATTTAGCTAGACTGTTCGACCCACTTGGTTTAATAGCTCCAGTAATAGTCAAAGCAAAGATTTTCATACAACACTTATGGCAATTGAAATTATCTTGGGATGAACCACTTCCTACAGATCTTCGTACAACGTGGTCAACATTTAGAGAAAAATTAAGTACTCTTGAAAATCTTCAGGTGGCAAGACATATCTTCAGAGGCGAAGTTCCATCATCAACACAGCTACATATTTTTGCTGACGCATCTGAAAAGGCATTTGGTGCTGCAGCATATGTCAGAGCAATTTTAAAAGATGGTAGAATAATAGTGCGACTGTTATGTGCAAAGTCAAGAGTAGCACCACTTAAAAAACAAACGCTACCGCGACTAGAACTATGTGCGGCAGTCCTAGCAGCGGAACTCTCAGCAAGAGTGAAAAGCGATCTTCAAGAGAAGGACCAGCCGGTATTTTTGTGGACTGATCCAGAAATTGTGTTGTCTTGGATCAACTCACAGTCCTCATCATTTCAAACATTTGTAGCTAACAGGGTAGCAAGAATTCAAACTTTAACTCTGTCTGAACAGTGGCGACATGTTAGGTCAAAGGACAACCCAGCTGATGTGTTATCAAGAGGACTTTCAGCAAGGGCGTTGTCAACATGTGCACTCTGGTTTCAAGGACCGTTCTTTTTGCATGGAAGGCAGGAAGTATGGCCACCAAGGTTTTCATCATCATTACAAGTTCCAGTCGATCTGGAGAAGAAGAAGGTTGTAGCTGTAGCAACTCAAAGCAATGACGCAGATTTCATATACAGGATTCAACACAAGAATTCATTTAAGACGTTACAAAAGATAGTAGCATATGTTCTTAGATTCACTAACAACGCAAGAAAATCAAAGGAGTCACGTGCCACACATATAGTACTTAGTGCCAACGAATTGGATGCAGCATTAATAACTATAATATGTCACATTCAGGGTAATGATTTTCATGAAGAAATCAAACAACTAAAGAAACAAGGTCATGTTGATAAATCTAGTTCAATCAGTAGTTTATCTCCATTCATTGATAATGCAAATGTTCTTAGAGTAGGAGGACGCTTAGAAGCCTCATCATTACCATACGATTCTAAACACCCAATGCTGATCCCATACAATGATCCATTGGCAAAATTATTATTCGTGATGTTCCATGAAGAAAACAAACACTGTGGCCCGCAGGCACTATTGAGTACAGTCCGACAACGTTTTTGGCCGATTAAAGGTAAATCAACAGCCCGAGCAACAGTTCAGCGATGCATTCGATGCAACAAAGCACGTCCGCAACTATGCCAACAAATTATGGGCAATTTACCAGAATCAAGAATAACTCCTGCAAGACCCTTTATTAATGCTGGTGTAGATTATTGCGGACCATTTTGGATCCACTACAAGGTGAGGGGCAAAAAGCCAACAAAGGCATATATTGCTGTCTTTTGTTGCTTTTCTACAAAGGCGGTACATCTCGAGTTAGTGACCGATTTATCAACAAATGCTTTCATTGGAGCATTAAAACGATTTATAAGTCGACGAGGACGTTGTTTGAATATTTACAGTGATAACGCAACAAACTTCGTAGACGCCAAAAACCAGTTAGCAGAATTAGAAGAAAGCATTTATTCTAATAAGGACAAGAAGCAATAATCTCTGCCTGCAGTACCACAGGAATAAATTTTCATTTTATTCCACCAAGGGCTCCACACTTTGGCGGTTTATGGGAAGCATCCGTAAAGTCCGCAAAATATTTGTTACTACGCAGCGTTTCAACAGCATCATTGACGTATGAAGAACTCGAAACAGTAGTGGTGGAAATTGAAGCGATATTAAATTCACGAACATTGACTCCAATGTCCAATGATCCAACTGATTTGACAGCATTAACTCCAGGACACTTATTAATTGGAGAAGCTCTTACAACTCATGTAGACAGCCGATCGAAACCAGAAAAACACACGTTATTGTCACGTTGGAACCTAGTTTCCCAGTTAAAACATAATTTCTGGAAACGCAGGTCTAACGAATATTTGATGGAATTGCAACAACGTAACAAATGGAAAACACAATCTGCCAACATACAGTTAGGAGACATGGTTATAATCAAAGAAGATAACGTCCCAGTGATGCAGTGGCCCTTGGGACGAATTGTACATGTGTACAAGGGTACAGATGGACATATCCGAGTAGCTGATGTTAAAACATCGGCAGGCATTTTTAAACGCCCAATTCATCCATTAGCTATACTGCCAGTAAATACAGATGATCAACCAACAATGGCTGAAGCTGATCACGAAGTACCTCCTGACAAGTTAATTATGAAAGATAGAAAAGAGTCGTATGAAGAGCCCAAGACAAAACGTAGAAAACTGCCAACCAATTTGTACTGTTCTGTATTACTTACACTATTACTGATATTGCCAATAGTAATAGGATCTCCAATTGACAATAAAAGGTTTGGCACAAAATTGGGTATTCACTTTGAAAATCTGGGCACAACTGCCATATCAACCACTGAATGGAATCTACTAGTTTATTATGATTTAAGTCTTTATTGGACGGAAGCAGCAGCTCTAAACACAGGAATAATGTCGCTACATCAAGCTTGTCAACAAATGAAACCAAATGCATCATGTGCGAATACAGTTAATCACTTTAAACATATTGAATCCGAACTACAACTCGATGATAAATTACTTCATAATCATCGCTTCAAAAGAGGAGCAATTGATCTTGTAGGCAATATTGCACATTCGCTGTTTGGAGTATTAGACTCAGAATATGCCAAAGGAATGTCAAATATAATTACAGAAGTGAAACAAAATGAAATACAATTATTGACGCTATTTAAGAATCAGACATCAGTTGTCGATTCAACAATCAACATAATGAAGAAAGATAAAATAGCAGTTCAAGAAGGTTTTGACCACATTGACAATGAAATAAAGGTATTGATAAATTCAATAAAAGATACAAATAGAGAGGTAAATCAATTACGGCTCAATCAAGTTTTCAATGCAGGAGCCATTCAATTAACACTGGTAGCACATAATCTACAGAAGATACAATCTGCTATTATAGATGCTCTAACTGATACTCATCATGGAAAAGTGAATCCATTGTTATTGACACCAACACAATTACAAAAGGAAGTTAATCAAATCAAACTTCATTTATCACCATCATTAGAATTACCGATGCCAGAAGATGAGTTAATATCCCTTTACAGACTAATGAAGGTTAAAGGTGGAATCACACAGCAGCATGCAGTTTTTAGTATAACACTACCCTTGATTGAACATGAACGATTTGAATTGTTTCAGCTAATTCCAATCCCGAACTGGGTAAATGACTCCATGACGGTAATTGACTCCTGCAGTTCTATTTTGGCTATTAATACGCAGCATGATCAATATTTTCCTCTTATAAAATCCGAATTAAGTCTTTGTGAGACCATTAAGGAAGAGGAATTTCTTTGCACCAACGTCCGCATACGATACAATTTTGGTTCCGAAGTATGTGCGTGTGAAGTCAACCTATTCAACAACAACACAATACCAAATTGTCGGTTGAAACACACTATCAACAAGCTGACCTGGATTCCATAGAATCACAGAAATCAATGGATTTATGCGACATCAACATCTTCACGAGCAACTGCAGTATGTAATAAGGAAATCATACCACTAAATCTAAAAGGTTCAGGTTTATTGACGATCGATCCAGACTGCGTGCTTAAACACAACTTTGTTTCCGTGCAAGGACAACAAATAATTGCAAGCACGTCAAGATATTCATACAGTAGTCTTGGTACAATCTCCGAATTAAGGCTACAACCCCCTATGAAGACATCAGATGCTTACAGCGGCAACAGTACACTGTCAACGGTACGCAACAACCAATACGATCAACAGCTTAAAGAACTCACAGTATTGCAGAAGGTGTTACAGTCATACCAGATAAATGATCTTCCAAATCAATTTCAGTCACACAAGTACCACAGCTTCACCATAGCTTACGCTGCACTCGTTATAGGGCTGATATTAATCATAATCATGATGAAGAAGAAATTGCAGAAAACACATGTTGAAATTCCATCCGATGAAGAAGCCACCCGCACAACACCTACACCCATGCCACGTCGACAGTCACGAGAATTCGTTATCAACATATAGTCGGACTGACTACCTGACAGCTAGAGGCTCATATTGTTGAACGGTTGTTCAACGCGGGGGAGAATGTTGAATATTTGTTTATATTATATTATATTATTGTTTTTATTAATTTTGTATGAATAATTTGTTATTTTTATTTATAATTGTGTTAAATATACAAGGTGAGATGAAAAAACTGCAACAAAGTAAAACGCCATAATTTTTTAATTTTTTTTAAATTTTATTGAATGAAAGCAAAAAATGTCGGAAATAACATCAAATTTGAGAATCGGTTTAGATTTGTTCGAATTGGCCACCTTTGGCCCGAAAGTGGCTCTGCGGTATTTTGTCCCATTCTCGGCGAAGCGCTTGCTTGAGATGATCGACACTTTGGTATTTTTTAGTTCCAACCTTGCTTTCCAAAATACCCCAGGCACAATAGTCCAACGGATTGGCATCCGGAGATTTTGGTGGCCATTGTGCGGTGGAAATGAAGCGAGGAACCTCATTTCTTAACCATTCTTGGATGGCGCGTGCTGAGTGCGATGGTGCTGAGTCCTGTTGGAATGTCCAAGGTCTGCGGCCGAAATGTTTGCGTGCCCAGGGCTTCAGAACTCCCTCCAAAATATTTTCGCGATAGATTTGCGCATTTAATTTGACACCACGGTCGATGAATACGAGCGGCGAGCGACCATCGGCTGTTATGGCGGCCCACACCATCACCATGGCCGGCTTTTGAGTTGTGATGGCCAACCGAAGTTGCAAATTTTCAGCTGACCTCTCTGGCAAGTAAACACGATCATTTTGTTTGTTTACAAACTGCTGGATAACGAATGGTTTCTCATCGGAGAAAACCAAATTCGGCAGTTCACCACTTTCGGCCAAGCGAAACAACTCTTTAGCTTTTTCGAGTCTAACTTTTTTTTGCGCATCAGTAAGATCTTGCACTTTTTGGAACTTGAATGGCTTTAGTCCAAGCTCATTTTTCAATATTTGCCGAATGGCATATTGCGATATGTTCAGCTCACGAGCCATTTTTCGTCCACTGCGACGCGGATTTCGTTCAATTCGCTTTTTCACTTTTCGAACCATTTCTGCCGATGTTGCTGTTTTTTTTCGTCCACTTCCTTGACGTCGGGCTACGCTACCAGTATCATGGTAACGAGCGATGGTACGAGACACAAAACATTTATTCACTTCTAAATGCTGGAGGGCTCTAACGATAGCCACTTGTGGTTTTCCAGCCAAATGCAAAGCAATCACACTATCACGCTTGAATTCCATCACAAATAACTTTTTTTTTGAAAAATTCCCACCAAAATGCTTTTGTGCGCTTGTAAACAATATAATGAGCTGTCACTAGAATAAATCTGACAGCTGTGGGACGAGCGGTTTAGAAATGACAGCAGTCTGAAGTTGGTTGCAGTTTTTTCATCTCACCTTGTATTTGGTGTAAAAAATAACGTTGTCAATGCAATGCCCAAAATACGTCATACGCTTCTGCTGGCACATGAAAACAAAAGCGTCAAATTTCGTCTGCAAGAAAATGCACTCTTGCAGTTTGCAATAAGTTCATTGTTTGGCATGCATTCTCAAGGTTATTTTAGTTAATTTATTTGTTGTAAATTAATTATCAATTTTAAATAAAGGGCACAATTGAATTTTTGACAATCGAATTGATGCGAAGCCACATTCGTGATTGATTCATTTCTTTAGCTTTGTAAATTTAGTTCAAGTGCTGAATTTACGTCACAAAAGCGCCTATTCACTGGATTTAAGTGTTCAGTGACTAGGATAATTAGGACAATCGTCGAAATCTCTGGGTTCAAGTACTCAGTGGTTTTCCTGTTTAAATAGATCCAACATAAGTACTGGATTCAAGTGTTCAGTGCTTGCAAAATAGTTGATTCCAACGTTGATCAGACATTTTGGTTTGATCGTACAGTACTCTTCATGCCAACGACACCAAAAGTCCTCGTACATCTAGCTTAATAATCTCCATCGAAACAATATGCCTATTTTTGTGTTCAATATATTAGATTCTGGTATAGTGTTTGGCGCTCGTCCGATCAGAAAGTGACCTGGTGCCAATACTGACAGATCACCGGGATCATCAGATAGAGCAGTGAGTGATCGCGAATTCAACCAACTTTCAACTTGTTTTAGGAGTGTGTAGAATTCTTCAAACGTTAAAGTCGCGGTATTGATCACCCGTTTTAGATGAAATTTCACACTTTTGACTCCAGCTTCCCAAAGGCCCCCAAAATACGGAGCCGCAGGAGGAATAAAATGCCAATTTACGCCAATTGTTGAGGCGTACACAGAGCCAGCCTCCAGTTGGTTTCGTAATAATTGTAGTTCATCCTTCATTAGAGCATCAGCACAGACAAATGTTGTGCCGCGATCACTGTACATATCAGAAATTCGTGGAATAGAACTTATACAAATCGCTTTGAGGCGGCTAGAAACGTTTCTGTTGTCATATCGCTCACGTGTTCCAAATGAATGGCACGCGTAGCCCAACAAATAAAGAGAGCCACATAACCTTTATATGCCCGAAAGCCCCTACCCGCGTAATCCACTCCAGTGTGCATGAATGGTGATGAAGCTTTACATCGTTCTAGCGGTAGGTTACCCATGATTTGTGTTTGAGGACGGCAAGTGTGACGGAAATATGGGATGCACTTATGAATTACGCTCTTTACAGCCGATCTCCTACCAACAATCCCGAATTGCCTTCGTACATATGCCAATGTAGCTTGTGTTCCTCCATGTAATGTACGATGGTGAGCTTTAATAATGCCCAATGTAGTAAATGAATGATGCTTTGGTAAGATCATGGGACTCCTTTCGTTTACAGGAATGTTTGTATTTTGTAGGTGGCCACTAAGGCGCATGGTGCCTTCAAAATCAATTACAGGATTCAATTTGATGAGTTTACTTGATTTGTTGATTGGCTTCTTATTCAGTACAGCAATGTATTCGTTAGAAAATTGACTTTTTGTACAATTGCAACCTTTTTTTTGAGTGCGGCATACCGTTTAGGCCAAGTGCAGAAATTCTCGGATTTATGTGGTTTTCGTTGACATACATCAGTAAAACGGAGACATAGACGCATTACTCCAATTCGTCTGACAATGCTTCATCCCAATTTAATCCGGTACGCCAAAGCTGTTGTAGAAGGATCTTTCCTCGTATAGTCACTGGAGCTTTGAACCCAAGAGGATCAAAGAGTTTGGCTATGTCCGACAACATTAACCGCTTGGTGTAATGATGGTTGTCAAAATCTAAATTGCTTTTAAACCCAAAATGATCGGAATTTGTAAATCAAATAAGTCCTAGAGCTTTCATTTCACCTTCCTCGTTAATTTCTATCGTGTCATTATGAGCCTTTACGTTATCTTCAAGACTATTGGAGTTGGAGTTACATTTTCGTAAATTAAAACCAGCAGTTGCTAATAGTGTCTGGATTTCATGTAATTTTTCTGCCGCTTCCTTAGGATATCTGAGTCTTTGGTATGAACGAAAATTTGATGACACATTTTTTCAATATCATCTGTGAACATTACTGGGTACAGTCACCATTGCAATATGATATTCGGCAAATAGTTCAGCAGTTCGGGTCCTATATGGAGGCAATCATTAAGAGATATCCTACTAGCACATTTTTTGGATGCATTAAAAACGACGCGTAGTTTCGTGGTAGAACTTGATGCCTTATAGACGCCGTGATGAAAAAGGTAACACGTTCGATTCGATTCATCCAAATTTTGAACCACCTCCATGTGGCAGCATGCTTGGTATTCATACATGAAGTCATGATACAGTTGATTCAATGCGGGATTTCGAGAGAGCCGTCGTTGTGTACTGTCTAGTAATGCCAGCGCATCGTTCTTACTAGACTTAAGTTTTGGTAAATCCACATTCTTCTTCAGCGGAAGTTTGACAACATATCGACCAGTGTCGTTGCGTACAGTGGTACGTTCAAAAAAGTTTTCAAAAAATATTTCATTGTTTGTCAACGCAACATGATTTGTCACTTCTTCTAATTCCCAAAACTTCCGCAAAGTATCGCGTAAGGAAATTTGGGTATGATAGCACTTAGTTCGGCTTTTACACAATGCGTGTTTAGGTTCAGAAAATCCATCACAGATAACCCAGTCTAATACTATGTTTACATTACGAACTTTAGTGAACGAATTTTGCTAAAATTGATTCAGCGTTTACATTATCGTTTCGGGTTCTCATTTTAACAGTTGCTGTTTTTGTTATCTTTTGTTTACATTTGTTTTGTTTACATTTTGATAATTGTGAATATTGTGTTTGTTTACTATACGTTTTGATGAAAATTATGGATCAAAATATAATTACATTGCTCTGCAGTGAATCTGCACAACAAAAAAAAATAAAATAATTAATAAAGAAATTCCCCTTAATGAGTATGATTAATGTGTATGTTTGACAAATAATTTTTTTTAATTAGTTTAAACAAATATATAGGTTTTTGTATAAACTGAATAACATACTAAAGGTATTCAAAAATGTTCTGCAACTAATTGCATTTGGTATAATGAATAATTTTATAAATATAGTTTTCGAATTATTTCAAATATATTTTTTTTCTAAATCGACTAAAAGATAAAAATCACAATACATATATGCAAATAAGTTGTTTTTATTTAGGACTGTAAGGAATTATTAAGTTTTCGGAAAATTTCTTTACGAGGTGCAGTCTTACTTCTTTCTCAAGTAATAGCAAATTGGTGACATTAAAATCATGTATTTATATAAATCAGCAATTTGTTTTAAATATTTTTCTTGTATCTGAAAATAAAATCATTTTATATATATAAAAAAAGGAATATGTATGATATGATAAAGCACCTTATTTCTGGAAGAGCACATGCTACATGGCTGTTGATTTTGCTTCATAAATAATAGTTGGTTTGTGTGTGTCGATGTAAACAAACAAAAGTGTAAACAAAACGAAATGTCATTTCGCCATTTTCACACTAAAAACTTATCGAAAATTAAAAACTTAACGCATTAAATTCAGCACTGTATTCAGGAAAAGGTATTAAATGAAGCCAACTTTCGGTCAAAGTTCGAGTTTTGTTGTGCCTATTTTTATATGGCAAAATCGACTTTGGTTGCCGGTTTTGCGCTCAAAGTCGATTCCAGCCAGCAAAGTTCGTAATGTGAACAAAGTATAATTGAGTGTGTTGAACAATGATGTTGTTTGTTGAATTACGTTTCACTTCATCAAGTAGGACAACGGCAACGTAATCCGAAGCGCTCATAATAATGCCTATCGGACCTGTAACATGTAACTGTGGATCAGCGAAGTCAAAATTTAAAAAATCTTCAAAATTTTTTTTGGTATTGCAGTATTTGGGCTAATGCTACCTACTCGAGGCAGTGTTAATGCACTGCATTTTTTCTGAAAATTTTATTTCATAGAGTGAATTTAGAATGAGACCAATCCTTTAACGTAGGCAACATTTTCACCATTGGCCCCATTTATAGGAATTTTCGCACGAGTTCTATTGAGTTTTAATCGTTGGGCGATAAATTCACTGATAAACGTCGCCTCTGAAGCACTATCTAAAAGAGCACGTACAATCATTTTTTGGCCTGAACTATCACTCACTTCCACTAATGCAGTACCAATTAACACGGATGGTAATGTTCGAGCAACTTTATTTGCAACCACAACACAAGTGTTGTTTGATGCCATCACGTAATAGTCAGCTTGTGGTTTTACCTTGCGCTCTGTATTAGTGTACTTTGACGACTCGTTATTTGTTTGATGATCATGTAGCAGAGGATGATGCTTTGCATTGCATCGCAAGCAGCGATATTTGGACGGGCAATACATATGCCCCGTTCTTAAACAATTGAAGCACAAGTTTCCCAATTTGGCTACGTCACGTCTTTGTTGCTCAGGCATACGTCGAAAATCATTGCAATACGGCAACAAATGATTACCTCGACAGTGGAAGCACTGCTGAGTAGTTGTATGGTAACTTTTCAAATTTTTAACTTTGTTAAATGTGGTAGTCCTCTTAACATGGTTAGGATTATCGGTTATACTATTCACAATTTCCAATGACTGCACTCGGTTCTCTAAATATTTTATCAGCTCTTCAAATTTCGGGATTTGCTACGAACTGGATGTTGATAACTCCCAGGCTAGGATTATCGGTCATACTATTCACAATTTCCAATGACTGCACTCGGTTCTCTAAATATTTTATGAGCTCTTCAAATTTCGGGATTTGCTCCGAACTGGATGTTGATAACTCCCAGGCCGCTCGTGTTTTAGGATCTAATTTATTTAATAGGGTGAACACTAACCAATCATCCCAGTGTTGTACAGGTCGATCAAGGTGTTTCTATGCGCGTACGGCGGAAGTAATAGTATCACAAGGTAAGCGTAAACTTTGTGGAGAATCGTCGAGAAGCGTTTTTACATTGACAATTTCTTTAAGATGAGCATTTATGATTATTCTTTTATTTTCGTACTTCCTGACAAGTAACTCCCACGCTACTGCAAAATGTGCATCAGTGGTAGTAATATTATCTAAAGCGTAATATTATCTTATAATTTAAATACTGAAGTTTTTGTGTATTGGAAAGCGCAGAGTTATTGATGATGACATACGTGAATAAATCTTTAAATGAATACCAACTTAAGTAACTTCCATCGAACGAGGGGACTTTGATCCGTGGCAGATTGGCAGTTAATTCCAAATTCGCCGCTGTTTTGCTAACAGGATCGTTGTTACTTGGTACGTTTTCTAAAGTAGAGTTTGATACTGAATCAATCACCTCTTCGATGGTTTCACAAAATATCGCTTCCATGTCCATATACGATTCCTCACTGACTAAAGATAGCATTGCTTCACTTGTTTTAGTTTTCAACGAGTCGTCATTGATATTGGCAAGTAAAACCTCTCGTGCTTCATTATACTTTTCCCAATAGCTATCTAATAGTGTCTTTCGGCCAGCAAAGTAGCCTTTAGTTTGTTTAATTTTAGTTCTTTTTTCCGTATTTGCCGAAAACTTCTTTATGACGATTTGAAGGTGGGTTAATTTTTCCATTTTTATGTGCGAGACAAATTATCAACTTGCGCGATTTTAGCAAAACTGAATTAATAATATTGAAGTAAACAATTGCGCACAGTGGCGTCAGTAAAGTATATACTTTTACAGCGGATAGTTTTAAAAGTATTACAGCAGCAATCACGTGATTTCGTGCTGCTGACGTGGCAAATTATATCACTTAATTCACGATAAAGAGCGCAGCACCCGTAAGTAGCAACAAATTACAGCAACTGAACGCAAAAGTTGAAATTAATATTGCTCCCCGCAAGTGATGCCAAAATGTTCAAAATACTAAATAAAAAGCCAAACATCTAAATTCAATTGTACAACCGTTTTGTTTATTTATTCGTTTACTTCTTCCACTTCTACACCTCCGACAACCGTACGCAATCATAGATGCTATCCAACTAACTAACAAATAGAAAATATAAGTATTATAATATTAACATTTTAACAAACAAAATAGGACTTAATTCTAAACAGAAGTGTTTCGGGGAGTTTTGATTTTGGTTGTTTTAAAAAAAACACAGTCCGTCGGTAGAGAGCTTAGAAAATATTATAACATATAGGCCATGTGCAAGTTTGAGTAAATTAAGGTAAAGTTAATTGAAATTTCGTAGTGATTTTTTGCACTGCACTTATGTAAATATTTATTTATTAATTTATTGCACTTATTTATTATTTTTGGTTAAAAGTTTTTAAATTTATTTATTTATTTATTAAAGATCGTATAAAATTTTCACAATGGTAACACCTAATTTACTTAATTTTTATATAATTTACCCTACTCTAAATTCTGGTAAATACTAACATTCGCTGCCATACTGACATAATTTACTATTTCTCCCAATTTAGTATCAATATACTCGAACTCGCACACGGCTTTAACTGTAATTGAGATCAACTAAACATAATAATTAAAGTTTGACTACATCTAATTAAATTGTTTACGTATATAAACTATTAATTAAACAAAATAAGGTAAATGTTACTTGTTAATAACTAATGTGCTTTGTACTTACGTTTTCTTCATTACATTTCAAGATCTTTATATATTGTTCAATCTTTAGTTTTTTTCCTCAATTTTCAAATTTTTGAATATTGTTTGAATTTATATTTACATTTGATTTTTAATATATGATTGCAATATTCGTTGGAATTTCCAATGAAGGTTCACAATAGTTCGCTTATTCCGTTGGTAACACTTGTGTTGAAAATATTCGCTTTTAACATTGTGGCAACACTTATTGTTGTACATTTCTTATTTTATCATTTTACTTTTGTTTTGCCTCTCTCTTGCGTTTTTAAACCTCGTGGAGTAAACACGTTTTTCTTTTTTTTAAAATCTGAATTGGAGTAATAAAATACTAATATTAAATGAATGCACGTCTTTTTTATTTCATAAATCTAAGTTACAATAATCAAATTTCAACAGGTTATAGGCCCAGGAGCGCGATCACTAAAAAAATTACATTAATTGTTTTTTTTTGAATAAATTTTTATTTAAATAGCTGTATGGATAGTGAAGGTTCTTTGGTTCCTGTAGATTCTGCAATAGCGATAGATTTAACTAACAGTTTAATTGAAGATTTACAAGACAGCAGTAATAAAATAGCTGAGGTACAAGATATAAACATGAGTGAATCAAGGATGTATCATATACACCGTTTCAATGGGCAGAATTACCAATTGTGGCGACGACAAATGGAAATATACATGAATGAGAACAAGCTCAACAAATATATTCTTGGAACAGAATAAAGAACAGATGTAAATGGCATCCAATGGGATGACAAGGACGCGGAAGCACAGGCTTTTATCATGAGAGGAATTGAACTGGAATAACTAAAATATTTAACGGAATGTACTACGGCAGCACAAATGTGGTCGAAATTAAAAGCTGTGCATGCTGAAAAAAGTGAGCAATCAGCGCAAGTTTTACTTGAAAAATTTATGAGTACTAAAATGGCAGACGACGAGCTGGTAGTTGATAGCAGATATCATATCAATAGCACAACGACTCAATGATATGCAGCTAGAGCAAAAAGAACCAATGATCATTGCAAAAATTTTAAGCAGCTTACCAGTTAGATTTGACCATGTACGTACAGCATGGTATGCGGTGACACGAGAAAACCAAAATATTGAACGTCTAACTGAGCATTTAGTAAACGAAGAAAGCCTCATGAATATAAGGGCAAATGGAGAAATGAACACTAGCAATGCAGTCTACTTTATAAGTAAAAGCAAACACAACAACAATACGGCCAATGCAGTGTTTCCAACTAGTAAAGGAAAAGGCAGTAACAATATTACTGTAAAACGTAAGGGCAATTGTAATTATTGTAATAAACCGGGTCATTGGGCCCGTGAATGTAGAAAACGTAAAAAAGACCAAAACTATGCACATACTAAAAGGAATGAACCGCAAACTCTATTACTTTAATGTGCGAATGAAAAAACTTGGCAAACGCAGCAAGCAGCTGACAGTGAAAATACGTATTTATTCAATTTGAACTCAACAAAGAATTTAAACAAGATTGAAAACGTATTCTATGTGGACTCTGGTGCAACTGACCATATGTCATTTCAGAGGGAGCTTTTAACAAATTTAGTTGCTGAATCTTGTAATGAATATGTAAAAGTTGGCGATGGCCGGCGATTAAAGGTAGAAGGTAAGGGTGACATTGAGGTACGTGGCAATTCAAACATTTTGCATCTTATTAAAAATGTTTTGCTAGTTCCAGAATTAGATAAAAATTTTATAACAATTTCAAGAGCAACTGAAAGAGGTGCTAGAGTGACATTTGAACCAGGTGGTAAATACGTTTATTTCATGAATGGAGACTCTCTGATCACGGAAGGTGAAAGTGAAAACAGACTTTATCGCTTGAATTTGAAACCAGTGTTGACATCATCTTTAAATGTTTTGACATCCGAATCTGCAATGCTGTGTCACGAGCGTCTTGGACATGTTAACTTTGCAACACTTAGGGATATGTGTGCACGTAATGTAGTCTGTGACTTACGCGTAGCAAACTTCCATCAAGAGAAGATATTTTGTGAGGGTTGTGCCTACGGCAAACAACACAGGCAGTCATTTCCAAAAAGTGGCGCAAATCGCTCTGAAAAAGCGGGTGACAAAATAAAGTTGAGAAAACCTATTATGAGCTTCCACATTGCATTGGATATTGACAGTACTGAAATAAAACTTGCCGAAGCACCAGTGGTTAACCATACATCCTATTTTTCAAAAAATAGGGTGTATTCAATAAAAGCACAAGTCATATGTGACTATCAGCTGAAGATTCGACATGTAGCAGTTGGTCACTTTGGAAGTGCACATGATACTCGCATGTTTCGTATAAGCGCTCTCTGCATCCAAGAAAATTCTTCATTTTCCTCAGAATAATGGTTAGCAGGCGATTCTGTTTATCCATTACTTAAAACTCTTATAACTCCGTTTCGGTCAAACTCCCAACAGCTTGACTACTCCAAACGTAAAACTTTTAACTTACGCCATAGCAGATTTCGTTTAAGGATTGAACATTGTTTTGAACTTCTGAAGGAACGCTTCGGTAGTCTTAAGTAGTTAAGAATCCGTATTCAGAATGATACGAGTCATAATTTTTGTTCAAATTGGTTCCCTCTTTGTTGCATATTGCACAACATTTGATACGGAACACGTGGATTACGTACATGACAACGACGAAGAATCTGATGAGCTTATGCAGAATGAAGCTACTCAGAGAACCAATGAAGGAGCTTCGAAGCGCTTCAATAATTACGAATAATCAATAATTTACGAATACAAATATATAAAACATACATATATGTATATATATTTAATATATAATTAAAAAGTCAATTGCGACATTACCTTTTTCCAGTAGGTTTATTTCAAGACAAGAATACCATAATGTATAAAAACGTATATATATATTAATATATGTAATAATAATATAATATAAAAATAATTAGTATAATAAAAATATAACTAATTCTTAATTTATTATTGTTATTTGTTATATTTTTTATCGAGGGGGGTAGTGGGGCTTTGCACAGCAGAACGCACGACTTTCGGTGCAGAGTTGGATGATGTGTTGTCTGCAGACGATTCAATAAAATAAACTTCGTCGCCTAGCGCAGAACTAGCTGGTGACTGTAACAATGTGTCCGTACATATCACAAGCGGCTGAAAATTAGACATGCGTCCAAACACTTCATTCAATAGTTCAAAATGTGGACAAATTTTCGTTAGTTTCGCTGAAATCGATAAATAGATAAACTAATTCACAAATGTATATGTATATAATATTATATTTGTGAAAACTTAATTAATGGCCACATCGTTTTAAATTGAACGAAACATATCTCGAAATTTTACTAACCGTCAATTCAAATTTAAAAATGAGAAGCAAAAAATGTCAAAACAGCTGATTTCTGCCATTTCTGGTCTGTTGCAAGCAAATATACATAGGTTTTAGTATTGGAAGATTGCACACAATTGCACGAAATTTTGTGCGTGTATTTTGTTGTTGTTATTTGCATTCTCGTACAATCTGTGCATTTCGTGCACCTTGCATTGAGTTTGCAAGAGAGAGTGAATACCCCTTATGTATATTTGCTTGCAACAAAACAGAAATGACAGAAATCAGCTGTTTTGACATTTGTTGCTTCTCATTTTTAAATTTGAATTGACGGTTAGTAAAATTTCGAGATATGTTAATCTATGGCTATGCTATATACATGCGTTTCGTTCAATGATTTAAAACGATGTGGCCATTAATTAAGTTTTCACAAATATAATATTATGGTCGTGTGCGAGTTAGGCTAAGTTGCGTTCTAAATGAGGGAAATTCTAAGTTGTGCCGATAATGTAGTGATGTGTCGATACGTGTTGATAAATGGCAAAATGTGTGCAGTGCAAAAAATCCCAAAAAATCTCCCATTTGGTTTAGCATCAACTTAGCCTAACTCGCACACGTCCTTTGTCTCGGACTTACTCAGCATCAACTAACCATTGCCACTAAAAACTTTAGAGAAAGTTTCATCGTTCGTAAGAAAACGAGATCAAGTAGGATTCAATAAATCAAAGCACTTATCTCGGCTTTAACAACAAAATGTTTGCAGACATTGCATAAATTAGAGCAGTGATTCTCGACTCAAGACATGCTGTAGACCAAAAAAATATTCAATGTAGTTTACAAAAAAATTATTAAAAGCATCTCGTGCAAAGAGTAGTACCAATATTTTTGAAACAAATAATATCGTTAAGGCAAAAATTCAATATTTTACATGCCACTAGTGCTAATGATACCCATATTTTGAAGTTATTTAGGCTACTATTATTTAGAGTTCTTGTCACAAAGTAAATTTATATTTAGCCAGGTTTATATATAAAAAATTCAGAAAATAATTGTGTTGAATAAATCAAATTTTACTTTATTTATTAATTACTAAAACCGTATTTACAATCCTTACAAGATCTGAATTAAAAGGTAAGTCAAAAATTATATTTGTTATGAAGACAACAGCATATGAATATCATTATTGTCAGTAACATCCTAACATGTTTGATCATTTCTATCAATTAGTTTGCTATTTGCATTAAATGATAGTAAGAACGTACACAATCAAAGTGACCACCACTAACAGCATAATGTAAAGCAGTCTGTTCTTCATTTGCAAAACTTCCAAGATTGGCTTCTTTGACAAAGTAAAAAACATCTTTTTCATGTTCAGCTTTTTGTACTACATCATTTATCGGTAGCTCAGCGAATATGAACTACCCAACTAAAGGCAGGTTCACATTTCTGTGCACTTTTTAACTTTGGCTACCAAAGCGGATCAAGATGTTTTGCCTTTTCAATATACAAATATACAATATACAAATTACAAACAATGTTGAACACAAACAAATTATTCAAATGTCAAAAATTAGCAAAACAATATTGCCAAGTCATTGAAAAGAAATTGACTTTGTTTTTTGGAATCAGCCACTATAATAAAATTTTATCAAAGAAATGTTTATA
The DNA here is from genome assembly GCF_002237135.1 of Teleopsis dalmanni. Lineage (NCBI taxonomy): Eukaryota > Metazoa > Arthropoda > Insecta > Diptera > Diopsidae > Teleopsis > Teleopsis dalmanni. The sequence goes on along the minus strand of NC_051846.1, from coordinate 217,511,855 downwards.
ATATTAAATAAAAGTAATTAAAATTTTAGAAAATACAAATATTTACAGAATTTATTGCAAATAAATAATGAAAAATATATACTAAAAGTGATCATTTTTCGGTTAAAAGTTTCCTAATAGCGATTATTAATTTTTTCAATACAAATAACACAAGACATTTTAGTAAAATTATTTTTTATTGTCATTTTCTATATTCTTATATTTATTTGAATTCAATTATGAAAATATTATCTAATGAAAATACTAAAATGGCAACCCTGGCGATTTAGTCTCGACTTAGCCACCTCGAAAATATGCTAAGTATCGACACATTACTACATTATCGACACAACTTAGAATTTCTCTCATTTAGAACACAACTTAGCCCAACTCGCACACGACCGTAATACAAAACTTTGGCTAAAAAATATGTGGAATAAATTCACATAATATCTACAAAAAACTTAAATAAAATTGTAAACGCGTTGTATGCAGACTCTGGTGCGGATTTAATTTTGGACTTATACTAATAATTTAATAATTCTTAGAATTATGATTTAAGAAAAAACAGGGATAAAAAATACCCTATATTAATATAACAAACATTGTAACATTTAATTATCCGTATTTATTATAATTATGATCATATATTTGTAAAGACAATAGAAGGAAGAATCCCAAATATCGTCTCTTTTTTAACCTTTTATGAAATGTAATTAAAAATAATACAGTCCACTAAAATTAGCGATAACAAACATATTTTTTTGACCTTGATAGTAAAACTACACCGTAACATTTTTGTATTTTTGACAGTAACGTGTATATTCACGTTCTAAAAACTCAGCAAAAAAAAAAAATAAGGAAATAATTTATTTAAAGACATAATTTACGAAGTAAATGAAGCAATTAGAGTATTTACGCCTGTAGATAGAAGAACAATAATCCCACGTGACATCATATCTGATAAAACATTTGAAACAAATTCTGATGTACGAAAAGGGCAAATTGACTTCTGAAATTCCTGCGATTCGTGATATTATCTTAAATGTCTTAAACATCTTAAACGACAATAGTTTGTTTTGTTTAGGATAACTAAATATTAAGGTTATAAAACTTAAACCAAGCTTCAACACAATAGTCTATTTTTATAAATTTTGGCTTTACATACTCCTAGGTTGCTTCATGTGCTTTTATGTAAGAAGTAAATAAAAACGTCTTATATTTACTTATTGATATTTATGCTGGCTCCTATGTATTAACGATAATAAAATTATTAAAAACTTGCTGAATAATAAATCATAGGATTTCAGATGATTATATCATGACGCAAAATTGATGAAAGAAAACACAATAAAATGCTATTTAAGCATTTGAATTACATTTCTGTTTCAACCCTAGCTAAAGTTTGAATGTAATTTATAAAAATACCAAAACAGCAATTAATGGTGTGCACTAAGTCAGACATTGGCTTCATTATTGGTTTTTCAAGCAGATATTTAAAAAAAACAGCTCTTTCAATCTTAACATGTATAGTGAGCACTGACAGTTAACAATGCAGTTTGGTGCTGATTATAGTGACGACAAAGATACAAGATGTATTATAGTAGTATAGAAGCTACTTTACAGAGTTTTATTGCCTCTTTCGCAAGAATATACATTCCCAGGAAATTGGTAACTTTTATGTTAATATGGATAAGAGCAACGTTCGTCAAAAATTTTATTTTACGACAATCAACGCGTGAATTTGATATCCAATACGTATAAAATTGATGTTCGGCATATAAGGACAAAGAAATAGTTGCCTGATACTAAATCGTCAAGAAGAGAAAAAAAATTTCAAAAGCACAAAGTTTTTAAGCCGATTTTTTTTTCACAATTATTTTTTTCTTAGTCAATGAAAAAAAAATTTAAATTAAATTAGTAAAAGAATATCTTTAATGTTAATATATAAGACCGAAAAAAACATGATAATAACTTAATAATAAGAACTTAAATAATAACTTAAGTGGAAAAAAAATGAAAATTCCGCTCCACTTTAAGGTTTTATTAGTCGGTATGTAAGCAGCTTATTTTGTTTCCATTTGAATAAGTAAACAAAATATTTTCAAAATGTGCACGTAAAATAGTCGTGAAATTATTTTATTTAAAATTGAAGACAAATATTGTTAGTGACATATGTTTTTTTCCCATGTCGAGTTTGCCTTCGATTCTGCCTTCCACAATCGGTTGCAGCAATTCATATTTTGGACTTTGGATGATATGACCATAATACCTCGTTCTTTTTATTTTGATAGTTTTTAGGAGTTTTCTATCTTTTCTTAATCTTTTTAGAACTTCTTCATTTAAATTTTTGTTCATTCAAAGAGTCTTCAGAATACGTTTGTAATACTACATTTCAAACGCTTCTATTTTGTTCATTGTTAGGATTTTTAAAGTCCAAGATTTTAAGTCATACAGTAGAATGGACCACACAGCATTTAACGTGGCGAATACGTAAGTTGGCTATTGCATACCACTTTTTTGAATTTGTGAAAAGAATTTCTAGCTATCTCTATTCGATATTTAATTTCTTGATCTGATTTCCATTTTCTGATCTAATGTACCTTGGTTTAGCCAGCAACCAAAGTATTTAAACTTAACTAGTCGTTCGATGGCTTTAGTTCCAATTTTAATGATAGCATCGATGTATGGTAGTTGTTTTTTTATTAATAATCATGTTTTTTTGATATTCATAAATACATCAAAATCTCTATTCTTCTTTTTAACTTTTTCAAGAAGAAGTTGAATATCGTCCATACTATCAGCTATGGACCATATGCAGAGTGTCTCGGGCACGGCAAAATTACCTCTTTCAGTCTATCCTGATATTCATGTTATGCAGAGTGTGACATCAGTATTGCCAATTTTGTATTTTTACAATGTTTTGGTCATTTTTGGTTGTGCCTAAATTTAAAAGAAAATTATGATATGCTAACTTTCAATTTGCCACCAAAAATAACAAGCAAGAAAAAACTCATAGAGGCTGTAATACTGTTAATTTATTACTATATTATCTTATAGTAATTGTAAGCAGTACTTACAAAACTATACGCCTTTCCTTAAAATCGGAAAATGTAATAATTGTATTATTAGCATTTTATAGAATAGGCTGTGTTGCTTACTTCCATTTTTTCTCCAAAACGTACTGAAATTGAAGTACTTTTCTCCTAAAAGGCGCAAATTCTGAAATTTATTACTAAACAGCACTGTTTTGTCTTAGTACCGAGGCATAAATACGCCGGCTCTCATGCCGGAGTTTCAACGGTCATATTGTTTTTTTTCTTTTTTTCAAATTTATGATTTGCATTGAAAACAACAACAATTTTGTAATGGACCTAATTTTTCCTAGCCGGGGTAGTTCTCAGCCTAGTCCAAGGTCTTACAAGAAAATTTCTATTCGCGGGAACCCAGCGTTCAACTAATGTCGTTTCTACCGTTGAAGTAAGATTTCGTACAACAAAGTAATTATTTTCGAATTCAAGTTTTTTTCTTTATTGAACAATTGGTAATATATGTATAACAATCAATGTATTTTAAATAAAAAAAACAATTTATCAAATAATATCTTTACAATTACTCGTAAATAATAATAATCAAATAATATTTAACTGATTTCAATTTTATTGAACAATTTGTAATATATGTATAACCATAAATGTATTTTAAATAAAAAACAATTTATCAAATAATGTCTTTACAATTACTCGTAGATAATAATAAGCAAATAATATTTAACTGATTTCAATTTTTTTTAAAAAAAAATAATATTAATTAATCATATTTTAAGTTTAACGTTTTATAAATGTATTTTTGTGTTCACTTAAATACAACAAAATTTATAAAAAAACTCATAAAATGTTTTTAAATAAAAATATAAGGGAAGAAGAATTTCTATTAAGCGTAGTCGTGTGAAGATTACTTTGGTATTTCACTTAGAATTTTATGTAATATTTTTACATTCCTTAAATGTGGATTAAGTAATTAAACTTTTAATGTTACACTTTATAATTAATTAAGATTATATTTGCATATAACAGAATACATTTTTTTCACAAATATCTTGTTTTCAGTTGTTTAATTTCAATTTTTACAAAGATACATTTTTTTCATAGATTCTATTTCATAAGAACTAATAATTCTTGAGCTTGTTGTGTTTAGAAAGTTTATGCTCCTATGCGCTTAACGTCCGATTTAAATAAAATAGCTTATAAATTCACGCTTATACATTGAAGTTACTTACGCGAAAATCTGCACTGTATTTTATACATATATAAGTCTTACCCTTTCTGGTACATCAGGGCTGCTTACAACGTCCAGCGATGATTATCAGGAAACGCCAATCAATTTAAACTTTGCCACGTATCGGAGACAAAGAGACACCCAAGCCGCGCCACGTCTTTTGCTTGTGGTGTCAACACGTTTATACGTTCGAACGAGCACCAGTACAAAATCTTTTAGTTGACCACTGTTAAAGCCGTCAACTATTTCTTTTATACTGTGGCTATTAACACTATTATCCCGAGATGCAAAAGTTGGCTAAGAAAATAGCACAAAAGTCAATTTTTATTAATAAAATCAAAGTTTTATTTGATACGTTATGCTCTTAAGCAATTTTTAATTTTACAAAAAAAATAACTAAAGTTGAAAAAATCTAAATTTAGTATATAAATAATTTTTGAATAAATTATTTCTATATATGGACAAATAAAAAAACTAAGTAATTAACACCACCGGTACGATGCGTTGCGTTCAACTTTACCACGAGCCACGAGACCGAAAACTCCTCCGCTTGCGCCTTTTATTCTCCTTTTTTTTTCTAACTGCCTCGAGCGGACTTTTTTGCTAGCCGTTGTTCGGTCAATACCCTCAACATTTCCCCTCATCAGGTATTCTGTTGTTGACTTCTGAAAGCTTTAAATTACACTCGCAGCTTTTTTCTATTATCCGCTGCAATTTTTGGCGATCAACCGAAATGCACAAAACAAATTAATAAATGACATTTCTCATTTTTTTTCTATTTTTGTTTTGATTATGCTTTGTTTTTAATAAAATGTGTTTCATGCGGTTCGGAAAAATAATTTAAATTTATTTTAATTAATATAGTTCGAACTATATTAATTAAAATCAATATTCGTCAGGGTATTTCAAGGTATGTATAGCATATGTTAGATATGTTGGAGTACACAACATCAAATTTTATTTAATTATAGGTAACTTTGACGTCATCATTTTTAAATATGTGTGAAGTGCGTATTGTGACAAGACTAAAATTTATTCAAAAAAATTTAGTCGTCACAATTTTACTCATGTCGCGCCCGAGACACTCTGCATAACATGGCCCTATGAGTGTTGTGTATTATGAAATGTTGTTTATAAATATACCTTTTACCTTAATGCCTTTGCGAGCACCTCTATTGATGATTAAGTTTTGGACGGTTACGTCTTCCAGCTTCAGCTCAGCAGTTTGGTTCCAGTACAAATTTACGAGTAATAGTCTTATATCTGTATTGTCTGGCTCATATTTTCTAAGATTTGTATGAGCTTATCATATTGCACATAATCGATGACGCAAATGAAGAAGTCTGTTACGGGAGATCAATACAACTGTTGGAGCACTTAAAGTCAAATTAATTTATTTATTGTATAATTAATATATTGCATGTTATATAATTACAATATTATATAAATAATATATTATGTAATTAATCTTTTATATATTATATAGTTGAGATATGTGTAATTTATTAATCTAATTAACCTCCTGTATAATATGTAATCAAATCCAGGGTTCTAATTCTTACTATTATTGCTTTTTGTTTTTGCCCTTAAGATGAGCAATTTTATAATATTTTTCTGGTTTCAAGTAAACTTCGTTGGTTCAATTCTTTTTCTTGTGCGGGTGCGCACAAAAAACAAAATGATTAACGAATAACAAAAAATTAAATTGTATTGTAGAAACTGTAAAAAGTCAATAATGATTAACGAATAGCAAAAAATTGAATTGTATTGTATTAATTAAAAACGCTTCTATTTTGGCAGTTGTGCCCAATAAATATTAAAAGCAAACATTCATAAAAACACATGAATTTTACAACAATCAAAAATCAACGTAGCACATCGCTCTCTTGATGCGTATTTATAAAATTTACAATTTCGTTTTCAGTCAGTCGTGTTTAATATCTATTTGTAACTTATATAAGTATATTTATTTTACTTGATTATACCAATAAAACATTAAACATCCAATGTAAGATATTGAGAAATTAAGTTAAAATTACATACACATTTGTTTTACTTTGATTATTATAAATAAATTTATGAGTAACTGTAATGAGCAAAAACATACTGAGAACATATAAAATTTGTATATAAAATTTGTATAAATTAGTTTCATTTTTTGATTAAAGTGTTGTGCATTTAAATCTTTGCATAACAAGTTAAACTTCCAACAATGTCTTTCTGAACATCTTTTAATTTTGTACTAAACTTGGAGGCTGAAGAAATCCTGTCGTGTTTCCATTGCTTCTTTAAAACCAAACTGTGTGTTGCCCATAATTTCTTCACATTTCTTGAATAATCTGATATATATTATTTTTAGGAATATTTTTAATATATGACTCATCAAACTTATAAGTCCATATTCACTGCATTTTCTAGCGTTGATGAATTTGGTTATTGCAATGAATGCGGTTTTTAGCCAATTTTGAGGATATACACCACTGTCATTAAATACCATACAAGATTTTTTTCTTGCACATCTAGGTTGTTGTCCAAAAGTTTGATCATTTCTATTAGTATTTCATCTAAACCAATTGCTTTTTTGTTTTTATATGATTTGATGGCTTTTTGGATCTTACCTTTGGTTATTACAGGACCTGACCATAGTTCTTGATTGTGATCGTTAATGGTGGTGTTCTTAGTATTATCTTCAAATAACTTATTGATAAATTGCTTCCAGATATTTCACTTCTTATAAATTGAAGTCATTGTGTAAATTTTGGAGTCTTTCTATTTTACTAACATATGTTCAGTTGGTCTTTGCTTGTCTAATTTTAGATTGGATTGTTCTTTGGAAAACTCTGTATTCGTTATATTATTTGTTCTTATAGGATCCTCTGTCATCCATTAGTTCTAAAGTCTCTTCAGTCATCAAGCTTTAGCTTGATGTTTTTTATCTGGCAGGTTGTTTGGTACAATTGCAAGGATTTCTGCAGTTTGATTACAAATCTCCAAGTAGTTTTATTTGGCAGATTATTTGGTACAATTGCAAGGATTTCTGTAGTTTGATTACAAATCTCCAAATAGTTTGTGTTTTGGTGATCTATGTTGGCAAGTTTGCTGTTAATTTCATTAGAGATATTTTGGTGTGATGTGAGATTTTGCAGTTATTTCAACGTCTAAGTGTAGAGTCTCCTCGGATGTAGGCAAAATCATTTGTTCGGTGATAGAATTGAATGAGTTTGTCGCCCCTATCGTTATTTATTCCAAGATCATACTCACCAACTATTCCTTCCGCCGCACCTGATCTTACTTTGAAATTTAATTTCTCTAATAATGAGATTTGTACGATCACACCAAAATGTATGATCACACGCTGAATCAAAGGTTGAAATCAACTGTTTGCAAGTACTGAACTCTTAAATCCAGTACTTATGTTGACTTATTTGAACACGAGAACCACTGAGCACTTGAACCCAGTGATTTGAAGATTGTCCTAAATTATACTGATTACTGAAGACTTGAATCCAGTAGTCAGGTGCTTATATGGTGTAAATTTAGCACTTGAACCAAATCTACAAGCTATTAGAACAAACAAAAAAGAATCGATAACGAATGTGGCTTCGCATCAATTGAATTGTCAAAAATTCAATTGTGCCTTTTATTTAAAATTGATAATTAATTTACAACAAATAAATTAACTAAAATAACCTTGACCATGCATGCCAAACAATGAACTTATTGCAAACTGCAAGAGTGCATTTTCTTGCAGACGAAATTTGACGCTTTTGTTTTCATGTGCCAACAGAAGCGTATGACGTATTTTGGGCATTGCATTCACAACGTTATTTTCTACACCAAATATATTTAACACAATTATTACAATACAAATAAAAATAACAAATTATTCATACAAAATTAATGACAACAAAATATTCATAATATAACATAATATAAACAAATATTCAACAAGATTAAATTCATGGGACTTCGTATGTTTCAGTAGTTCGGATATTTCTGCGTAGAACTCGTTGCTTTCTTTTTCTGTGGATTCCGATATGGGAGCGTAAATGTAGGATGTTCAGTGCAAAGACTTTTGCATGAATCTTTAAAAGCATTTTTCTGACGGAATTCGGGATAAATGTCTTCACTGATTCTGCTATGTTTTATTGAAAGAATGATTTCGATTTTTAACTAGCACCGTAAAATGCAAAAACAAAAAACCATACTAATTAAGATTATTTATAACACCTGTTTTATAAGTATAAATAGTGTGCAAATTGCATAGATGTTTTTAATATTAAGAATTCTCGTGATGAAGGCAGAAGCGAAATTGCAGAAATATGTACATACAGAAATATACAAAAAATTAACGCTCGATATAAAAGTTAATATTCATAAAGAATTCATAAGAAATTCACTGCACTTGCGAAGAAACAACTACTGGTTGGAGCTTTTGATGTTTACAGTTGTTGATTCATTATTTTACAATATAATTAACATAATAGAAAATAAAAATATTTTGCATACAGATATAGTAAATAGTTTTTTTTTGAAGTGAAAACTTCTTATGGCGCGTTAGGCACTTTTTGGGTGAGCATTTTCAGCCGATCTGACAGATGAGATTTTACACAGATATACTCCGCGGGTATTTGTATAATATATGTATACTATACGCGCTCTTTGCATGGGCATTCGTTCGTGCTCTCGCGACAGACGAGATTACATACCTATATGTGTATTCAGAGTGTATAGGTATGCGAGAGCGCTGCATGCTATACGCAGTCTTTGCATGGGCATTCGTTCGTGCCCTCGCGACAGATAATTGCTATGCTACTGCTATCGCTCTCACTTTGACGAGAGCCATAGCAGAGCAGAGCACATCAAATTTAGTTGAGTCAAATTTAGTGTGTCTGCATTGTATGTCTGCATTGTGTGTCTGCATTAGTATGTCTGTTTTTGTGTGTGTGTTAAACAACAACGGCGGGAGCCGTTGCACATGAAAAAAAAAAAATGATCTGCTCTGCTCTCATCTCGCTATCATTTTTTTGCTGATTTCATCATCATCATTTTTCAAACCCTGATTTAAATATTTCATTTGACTTGTGTTGCTGCTATGGTATTGTGTTAAAAAAACAAAAAAAAACAAATCTAAAGTGTTAATAGAATTAATAAAAACATTGTTGTAGTGCTTTTGTATACTATAGTGTTATATTTTGTATACATTATTACAACTGCTGCTCGTCATCACTTTATATTTCAACTTTATAGCAAGTTTCAAAAGAGACAATCGTCCAGCAGGTGGGGTGGCTATTTATCATCGGTCCAATGATACTATGGCCACATTTTCTACAGATCATATGGAAGTGCATGCGAGATATACCAGTATGTTTAGCACTAATGTTTCGAATATTGGTGATATATGTATTTCCTAATGCCATTCTAATGGACAAACAATAATAATGGCTGCCGTTTATATTTCACCAAAACAGTCTTTACAAGCAATACGAGAGTTCTTGTATTCAAATTTATTCATTTATTCTAAAGCTGCTTCCGCAATATTTATGATGAAAATTAATAGAAGATTTGATCATTATACTATGATTTTGAGTGGAGATTTCAACATAAACTTTGCAGATGTCAAAAATCAATCATTAATTGAATTTTTATATCAAGAATTTGATTTAACGATGTCCAATGATCGCAATCTTAGCACAACAAAATACAAAACTACTATTGATGCAGTATTCACAAGATATATAAATAGATTTAAATCAAAATTGTTTATTTCATACTTTAGTTACCATAGACCTATTGTATCAGTTTTAGAATTTGATGAAAATCCTGATAATAATGATGAAAATGCTGATAATGATGATGTAAGAGTTGTTGAAATTATGGATGAGAACTGATAAATTTTGTATTTACTATTTACTAATATTTACTCATTTAAATAAAACCACTTCCTTCGAATATAGTTTCTATATTATTATACTTCATGTCCATTCAAAAAGTGCCCACATTGCTTGGATAAACTTGATTTTTTATGTACAATTTCTCATGTCGCGAGCGCACCTAAAAATGCTCACCCAAAAAAGTGCCTAACGCGCCATAAGTTCAAGTTTTCACTTCTGCCTGCACTCCCGGAGTGTTTTTCTCGGTTTTTTATTTATTTGTTATTTTTTGTGAATTATTTTATTTTAATTTTATAAATAAAATATTGGTCAAACAGTCCACTCTTTTCCAAACTTCTGGGCAATCATAACCTCTCCACCTCAGTCGCTAAAGGACAAAAAAGTTTAAACATTAAAATTTTGCTATAGAGTTCTATAAAAGTAATATTTTATTTATATATTTTATATATTCATTTTTATATATAGTTCATTGCTTTTTTTTAATATATAATATAATATATAAAGAATGTTACCGTAACAATTAATATAATTCAAAACATTAAATTTATTTTTTTGTTATTCGAATTCAGAGTACCAATGTTAGAAGATTGTTTTGGTCTCTATGGCGGCCCTATAGAACCTAGTGTTGCAGTCGGAGGTAAGTATTTATACACTAACAACATAGTTTTGATTATTATTATTTACAAATAACTTTTTCAGGAATGCCAAAAGTTGATCCCAACGAAGATCCCGACTATCTATTAGCAACCGGTTTGGCGTTAACTTTTCTGGGTAAAAATCACAATAATGAAGCTCTTCTGGAACCAAATTTAGAATGGGAGAAAAACTTTATTGATTTGCTAAAAAATTATACAAACAATTCCATTGAAATAGCATTCTCAGCAGAACGTTCCATTCAAGATGCTATCATTGAACTCTCCGAGGGTGAAGTTTCAACAGTCGTAATCAGTTACGTTGTTATGTTTATTTATGTAGCAATAGCTTTGGGAAAAATACGTAGCTGTGTGAGATTCTTCCGTGAATCTAAAATTGTATTAGCTATAGGTGGTATAGTTATCGTACTGGTATCAGTTGTTTGCAGTTTAGGTTTCTGGGGTTATTTAAAAGTAACAACAACCATGTTAGCCATTGAAGTAATTCCATTTTTGGTATTAGCAGTTGGTGTTGATAATATTTTCATAATGGTACACACCTATCATCGATTAGATCGGACTCAACATACAACTGTAGCAGAAGCTATTGGTGAAGCTATAGGATTAGTTGGACCCTCTATTTTGCAAACTGCTGGTTCTGAATTTGCATGTTTTGCCATAGGTAAGGAGTAATGATAATATTTTCTATTATATGTGTGTGGAATATTTAATTGATAATTGTATTTTAAAGGTGCCATTTCGGATATGCCTGCTGTTAAAACATTTGCTTTATATGCTGCTGCTGCTATCTCCTTAGATTTCTTGTTCCAAATTACAGCTTTTGTTGCACTAATGGCATTGGATGAACGACGTTACGAATCAGGACGTTTGGATCTTATTTGCTGTGTTCGTACATCTAAAAACGTTGAACATGATAATGATGTAGGATTTTTAGAAAAACTATTTAAAAACTTCTACACACCATTCCTGTTGTCCAAGTAAGCTTAGAGTAAAATATATATTTACCACATTTTCGAAGTCGATTATAATAATTATTATATTGTTAGACCAGTTAAATTCATTGTGTTGCTTATATTCACTATAATCACTTGTCTATCATTGATGGTTGTACCGTCTATTGAACTCGGCTTGGATCAAGAAATGTCAATGCCAAAGGACTCGCATGTAGTTAAATATTTCCGTTTTATGTCTGAACTCCTAGCAACTGGTGCACCGGTCTATTGGGTAATTAAGCCAGGACTGAATTATACTGAAAGAGATCATCAGAATTTAATTTGTGGCGGAGTAGAGTGCAACAATAATTCGATGTCTGTTATGTTGTACACACAATCACGTTATCCAGATATGTAAGTATTAAGTTAACTTAAGAAATTAGTTTAATTAAATAGTTATTTCTTAAAAGCACTTATCTTGCACGTCCGGCTTCATCGTGGATTGATGATTACATTGATTGGTTGAGTATATCGGATTGCTGTAAAGTCAACGCAACAAGTGGTGAATTTTGCCCTAGCAGTAAGTAACGCGATATTTGATTGAATAATTAAAAATAAATTAATTCATTCTTACTCAAATTTAATCATTAAAATATTTTAATTAATTTAATTTTTAGTAAACACAAATTTTGAAAATAATTTACTTCTCTATTGTGAGATATACCTAACTAACCTTTTCTTACTTCTCAATCGAATGGCTACAGCTCAATATAAATAATTATGTTATTATCATTTATTAGATTCAAAAAGTGATGATTGTGAACCATGCAGTCGTGAGTTCACAGAGGATGGCCTAAGACCTTCAAGCGAAACATTTCGCAAGTACGTACCATTTTTCCTATCTGATTTACCAGATGCTGAGTGTGCTAAAGCTGGAAGAGCCTCATATGCTGATGTAAGTTGATTAATACATTATTATATACATATATTTGTTTTAATAGTGTGTAATTCTTACATGTCTAGGCGGTTATATATACTTTGGATCAATATGGCGAAAGTACCATAACGGATACATACCTAATGCAATATTCTACGACTTCAACTACTTCCATACAATTTTATTCAGCTCTAAGAGAAGCGAATAGAGTAGCTGAAGAAATTAATGACATGCTTTCGAAAAATAATGTAGATGCCACAGTTTTCCCATACTGTGTATTCTTTATCTTCTATGAACAATATTTAACAATTTGGGATGATGCACTATTTTCACTATCTATATCTTTGGCAGCAATATTTTTGGTGACGTTCTTGATCACTGGTTTTGATATTATTTCATCTTTAATGGTTACATTCATGGTGTTGATTATACTTATAAATATGGGTGGCATGATGTGGGCTTGGAATATAACACTAAATGCTGTCTCTTTGGTCAATTTAGTCGTGTGTGTTGGTATTGGTGTTGAATTTGTAGCACACATTATACGCGCCTTTAAAAATTGTATTGGTACCAATCAGGAACGTGCCAGTACAGCGCTCTCATTGACCGGTAGTAGTGTTTTGTCTGGTATTACACTTACGAAATTTGCTGGTATTGCAGTTTTAGGATTTTCGAAATCACAAGTATTTCAAGTATTTTACTTCCGTATGTACCTAGGCATCGTGCTTATTGGTGCAGCCCACGGTCTGATATTATTACCGGTTGTACTCAGTTTATTTGGACCTACAAATAAACGAAATAAAGTAGATTCAAATAAGCTTGAAGAAATTAGTTAAGTTTAATTAGCTTTGTTAGATATAGAATATGTTTAATATGCAATATGTATATATAATTTTTAATTTTATACTCGTATAATTAATAAAATGGCTTCTTTTTTAGTACAAATAACTGTGAACTGATTTTCTTAAACAAAAAAGTAAATTAAAACAAACTACGAATATTGGTATGGAGGGTGATTTTAAAATCTTAGGAACTACCTATATAGAAAAATAGAAGTTGATTGTATATACTGCAAAATATACGTATATATATGAACATCAACTTCTACACAAAGATTGCATAGAAACTCTAATAAAACACAAAACGAATATCTCGAGATCTACACAACACACTATAAGAGCCAATAAAACCTCTCCCATCAACACGTGTCATGTAGGGCAATGTGCAAGACGTATGATTCATATCGACACTACTATTATTAGGCATATTAACAGTAAAAACAAAGTTATTAGGTCCCATATAATGATCGCCTAACACATGACATGATGGGGTAATGTTTAGAAAGCCTAAGCAGAAAAAATCGAAGCAGAGGAATCCGAAACTAAAGTGGATAACGCTGTGAACTAATGATGAAATCATGAAGTAAAGAAATTTCAGGAATAAGAAATTAGATAACTATAGCTCGAATCATATTGAATGAAGATGACAGTAACTCTAGAAGAAGATACAAATAGTGTTACCTCACATATGATGAGAATAATAATGATAATCTCAAGAAAGGTACACCTATAATGGATATTCACCAACTGACTACTACTAAACAAGGACAAAATGCGCAATTTTATTTTTTTTTTTTTAATTTTTTTAACCTGGCTGCCACATTTATGTTTAAAGAAACCATTATGTCGTCGACGTGCGCACTCATAAGGTAGCGCTTAGCGGAACAACTCTATTTCTTACAAGAAAGAATTTATAGTAATGCAGACGGAAGTTACTATATGTTAGGTCGAGACATATACAGAGTTATCTCACAAATGATGATGATGATAATGTCACAAAAGAAATATTCTGTTTACTAACTGAAGACAAATACAAAATGTAATCTACAGTAATCACTTGATTATATATCTTGTGGTATAAAACGTCACTATACAGTTGAAACTACTTAATCACTAATATAAGATATATATTATGCAATATCGTTTTAACTTATATCCTAAAATCACTTCTTAATATCTACTTATCAACCGTAGTTTCAAAAATGGCGAGGAAAGCAAAACTTCTTGGCGGTACGCTTTCTTAGTGATAGGACATTTCTTATGATCTCTTACAACAACAACAACAACAACAACAACAACGCACATGCCTTAGTGAAATGTGATTCTAAATGTTAATAATTTTTAAAATGATTGTCATATCCTTGATTATTAAAGTTTTTTTAATTTTTTATTTTTTTTTTCAAATAGACTAACAGCAAACAAACGCTGTGATAGACCACAAATTTACTTTGGAAAAATTCAGGGCTATACGTTGCATGCCAAATATTAAATTGCATGGTAAACCGACTATTGCGAGTTTTACTTGTCCTTAATACTTAATACTTTTATTTAATATTAAAGCAAAAATAACCTAAATTGTTCAACTAAAAACATAAATATTGTAAGATGACATTGGTAAAAACATGAAAAAAAACCATTTTAATAATATTCAAAATTTGGATATATATATGTTTATGTACTATTGTTAAAATTTATATAGTATGGCTCCATCATACTTTTTCAGCTGCCCTGAAGTTATATACGAAAATTGACAGGCTATCCTACTTACCACTATCTAATCTTAGAGTAATCACTCTCCGCACGGGGAGATACGCAGATCTTAGATCAATCACTGAATAATCATGAAGCTTATAGGCAATACATAAATTAGTCAATGAGATGGGTGGGACCCTGTAGTGCCCCCAGCTATCAAAGAGTAAAAGTGCCCAGTTGCGCTTACTCGAAAAAAAAGGATCAACATACAATTACAGAAAATTTAATATTAGTAATATTACAAATATTTAATATTAGTAATATTTATAAAAAATTTTAATTAATTCTGTTTTAAAATTAATGAAAATTTTTATCTACATTATTTTAATTTAAAAATAAATATTATTTATATTTATATAAATATTATATTATAGTTGTGT
>NC_051846.1:217472126-217496111 GCF_002237135.1 Teleopsis dalmanni | reverse complement strand
TTAACTTAGGAGCAGTGCTGCGATGAAGATAGAGATGTCATTTTCATATATTATTTAATCAAAACTTTATTACTTAACCAAAAATTATGAAATAAAAAGCATATAACAATAAAAAATATGTTTGTTTTTCTAAATATAATTGCTTGTTATATGATCTAGAAAACAATTTCTTCGAAATAAGGAAAATAAAATTTTGTGAAAGTAGGTCACATTACAAAATTAATTATATCTTTAAAAGTAGAGATACAATTTTTCTGCAAATTAGCTTAATTGATAGAGGACACTTCAAGTTTTAATTTCATGTTTTCAAATCTATAGATTGGCCGATTAACTTAATAGTTATTGAATGTCAAAATTCAGAAATTAATTTTCTTTTAAAAACGATATTTTTCTTATAAAAAGCATATCCCAGAAGTCAGAAACCAGTTAATATATAAAAAACTTTGAATTCAATACTCTAATAAACACAATTACTTGAAAAAAATCGAAATTAGTTTAATTATATTAATGATTCAAAAATTTTGTGTAAAGTTCGTTAATAGATGGCATACTATCTTAAGTTAAATTCGCTGAATAATTAAAATGGCACTGAAAAACATAATGTACAGTTGCAGAGTTATTGGTAAGTTCATAGAATTACAAAAGAATAGCTATCGTCGAATTTTTTTTAAGCTTGATGCATCAAAGATATTATCAAAATAAGAAACTAGAATTTTTTCTAAAACGATTGATATACAATATTATATATCTTATTCGATTAACAAATTATATATAATTAAATTAAATGTGCACTAACTTGGGTATGCAAAACAGTTGTAATGGCATTGACGATAAATGTGGGATATGAAATATCTAAATAGTTAGCGTCGAATTTTTATTAAGATTACTGCATCCAACATATTATTTGAATAAAAAATCAGAATTTCTTCTAAGACGATTAATGTATAATAATATATATATGGTTTAATTAACAAATTAAATAAAATTAATTTAATTATGTGCTAACTTGTGGATGCAAAACAGTTTAAATTGCATTGATGATAATTTTGGGAAATGAATGTCAAAATATAGTTAGCGTCGAATCTTTATTAAGACGTCCTTTCAATTTTAAATTAGTTAAAACATTATTATTTAGAAAAAAACTATGAAATAAAAGACAGATAACAGTAAAAAATATGTTTGGTTTTCTATATATACTTAGTTTTTATATAGTAAAAGCATATTTTCTTTAAAAGTGGAAAGCAAAAAATTGTAAAAACGAAGTTACATTACCATATGAATTATAACTTTAAAAGCAGAGATACCATTTTTCTGCAAATTAGCTTATCTGAAAAAGGAGACTTCAAGCTTTCATTGTGTGTATTTGTATCTATAACTTGCTCGATTTACTTAAAAGTTCTTGAGTGTCAAAATTGCAGAAAGAAGTTTTTTTTTAAAAAGACTAGAAGACAGAAAACAATTAATGTATAAAAAACTTTGAATACAATATTCTAATAATCACAATTATATGAAAAAATAGAACATTCACAAATTAATTATAATGAATTTAAATATGCGTTAAATTGTGAATGCACAACAGTTGGAATTGCATTGAAGATATATGTTGGAAGCTTGCTGCATCGAAAATATTGAAATAAAAATTTAGAACTTTTTCTAAGACGATTGATGTACAATGTTATATATCTTGTTCGATTAGTAAATTAGATATACATCCTTCTTCGCTTGTTGTAGGAATCGCCCCTTCAGCAGGGGTGGTTTCCTCAGCTGAGTTATTTCTCTCCTTGTTTCCCGCCCCTTATACAGGTGGACCGTGACGAAGCTGAACCTGTAGAAGATCCTACAGTCGTTGGTTTTGATAACTTCCTGAGACCGGTTAACATTCCCGATCAATAGGAGTTTGCCATTATAGATATTATAGATAATATATAGCTTATATATTATCATATTTAAATATCTTTTCTTATCTTATACATTCGATTTTTTATAATAATAAATAAACGAGTAAAAATATTTATTAACGGTTAATAATTAATAATTAAGTTTGTTTTTTTTTGATATCATCTGGTTTCGTATTATATTTTTATAAATTAAAATTTTTTTCAGCTATCAAACAAACCACAATAAAACGCTTATATTTAGAAATTTGAAGTAAATATTTCGTTCTTTATTTTAGAACATCCTCAGTGCTGTAATAATTATACAAAATAAACATTACAATTAAAATAGTACCTTTACTTTTAATATAAAGCTTAACTTAAGATTTATGAATCTAAAATTAAAACAATATATACGTAAATTAACATTTATATAAAATGTTAACACTACTGAACACAAAAATATTAAATAAACAATAATTATTATTATTTTTAACATCACATGTGTTGAGTGATCAGACAGTAATTAACATAGAACCAAAAATAAAAAAATGGAAATATATAATCTATTTTGTTATGTTAAAAACTTTAGTACAACCTATATAGTTGTCTTTGTTTTATAAATACAAATAATTATATACATTATTATTATTTCTATTAAAAGCTCTCTGTATCAATATCCATCGGTCAAATTATTTTCTTTCTTCTTTTTGTTTTCTTTTAACCGATATTTGTCAAGTAGTATAATGAGCACTGAAATTCTCTGTATCTTTTTAAAATTCACCACCTGAGACCATATGCTTTGGAGCATATACTGTTATTTCTTTTTAATTGATACACCTCTGTTTTCGTGTTTAATCCAGCTTTTAATAGTGAGTCAATAATTGAATTAGTTTTAGTCTCAATTGATGTGGTAGGATCTTTATTTACAACTTCATACATATTTTTGTCACTAAATATCTCTGTCTTATATTGGAAATATTCTTCCTTATATGAATTAACAGTAGAGTTTCTCTTATCTGCTCTTGTCACAATAATGTTGTTATTATCATGTACACATTTTTTCATAGCATTTATGTATTTTTTCATACTATTGGTTTTATTTAGTAATTGTCCATTTGAATAAAAATTGGTAATCATATTTATTCCTTTCATTCTCAATTGGTCTAATTTATTATTGTTATACGGATGTTGTTGTATACAATATTCAAAATCTTTAATGATAGTAGTCATGTTGACATCTTTCTTTTCCAATTGTATACCAAATTTTGGACCCATTCCTATTATTCCCATAACATTGAAGTTCCTCCACCAGTCCAATCAAATGGGCAATTACTTAATAAAACCAATACATCTTGACATCTTTTTTTTTCAGTTGTAGAGAAAATTTTGGACCCATTCCTATAATTCTTTGGACTGGTGGAGGAACTTCAACGTTATAGGAATTATAGGAATGGGTCCAATATTTTGTATACAATTGGAAAAGAAAGATGTCAACATGTCTACTACTATTATGTACTATTTTTTGTTTTTTTTTTTTTTGGCAAAATCAATTTATATATCAATATATATATGTATGTGATTTAAATTAACCAATAGGTAATGAAATCGCTTTTACAGTTTATGTCGCCATTGCGAACCGTCGCAATTTAAGTTAATAGTACAGTGCTAGCACACTGATGCAAATTAATATGGCGTTTACATTGGCCGAAAATGACAATCTTATACGCTTTATCCTTAAATCAACTACTGTATCTTTTTTCTAGAAACATAAAACCAAGAGTCAAACTGTTATTCAACTCTGCTACTGTTATAAAATAAAATATATAAATGAAATAAAAAAAAATCACGTTTTCTCTAATATACACTTCTATAGCGTAAAGTACTATAAGGATGACTTATTTTATTGTCCTTATGGTACATTAAAATATTCTATAATATAATTATACATTCTTAAAAATTCATATTATTAAATTATTAAAACAAAGTTTTCTGCTTTTCTGATAAGAATTTTCTTTTGTTCGTCATCACTATGGAAAATTATTTGCATTTTGGGTTTCTTACAAATAAGAGCACTTTGTCAGAGAAAAACATATCAATGAACAATTAATATTTTAAAGGCGATTAATCCAAACAATGTTTTATAATGATTGTTTTTTCAATTAATTTTTTCAATAATATTGAATAAGAGTATATCATTTTTCTGAAGAGTTTTATATATAGCTTTTTTATTAATTCCAAGAAATATTTAAAATTTTTCTATTTTGATTTACCTTGTTTATAGAATCCAATCAGCTGATTGCAATATTTTTTACAAAGGTATCGGTAGAGCAGGCTAAAGTTAGTACTTTTTTAAATTAATTTTATCGAATTTGTTAATCGAATAAGATATATAATATTATATAACAATCGTCTTAGAAAAAACTCTAGTTTTTTTTTAAATAATATCTTAGATGCAGCAAGTCTAACAAAAATTCGACGCTAACTATTTTGACATTAAATTTCCCAAATTTATCATTAATGCAATTTCAACTGTTTTGCAACCACAAGTTAGCGCATTATAATTTTTTTTTTGTTTTAATACTTATACATTTATTTATTGCATCTTCTCTTACAATGAGACTTACAATAAGTTTTAATATCTTATCACTAATTACATAATATTACAAATTTTTATCTTAACTATACATTGTATAAAATAAAATAAAATAAGTTCAACATCACGTAGACTTATATACTGTTCAGACACACCTTAGTTTCGCAAAAATCTTAGTTTCATCTTCGTTTCAGCGAAACTAATGTAATAATAAGATTATATTTTATTTGGTCGTTAGATTTTTTGTATAAGTAAAACAACTTCCCGTATTGCTCGTCATGTTAAGACTGATTTTTATTTTCATATTTTCCTTAAATCTAACATAATTTCTTATGACTAATTTCCAATAGAATCTTATCTAATGATTTTATTGGTTAATACTTAAATTACTATCGTCTAATTGGTTAACCCAAATTAGACGTATATAATAGTTTACATTTATCAGTTATATTCTATTTCACAGTGGCACACATCTGGTGACCAACTGTATTGAGGGTAAATCATATTGCATGCACAATTGCTTGCAATATGATCTGTGAAACACTTAACACAATTTCATGTGCTGAGCATGCCGCAATCTAAATTGTCAAATGCATATTGGAACAATTAAATATGCATACAAATATTTTGTCATAAAGAAATGACAAAATAGACGAGTCAAATTTCTGACCCATAAATTATATCATACTTGACAATTTAGGTTTTTCGGTCATGCTTGATATTTGAGTGTTTCGGTTTGATGTGACACATTAAATATCGCACACAACGTATTGTGTGTGGTCATGGTTAATATGCCACTACACTAAGTTGTTCTTTCCATACAAAACTTAGTTTCAATGTCAAAACGAAAATAAGGAAAATAGCCTATAATGGGTTGTTTCATTGGAGTGAATGTTAGGTGATTTCTTAAGAAAGTGGTTCAACTTTAGCAAATTACTAATAAGAAAGGTGCGGTTATTACTTAAAGTTGTTGAATATTAATTATTGGCTGGACGATCAGCTCTTTTTAGGCGGGAAGTAATTGATAGAAGTGCGAGATTTCTTGCTAAGGGATTAATATGCTCCGTCAGCTTTTTATTGTAATTTTTTCTTATATTGCCAAATTCAGCTTTAACTAGGGGAATTTGTAGATTTCGGTGTATACTTTCATTCCTAATATACCATGGGACACCAGTGATTATTATTAGTGTTTTTGACTGAATTCTTTGTACAATTTTAATATTTGAAGCACTAGAATTACCAAATATCTGGATACCATAAGTCCATATTGGTTTTATGATGCTGTTTTACAATAGTACTTTATACACAGGCACAGAGAAGATCTGCTATTAATGAGCCAATGCAACTTAGAGGCTTGGAACTTCATCTAAATTTTTTTAGCTTCAATATGTTTACGCCAAGTTAGTCGTCTATCTAGGTGAATACCTAAGTACGTTATGTTATCTGCTTGTGGTATGGGAATGTTATTTAATGAAATTGTTGGAGATGTACTCCGATTTAAGGTAAAAGTGACGTGTCTACATTTTAGTTCATTAATTTTAATTCGCCATTTTGACAACCATTTCTCCACCCGAAATAAGTGAGATTGAGGTTGGTTTGAAGCTAGCACAACGTTTTTGTTTCGACATAAAATTGTCGTATCATCAGCAAACGTTGTGGTGACGACTGAGCTACTTATTGGGATATCAGATGTGTAAAGTACATACAAGATAGGGTCAAGAACACTTCCTTGTGGAACGCCAGCTTCTATTGGGAAATTATTAGAAGTATATGGCTTACATTTCACTTTAAAGCTTCTATTATGCAGATATGATTCTAAAACTGAGTGGACATTTGAAGCTAATGAACAGCGTATCTTATATATGAGCCCATTATGCCATACTTTGTCAAAGGCTTGTTTAACATCGAGAAATACCACGGAACAATATTCTTTGAGCTCAAATGCGTGTCTTATTTCGTTCGTTATACGTTTCACTTGCTCAATAATTTCATGTTTTCCCCTAAAACCAAATTGGTGGGAGGGTATTAAGTTTTGATCGTCAAGGAACGGTTTTAGTTTTAAAAGCAGTGCTCTTGCAAAGAGTTTAGAAAGGCATGTCAATAAGCTTATTGGCCTGTATGAAGAGGCAAGCTTGGGATCTTTACCTGATTTATGAATCATAATAATCATGGATGTTTTCCACTCTGTTGGGTAAAAACCAAATTTAATAATGGCATTAAAAAGTCTTGTGATAAAATTTATAGCCATAAGGGGTTAGTTTTTAATCGTGATGGGTGAGATATTATCATATCCCGGTGCCTTTTTGCAATCTAACTTGTTTGTGATTATTCGTGATATTCATATCAATAAATGGTGCATGTAGATCCTGAGTGGGAAAGTCATAATGTCTTGTTGCAGGATTTGGTTGGAACACCTCTTTTGGGTAATCAGCAAAAACGTTAGATTTTTCTTCATCACTTCGCGCCCAGTTTCCGAGAAAGTTTCTTATTGGAGACTCTGATTCTATGGGGGAATTTATACCTTTTCTAGCATTCCACAAGGATGAATGGTTTTTGCCATTTGGATATAGATTTTGAATAAAATTATACTGCCTGATTTTGGTTTCCTTGTTTAATGCAGATCTAAGTCTCCTGTCGGCTTCCTTAAATAAGTTTTTCGCTAAAGCGGACCTGAGGATCATCAACTAAGCAAAATGTAACTGGAGAATGGTCAGAAGACAAATCGCAGATTGTGTCTGTTGGATAAAATTTCTGCTTATACCTTTGATCACGGCGAAGTCTATTAGGTTTGGTATTTTATTGTTATCGATAGCCCAATATGTTGGCTGCCTAGGAGAGATTACGTCTAGTGCATTTTTTCTATTTAGAATAGAATTGTAAAGCTGTTTATCTTTTGGATTAGAGAGCTGTGAACCCCAATACGTGTGCTTGGCGTTGTAGTCTCCTGCTGCAAGAAATCTGCAACCTAGAGATAAGAAGTAATCCGTAAATTAGATCTCAGTAATGTTGAAGCGAGGGGGGCAGTAAACTGCCCATAAAGTTAAATTTTTCCCTTTGTGCTTAAGGCATATTGATGTGGCTTGCATATAATTATGAGCATATGTATCTAGAAAATTGTGTTTTAGACGCCTTCGTATCAAAATACCTGTACCACCATGTGATTTGCCATCTGGGTGAGTGGTTTTATAGAACAAATAACCAGAAATAGAAAAGAAATTTTTGTTTGTTAGATGTGTTTCTGATCAAAGCATTACATTCACACTTTCTCGGGACATGAAATTTGTGAGTTCAAGTTTATGTTGGTTTAAGCCGTTTGCATTCCATGTACAAATTTTTAAAGTACTCATTATTTAGACAAAAACATTTGCATTAATTGGCTTTTGCATTTTAACTATCTCGTTAAGAGTAGTTTGCATGATTGACATGAACTGAGTTAAGCTCTGAGTGAGAGTGGAGATCATTATTTCTAAACTATTACTTTGAACTGGAGGGGCTTGTTGATTGTGAGATTTAACGACATTAGCATATGAAACACCTGGTGTAACAGGCTTACAAGTTAAAGGTTGAGGTACTTCAACTAATTTAATGGGTTTGCTTCTTGTAGGATTACGCAACGCTTCTTTCTGCAGAGCTAGTGTGATTTCCACTGCAGTTGCTACATTTTTTGGAGTTGGTATCCTTTAATGCTTTTTTATCGCATTCGGAACTATGGTGAATCTCGCCACAAGCTACACACACTGTACGAAGAGTGCAATATGACTTAGTATGGCCATACTCTTGGCAGTTTGTGCATTGCACCGGACCATTTCTTTTGTGTGACTTCTCAACGCTAATTCTGCGGTGAAGTAAATACTGTAGGTTGTAAATGGGATGGCTCTCATTTTTTTTAAGCTTAGAAGCTTCCGGGTGAAGTTCAATTTTGAACACGGATTGTGGGATTTAATCTTTGTTAACAATGTTTATAACTGCTTTAGCGCTAAAGCCTTTTTCGCTTAGGAAATTTGTGATTTCAATGGGTTCTACACTAAGTTTTCTAATAATATTAACATAGCGTTCCATGCCTGTTTGGATTTTAATTTTATGTTTTGGACCAGCTATGTCGGAAACTACAAGCGATGCTGCTGAAGATACGTTTTGTGAGCTTTTAACAGTTCGAGTCATTTTTTGAGGCAATTTGTTTGATGCGTCTATTACTAGATAAGCATTACGTTTGTTTATGATGCTTATCGTGTGTCTTCTCTCTGGGGTAGGATTTGAATTACTCATTTGTATGCAAATAGCAGGTTTGCTATAAGATTTACTTTTTTTTAACTATTGAAATAATATGAATTAAAATTAATTTTAATATAAATATAGATCATTTCTTACAATATGTTTCAATTTCTGTGTGCTGGAAAAAATTATTTTTAACGTCAAATTTTGAATTATCGCTGTTAATACGATTGTTTTTACTGTGCATCATTTTGTAATTCATGGTGATTGTTTTGAAAAATTCTGGCCTACTTTTCCTGAAAGAAAATAAAACATCAAAGTTAAAGGAGTAGGCATCATTATGAATATGGCTGAAACAGACAGTATTGAAGCCAAATCGAAACCCCCGGACTAAAACTAAGCTCTTACAATAAAGATTTCCCAACTTACGATACGAAAATCAAATCGTCTAAAAAATTTAAAGAAAAAGTCTTCAAATCCACACCTAGTGCAGTGGTATCAGAACTAATTAAGGTTGCTTCCACCCATGGTGAGAAAACCTTAATAAATCAGGTAAACCTTCCGGAATCTCCTAAGCAAGTAGTGGTTCAAGAAGGCGAGGTGGTTCAAGAAGACGCAAACGTCAGAGATAATTCAAATAATCGCAGCGAAGGGCAACCATGCAGTTATTTTAACTTACCGCAGCATATTAAAAACATGATTAGAAATCGAAATAGAGTCCGGAAATTTGCTCAAATAATGAAATCAGGAAAAGGATCTATGCATTTAAAAATGTGAAATGGGGTGAATTTCTGATGGGTCTTGAAACAGGGGATAAAACCTTCTGGGCCATGAATAAGTACTTCAGGCTGAAGCGTAAACCAGTAATACCACCCATCCATAGTGTGACAGGCTTGGCTTATACAGATTTAGAAAAAGCCGAGGCCTTCGCGCACACCCTTGAACTTCAATTCCAGCCTAATGACGACTTAGAATATGATCGAGAGGAAGAACAACGCATCTCCGAGGAAACAAATAATATTCTGGATCAGGAGCCATATGATAGCATTGTACCATGCCCTGTCGAAGAAATCACCCAAATTATAGCAAGATCAAAGATAAGATCGGCACCTGGTCATGATATTATTAACAACAGATGCCTACATAACTTGCCGGAGAATGTAATCCAGCTTATCACTGACATAACTAATTGCATGCTCAAGCTACGTAAATTTCCAAAGTTCTGGAAACTGGAAACAGTCATTATTTTTCCTAAACCGGATAAGAATCCACAATTCCCGCAGAACTGGCGCCCCATAAGCCTGCTATCAACCATAGGAAAGCTTTCCGAAAGGGTAATTCTTGGCAGATTAAATGATGTACTGGCTGGAACGACCCAAATGATCCAAACAGCCCTTAGTAGAAGAGAGTCAACTGAAATGATCATATTTGATATTTCTGAAGCTTTTGACAAGGTCTGGCATGATGGTCTGATAGTTAAAATGTCTCATCTAGGTGTTCCAGACAGACTAACTAAGATCATTGGCAGCATCCTGCGTGGGAGCTCCATTCGCACGAAAATCAATAGCGCTCTCTCGTCAGTCCGATCTATAGAAGCATGGGTTCCTCAGGGATCGCCACTTTCCCCTACTCTCTACAACATTTATGCATCAGATATTCCAATGTTAGGTCCCTCTACTCTGGCGTTATATGCTGACGATACGTATATGCTATACTCAGATAAATGTGCTCTCAACATAACGAACATACTTCAAAAGCATGTGAACCTAATTCTGGAGTATTTTCAGAAATGGAAAATAAAAATCAATAATGAAAAAACTAAGGCTCTGTTTATAACGCGTAAGTGGAGACAGAATCTGTCGAGAGTTAGAGTGGGTGATATGGTGATAAACTGTGAGGATAGCGTTAAATATCTTGCTAAATATATAGCGTATACTTCTGTGTTTAAAGGAAATAATTAACACAGAGACTATATTTAAATTGTTTTATTTATTCAATTGTGTTGCTGTAAATTTCTAAATTTATTCTTAGAAATAATTTTCTTCACTAAATTTTCTAAATTTTAAATTATCAATATATTTCACTTCCGAAAAGAAACCTTGCGATAATGCCATTAGAAGCAGGGTGATAAGCTGTGGTACGTAAGTGCTGAATACCGAGGAGTTAAGACAGTTCTTTGAACAAATAGCATTCAAATTATCGTTCCTGATCTGTGGTTACGCATAATGGCACGCCAAATCTTACAATCTATAAGATTGTAAGATTTACTTTTTTTTAACTATTGAAATAATATGAATTAAAATTAATTTTAATATAAATATAGATCATTTCTTACAATATGTTTCAATTTCTGTGTGCTGGAAAAAATTATTTTTAACGTCAAATTTTGAATTATCGCTGTTAATACGATTGTTTTTACTGTGCATCATTTTGTAATTCATGGTGATTGTTTTGAAATCACTTTTCCTGAAAGAAAATAAAACATCAAAGTTAAAGGAGTAGGCATCATTATGAATATGGCTGAAACAGACAGTATTGAAGCCAAATCGAAACCCCCGGACTAAAACTAAGCTCTTACAATAAAGATTTCCCAACTTACGATACGAAAATCAAATCGTCTAAAAAATTTAAAGAAAAAGTCTTCAAATCCACACCTAGTGCAGTGGTATCAGAACTAATTAAGGTTGCTTCCACCCATGGTGAGAAAACCTTAATAAATCAGGTAAACCTTCCGGAATCTCCTAAGCAAGTAGTGGTTCAAGAAGGCGAGGTGGTTCAAGAAGACGCAAACGTCAGAGATAATTCAAATAATCGCAGCGAAGGGCAACCATGCAGTTATTTTAACTTACCGCAGCATATTAAAAACATGATTAGAAATCGAAATAGAGTCCGGAAATTTGCTCAAATAATGAAATCAGGAAAAGGATCTATGCATTTAAAAATGTGAAATGGGGTGAATTTCTGATGGGTCTTGAAACAGGGGATAAAACCTTCTGGGCCATGAATAAGTACTTCAGGCTGAAGCGTAAACCAGTAATACCACCCATCCATAGTGTGACAGGCTTGGCTTATACAGATTTAGAAAAAGCCGAGGCCTTCGCGCACACCCTTGAACTTCAATTCCAGCCTAATGACGACTTAGAATATGATCGAGAGGAAGAACAACGCATCTCCGAGGAAACAAATAATATTCTGGATCAGGAGCCATATGATAGCATTGTACCATGCCCTGTCGAAGAAATCACCCAAATTATAGCAAGATCAAAGATAAGATCGGCACCTGGTCATGATATTATTAACAACAGATGCCTACATAACTTGCCGGAGAATGTTATCCAGCTTATCACTGACATAACTAATTGCATGCTCAAGCTACGTAAATTTCCAAAGTTCTGGA
Organism: Teleopsis dalmanni; assembly: GCF_002237135.1. Taxonomy (NCBI): domain Eukaryota; kingdom Metazoa; phylum Arthropoda; class Insecta; order Diptera; family Diopsidae; genus Teleopsis; species Teleopsis dalmanni. Next base: position 217,484,032 of record NC_051846.1, on the reverse strand, counting down.
AACTGGAAACAGTCATTATTTTTCCTAAACCGGATAAGAATCCACAATTCCCGCAGAACTGGCGCCCCATAAGCCTGCTATCAACCATAGGAAAGCTTTCCGAAAGGGTAATTCTTGGCAGATTAAATGATGTACTGGCTGGAACGACCCAAATGATCCAAACAGCCCTTAGTAGAAGAGAGTCAACTGAAATGATCATATTTGATATTTCTGAAGCTTTTGACAAGGTCTGGCATGATGGTCTGATAGTTAAAATGTCTCATCTAGGTGTTCCAGACAGACTAACTAAGATCATTGGCAGCATCCTGCGTGGGAGCTCCATTCGCACGAAAATCAATAGCGCTCTCTCGTCAGTCCGATCTATAGAAGCATGGGTTCCTCAGGGATCGCCACTTTCCCCTACTCTCTACAACATTTATGCATCAGATATTCCAATGTTAGGTCCCTCTACTCTGGCGTTATATGCTGACGATACGTATATGCTATACTCAGATAAATGTGCTCTCAACATAACGAACATACTTCAAAAGCATGTGAACCTAATTCTGGAGTATTTTCAGAAATGGAAAATAAAAATCAATAATGAAAAAACTAAGGCTCTGTTTATAACGCGTAAGTGGAGACAGAATCTGTCGAGAGTTAGAGTGGGTGATATGGTGATAAACTGTGAGGATAGCGTTAAATATCTTGCTAAATATATAGCGTATACTTCTGTGTTTAAAGGAAATAATTAACACAGAGACTATATTTAAATTGTTTTATTTATTCAATTGTGTTGCTGTAAATTTCTAAATTTATTCTTAGAAATAATTTTCTTCACTAAATTTTCTAAATTTTAAATTATCAATATATTTCACTTCCGAAAAGAAACCTTGCGATAATGCCATTAGAAGCAGGGTGATAAGCTGTGGTACGTAAGTGCTGAATACCGAGGAGTTAAGACAGTTCTTTGAACAAATAGCATTCAAATTATCGTTCCTGATCTGTGGTTACGCATAATGGCACGCCAAATCTTACAATCTAGGTGGAATAGAATGCGAAGGCCACATTTTCGACAGAAGTATCCTACAATAGACAAACCTCAGACCTTAAAATATGTATATGAATAAATAAAAATTTACTTTATATATAAATATTTTTTATACGAAATTAATGTTGATATGAAATGAATTACTAGACATAAGTTATTTTTATACAAAATTAATGTTTATATAAAATAAATTGATAGACATAAGTTATTTTTATACAAAATAATTGTTTATATGAAAAGAATTGACTATATTTAGGCTAGAGTTATTTTTAGAATTTATTATGAATAAAAGAAAACAATAGTTGTAAAAATTTCGTCTACGTAAAAATTATTTAAAACAAATAACAAAGCCAACCGCGAACATACGCACAAACGACACGCAAAACAAAGCCAACCGCGAACACACGCACACACGACAAGCAAAACAAAGCCAACCGCGAACACACGCACACACGACACGCAAAACAAAGCCAACCGCGAACACACGCACACACGACAAGCGAAACGAAGCCAACCGCGAACACACGCACACACGACAAGCATAACAAAGCTGGCAGCGAATTACACTTGTGCGGTTGTGCGTGCATTTAAGCAAAGCAAAGTGTCGTATATAAATAGCGGAGATTTTATATGAAAGATCACTTAGCACCGGCACACCGAAACGAGTAGTACTCTACTCCAGCGCTAAGTCTTTTTTTTAGAAGCCCATGGTGTTTCAACGCTAAGGCTTAATAAATCAGTAGAAGTAGATTATAAACGCCTTTGATGTTTTGACGTCTTTGGCTAAAAACTAATTACGTAGCTTTGAAAAAAAACCCTTTGATGTTCTGACGTCTTTGGGTAAAAATTATTGAATAGATTTTATAAACGCCATTGATGTTTTGACGTCTTTGGCTAAAACTAATTGCGTAGATTTGGAAGAACCCTTTGATGTTCTGACGTCTTTGGGCAAAGATTATCGAGTAGAGTCAAGCTTAAAATAAATTATCGAGTAGAGTCAAGCTTAAAATTAATTATTAAAGAAATCTTTTTAATAAATAAAATTTTTGTTTAAAATAATAAACGGTCTTTTTAACTTTCCTTGGTTTACCAGCTTCGAACTGGTCAATAGAACAAATTTATTGCAACGACCCGGACCACGACTGAGTCATACCTCAGCAAATTTAAAACGACAAATCCGTGTCGTTACAAGCATGGCAGTGGTCCGACAATGTCCATGTTGACGTGGTCGATGCGAGACGAAGCAGCTAGATACTTCTGAATAGGTGCTTTGTTGTTACGGTGAACTTTGCTCTTTTGGCAAGCAATGCAGGATTTAGTCCAAATAGTACAATCTTTCTTCATATTAGGCCAAATGAACTTTTGTGCTAATAATTTGTGAGTTTTTTTGCCATTTAAGTGACAAAGGTTGTGGATCGAGCCAAAAGCGATTTTGCGAAAATGCTCCGTCAAGACCGGACGAACATTCCCCGTAGAAATGTCGCAATACACTGATACCTCAAAGTTTGGTAAGACGAAGGACTTGATTTGGAAACTGGAGTCTCCGTTGAGAAGGCTTTTAACCTCTTCATCAGTCGTTTGCTGGCGAGAAAGTTCCTTATAATTAATTAATTCGCTAGAATGAATAGCTCCTATCCTTGAGAGAGCGTCTGTAACAATGTTGTCATTACCGGAGATATGGCGGATATCTGTTGTAAATTGGCTCAAGAAAGTTTGTTTAGGGCCGTTTGTTGAGTCGCCGCACCCGGCAAGAATCGGCGGTAGAAGTTAATCATGCCCAAAAAACGTTTCAGAACGCAAACGCGCTGCGGTTAAACTGCATTACAATTGAAATATATTGATAATATAAAATTTAGAAAATTTAGTGAAGAAAATTATTTCTAAGAATAAATTTAGAAATTTACGGCATCACATTTGAATAAATGTAAAAATTTAAATATAGTCTCTGTGTTAATTATTTCGCTTAAACACAGAAGTATACATATATTGGTGACCCCGACGTGATCTTAACGCACACCCGACGTGATATAAATGCGCAGCCAACGTGATCTAAACGCACAGCCGACGTGATCTTAACGCACGGCCGACGTAATTTAAATCACGGCAAAAAAAAGTGAATATATATATTATATCTTATATTGTAATAAATAAATATATGATTAAAAAGGTTATTAATAAACTAAATAAATAAAAAAAAATCACAATGTTAACAATTGTGGTAGTTGTGATGAGTTGGATTGTGTTGTGCAATGTTGTGTTGTGTTGTAGGCTAAGGTTTGTGTTAGCTTATGTGGAACTCGTTTTTATTAGAATAATATCTGTCTTTATCAGCACTTTTTTTTTTATGTTTATATATGCACAAAAGCGCACTGATATATTTTTTTTCTCAAACTTTTTTTTATTTTTTAACTTTAAATGATGATCTGCTGTCTCTGTCAGCTATTTGAGCATTTAAGTTTAAGTAGTGCAAAAATAAAATAAACAAAAGTCCGAAAAAGCGCGCACTATTTTCAAATTAATATTTTATGCACTTTTCACATTTGGAATTGTTTTTTTTGTCGATAATTTTATTCTTTTTGTGTTTTTCTATTAATTACAAAAGTGGTTTTTACAAAAATATTTTGTTTAAATAGTTTAAAGACTGAATTTTAAATTTTTCGGAGAACGACTTGAAAACATGTCCACTCACTAAAAATGTTGTTATGTCAGATTTGCATTATAAAATTTATTTTATTTAATTTGTTAATCGAGCAATTTATATTATATATCAATCGTCTTAGAAAAAATTCTAGTCTTTTATTTAAATAAAATCTTAGAAGCAGCAAGTTTAATAAAAATTCGACACTAAGTTGGTGCTAAACCAAATATGATATTTCTTGGGATGTTTTGCACTGTACACATCTAGCCACTTAGCCAGAAAAAGTGTGCGAGTTACATTTTGACAGCTTATATCATCTGCGAATATGTTTTGATTTCAGTACTTTGTTTACATATTTTGGAATAGCGGAAAACGTGCAAATTGATGAATCATTTTTATTTATGCAACTTTCCGAATTAATTAAATTAAATAATAGTCGTAAGATATTGATAAAGATATTCTTAGAAGAATATCCAAAGGTAATCACGAGTATAAAATAATTTCAGTAAATAACATAAATTATCAGTTTGATATTTAGCGCGAGCTTTTATGCCAAAGTGGATGTTCTTCCGAAATATTTATTGTTGTTGTGAAAAAGGATAATTCGATTATAAAAAAAAATTGAATTTCACTCACCAAATAAAGAAACTCGTTTGGATATTCTCAAAATTCATTTGCGTAAAATTAACTTAACCCGCTGCATTAATCTGCGTAAAATAGCTGAACTTATATCGGGAACTTCTGGTGCAGAAGTTAAAGGTGTTTGTGTAGAAACTGGGATGAACGCATTGCGTGAAGGTCGTGAGAATGTTACTCACGAGCATATTAAAATGACTGTCGCTAAACTTATACAGAAGAATTCAGAGAAGAACATGTATATTAATTATGGAAATAAGTTTTAAAACTTTTGTATATTTATACCGGAGTATCATAAAATGATTATTGATTTGTAATTAAATTATCATTACCGAGTATCATAAAAAGATTATTGATTTGTAATTGAATTATCATTTCTTGAATCTCGACAATTTTAAATTAAAAATTTCGAATAACATTTACTTTTTTGATATTTGCTAATTTTTTGTGAGAAACGCATAATATTTTTGGCACATTTTATTACAGTTGAAGATGATTTTAGTTTATATAAAAAATGTTTTGTTTCAAATATTTTTTCAAAACCTCTTGAGTTGGGTTTCCGAAATAAACAATTTCGCAACATGCCACAGCACAGTAAGAATCTGTGAGATTATTGACTTTGTCTCGCCAATGCAAATGCTCATCATACGATCTGGGAAAGCTCGGACAAAAATGAAAGAAGTGAGTCATTATTTGATTTCATTTTAGATTACAATCTTTATATATACAATACAGGAGTAGAACCTACATTTATTACTGTAGACAGAAAAGAAAATTTAGATATTACCTTAACTTTCATCTTGAAGTTAAGGATTGGAAAGTTCTTTGACCATCATTACATTCAATTCTATATAAATCTTGAATGTCCAGTTGATAACCCTTATCGGAACTACCGTAATACCAACTGGAGTAGATATCGAACCAATCTATTGAATCTACTTCCACTACATCCTGATGAAGAAGTAGAGACTCCCCAATCGTTAGGTAGCCTTGTGGAAACCTCCACAAAAGATTACAATACATCCTTGGACCATTCTTGCCCGCTGAAATCACAGAAAAGAAGGAAAAAACCATTATGGTGGTACGACGAAATAAGAGATCTAAGAAAATCTAGCAGAAACTTGTTCAACAGGGCTAAAAGAAGTAATCTTAACACTGACTGGAACATCTTCAAAGTTAGTCTTAAAATGTATAAAACTGAAGTAAAAAGAGCCAAAATTCGCTCCTAGTAAGCCCTATGTAAAAACGTGGAAGGTTGCTAAGGAACAGCAAATGGACTATAGATAGCTTCCTACCTGTCAAATTATCAGGTCTGGATGGAATTATACCGGCTCAGCTTTAGGAAGCAAAGGACATCTCTTGCAACTGGCTCACTCCAATCTTTAAAGGTTGTATTTTACAACAAAGGTTGCATTGTTGTGAGTCGAAAGGCTCAGACTATGGAGAACGTTCTTGGTTTCTATTCTAACATAAGGCATGCCTAAAAGTAGGTAGCGTCGTTTGTGGCTTAGCAGCAACCAAGATCAGCTCGTCAGCTTGACGGCAAGAAATGCAGATTTTCGGTTCTCTATTAATTATGTCAAGCTGAAAGCGACACTGAAAATAAAATAATTAAAAGTTGCAATAATATTGGTTGCAATTTAAGTTAATTTAAGTTATTAAGTTATATAGGTGAGCTCACTAGTATATAGTTGAGAAAAATCTAAAGTTGATTAGAGTTAATAGTCATTGAGTCAATAACAGTGAATAACAACTAATTCAAATCCGAAGGAAGTTAAGTATAAGAAAAAGATATTATTAATATGAACGTGAAAGGCAGAACATTTTTATAAACTTAGTTTAATAGTATATTATGAATTATATGAATTGAAAAAAATAATAAAGGATAATGAATTAACATTGTAAACAGCGTAAAATCATATATAAAATGGTGTAATGTTAGTGGCAACTAGAACTGTTTCTGCCAAAAAATAAAAGAACAATAAATAACAATTATGTTTATTATTAAAACTAAAGGAATTGTTGTCGTTTCCTTACGTTGAGTAAAATTAAACGCATATTTAGAATAAAACCTTTATTGATTAGAATCACTAGCTACTGGCTGCTGCCGCGCACGCTGTCGCTATGTTACTACTACTGCCGCTATCGCTTTTGCTGTTAATGCTGCTACAGCTACTGCTGTTGGTGCTACTTGGTTGGCTTCGCTGGTATTTGCTGAATGTTCTGGAGTGTGGTATGCCTGCCGCTGCTCAGTTAATGCACTCTATGAAGTTTGCGTTTTGTCACCCCAAACAAAATTTATTCCAAATTTCCAAAATTGATATATCTGAAAGAATCTTCGCATTCGATTACATTCAGAACAAAGACTAGCACACGCGTGGAATATGTTATTTATATAAATAATATATTTAAATTACTTTAAGTTCTGTAAATAACACTTCGTTCAATAATGTGTGTGACTGACACATAGATGGCGGCACTAATACTATATAAATATTTTTTTTCGAAAGTGGTAACCTTTTTAGGCTTACTGTCAAAATCATATGTTAATCTGACCATTTGTTTACAAGTTACAGTGCTTTAAGTGACGCTACTTTTAAGTTTTCAAAAAAAAAATGAATTCAAAGCAATTCCGTGTGCTGATTTATCATTGTTTTTTAATGAAAAAAAATACTGTTCCATGCCAGGAATGGCTTGAAAAACATTATTCGGACTCTTCTCCATCAAAAAGAAGCATTTGTTATTGGTATGCTGAATTCAAACGTGGTCATACAGACACCGATGACATTCCATCTACTGGACGGCCAAATGACGCTGTTATTCCGGAAAACGTTGAAAAAACACTGAAAATCATTATGTCCAACCGTAAAGTGAAAGTGAAGGAGATTGCTGACATTCTACAGATATCAGCAGACAGTGTACACACCATAATACACGAACATTTGGGTATGAAAAAGGTGTTTTCCAAATGGGTGCCGCGTTTGCTCACACCGGAGCAAAAACAACAACGAATCGATGATTCAAAGAGCTGTTTGGACATGTTTACGCGCAATAAGTCAGAGTTTTTGCGTCGGTACATCACGATGGATGAAACATGGATCCACCATTTCACTCCAGAGTCAAATCGGCAGTCTGCTGAGTGACATGCAGCCGGTGAAAGCCGCCCAAAGCGACCAAGGACGCAGCAGTTGGCTGGCAAGGTTATGGCGTCTGTATTTTGGTATGCGCATGGAATAATATTCATCGACTATCTCCAGAAAGGGAAGACCATCAACAGCGACTATTATATAGCGTTATTGGAGCGTTTGAAAGACGAAATCGCAAAGAAACGGTTTTACAAAGGCGGTATCGAAAGATTGCAAAAGCGTTGGAATGATTGTATCTCCCTAAAAGGGGACTATGTTGATAAATAAAAACGAATTTTGGCAAAAAAATGTGTTTTAATTAGTTAGTCACACACATTATTGAACGAAGTGTTAGTTATGTTTACACTCATAAAGATATTTGCATTATATGTAAGTTTATTCTCAATTATGCGGTTGTTCATGAATTACACATTTGGTGATTAAATATTTTATTTACATATCAAATATTATCGTTAACCGTATATTTATTCTCAGTTATAATTTCACTATATCAAAGATTTAGTTGATTTTTTGTTAAAAACTATAGCAGGCGATATAGCCAACGCGCAATCAAACTGTTTAGCGGACAACACACACTCTCTGGATTTTTCTCTATCGTTTTTCACGCGCTTGGTTGAAATTTGGCAAGCTAGGCTAGCGTGGGCACGTTGTATCATATCAGCATATTCACCGATCACGTTGTGGGATCATTGCCTTGCGTATAGTCCCATGCTACCGTTTCGTAACATGAGATTTAAATGCAATGCTGACTTTATTTAATTATTTAGTGCTGGCGAAACTGGTTTCCACAAACCTTATTGAGTATGCACCCACTACACTCTTCCCCCCTTGCGGAGGAACTTTGCATTGGCAGTAAGCGGCATAGTGACAGTTGGCAGTGAGGGTTGACAGCGTTTTGTTTTTAAAACAAATATTACAATTACCAATTTGTTTTTTGCTTTTATTATAATACCATAATTATTTCAAACAATTACAAATGTTACTATGTTTTTTCTTATAAAAAATATTTATTCTCTTTCAGTGTATAATTTATTGTTGCAAATACAGAGAAATTAAGCAGAAAATATTTTTGCACGTATTATCTTATTTGTGCCTTCTAAAATCTTAGATATTTTAACAATATGATCGATTTTTTTTTTAAATAATTTGTTCTACAATAGTGTTTTAATTTTTTTTGTATATAAAAAAAAGCACATATGTTTTTTTTACATATATTATTATAATCATTTTTTTTAATGAAATTAAATATTGCCAATTAAATATAAATTACACATATTTTCCTAATCTTTGTATACTTATATGTTATAAACATTTTCCAAATTACCTACTTTTTCTTTAAAATAGTCTTTTAATATACTTTTTTTTAAATTGTATTTTCCTTATATTTTATATATATGTTCTTATAAATATATTTCCCAATTAATTTTATTCTAAATTAGTCTTTAAAAAAAATTGCACATACTTTTTACATTTAAGTAAATAAATACTTAGTTTAATTGAAGCTTTCACCTTTACTGAAAAATGAATTTTAGGGTGTAAGTTGACGACTTCTGTAGCTCGTTTATGTAAATCGTTCGAGTTAAACTCGAACGATTTCTTTCGAAAAGTTCTCACTTGCTTTTTCTCACTTCTTTCGAGTTTGCTGTTTATGTAACATGAAAAATTCACCACCCGTGAACGTTATGGTGTGATGAGAGAAACTGATGAAAATGGAACGTTTTTTGAATAACTGGAACGAAAATAAAACAATTTTAAAAGGTTGCTTAGTGCTTGTAAATAGCACTTGTACCAAAAATTTAAATTTATTCACTTTAACTTACTTTTTTCTATTCAAAATTCAAAACTTCTCGCAAGCAATTTGACAGGTGACAAGAACTCGAACGAAAAAAAGTGAGAAAAGAATTCACTACAGTTACATAAACACTTCTAGTGAGTAATTGTCAAAAGTGAAAAAATCGATCGAGAAAACGAAGTGAGAAAGTTACATAAACGAGGCACTGTATTTGGTTGAAATACTGTGTCATCAACAACTAATTCGGTTTTAAAATTATTTTTGTTTATTTTAATATTATAATTATGTTACATTATTATATTTATTTTACATTATTATAACCACGAACACGTTGTATAAATAATGTTTGTGGGAACTAGGAATTAGGAATTAATGTACAGGGTAACAGCTCAGCTCTTCCTGACTGCAAGTCGTCTCGAGTTGCATTTTCTTCTTCAAAATCTGAATCATCTTCAATGTTGTCGATGTCAGGATATAGAGAACACCACGGCTTCAACTTATCGGCTGTATATATTGATGAATACCTTCGAGTTTTGATTTTATGGTCATTCATGTCCTCAATCAAAAAGCGGTCATTCCCAATAACTTTCGCCACCACATACGGCCCACGGTATTTCGGTTCTAACTTTTTCGACTCGCCAGTAGCTGATGGAAAATTTTCAACTACTACCAGATCACCTTCTTCATACCGTTTTGGCTTTTTATGCCTATTGTCAAAACGTTGCTTCCATTTGGAACGTGCCGCTTCTATACTTTGAATTAATTTGAGTGTTAAGCATCCACTGTACCATAGTGATCGAAGCTCTTCGTCCCAATTTTTATTATCGGATTTGGCTGTCCTTATTAAAGATAAAATGGATTGATTTAACCACTTTTTGATGAAACCAAAAAGTCTTCATAATACGGTTAATAGTTTTGTCCACTGAAAAATGACCTGCTTTATCGTGGCAAGAATTTAATATTTTCCAACTTACTCCTTTCGTTACGACACATAGTTCTTGATGGTTTAGTTTTCGATATAATCGAGAATTTTTGACTACGTAATCCTTTTCGATTTGCTTTCTCTGATTGGACTCGAGTTTGCGCTGAAGTATAGCAATGATCGTTTTCAATTTCGGATCTTGAATCTGCATAGCGGCTAACCAATCGTCTGTTGAAATTGCTATACGTAAAATTCTATCGGTGACATTTTCAGGTTCTCGGGCAGTTTCAGACGGATTCCTACTTAATGCATCCACATGGGACATACGTATCCCAGCTCGATGAATCGTTTCGAAATCAAAATCTTGTAGTTTCAACCACCATCTGGAAACTCGTGCATTTAACGGAATGGATGTTTTTAGTATTGTTATATCTGAGCAGTCGGTTACCACTCTAAAATGCTTTTCCGCTAACTAAATTCGAAAACGCCAGTGACTCAACGATAGCTAACACCTCTAGTTCTTAACTATGGTATTTTTCTTCCGAACTGTTACAATGGCGACTGTAATAGCATACAGGCTGTAAAATGTTGTCGCCAGATCGTTGAAATAATATACCCGCTAGACCAACAGCGCTGGCATCAGTGTGTACTTCATGATCTTTCCGGTGGTCATAAATCGCAAGAGTTGGTTTGGAGCATAATTGTTCTTTAAGTTTACAAAATATTTCTTCTTGTGGTTTGTCCCATACAAACTCGACATTATCCTTTTTCAGCAACATTGTGAGCGGTTTTGAAATAAGCGAATAATTTTTCACAAACTTGCGAAAAAAAACTTGTGAGACCAAGAAATCGGAGCACCTCCGTAACGTTTTTTAGTCGCTCAAAATTTTTAATTGCAATTATGTTGCTTTCGCCTGGACATATTCCATTTTCATTGATTCGGTGGTCAAGGAAATTAATTTCCTTTGACAAAAAACTACATTTTGTTAATTTCAGCTTCAGCCCTTCGTCACGTAGAATATTCAAGAATTTTTGTAACCGCAGTAAACCTTCTGATATTGTTTTGCTTGGTATAACAATATCATCTAAATATGTAATAATTTGGCCCGCTGGCATTTTGGTAACCACTAAATTCATAACTGACTGAAAAACAGCTGGCGCGTTTACCAAAGTAAATGGCATACAGTTATACTCGAAGTGGCCATTGTAAGTCATAAACGCAGTATACTGCTTACTGCATTCTTCTACGGCGATTTGATGATAACCGGATATCAGATCGAGCATTGTGAAATATCGGTTACCAGCTAACGAAGAAAACAGCTCTTCCATAATGGGCATAGGAAAAGGTTCTTTAACTGTAATTTTATTCAGCTCCCGGTAGTCCACACATAGCCGATCTTCCCCATTCTTTTTTTTCACCAGGACTATTGGTGACGTAAAGGATGTCTCGTCTTACAGACGTTTATGCCTACTGGACACTGCAGGTAAGGTCCTGGAAAGAATGTTCTAGATTAGAAAAATTCACGAAGGCAAGGCAGGGTCTGTCAAATAACCAATTTGACTTTACACCTAAACGTTGTACTATTGATTGTACTATTTATGTATGCAACATTGCAAAGGAAGCTACTAAGGGCTTAAGGTGGCTAGGTGGTACCAAAACCTTAGACCTTAAACCTTGAGGGGTTCCCCAGGGATCAATCCTAGGGCCAATTCTTTGGAATATCATGTATGATGGTATCCTT
>NC_051846.1:217452623-217472026 GCF_002237135.1 Teleopsis dalmanni | reverse complement strand
TATTTTCTCGTAATAGGAAGATGTAAAATACTCATCATCTGTCGGTTGATCGATGAGAGTTCTGAGCATTGTGTCAGTTTGTTCAAACTGCTTCCAAGCAACATCAAGCCGACGAAATCTTTCACTGTAGTATGCTGATGTTTGCTTGCGTTCAGCCGAATCCTTTTTGAAGTTCCTGATGATTCGCTGAATCTCTTCGCCCTTTTCTTTTTGGGCATCTATGAGTTCATTAAGAGTTGTCATTGATGATTTGTAGTTTTTTGCCAAATGTGCTTAAGAATGTTCTTCGAATGCTGAATGCTGAAACTTAACCGCTGACTGTTGATTGTTGATTGTTGCTGCGTCAAACCAGTCCTGTGCTGCTGTCCGTTTCACGGGGTCACCAAAATGTACGATCAAACCAAAATGTCTGATCAACGTTGGAATCAACTATTTGCAAGCACTGAACACTTGGATCCAGTACTTATGTTGATTCTATTTAAACAAGAAAACCACTGAGTACTTGAACCCAGAGATTTCGACGATTTTCCTAATTATCCTAGTCACTGAACACTTAAATCCAGTGAATAGGCGCTTTTGTGACGTAAATTCAGCACTTGAACTAAATTTACAAAGCTAAAGAAATGAATCAATCACGAATGTGGCTTCGCATCAATTCAATTGTCAAAAATTCAATTGTGCCTTTTATTTAAAATTGATAATTAATTTACAACAAATAAATTAACTAAAATAACCTTGACAATGCATGCCAAACAATGAACTTATTGCAAACTGCAAGAGTGCATTTTCTTGCAGACGAAATTTGACGCTTTTGTTTTCATGTGCCAGCAGAAGCGTATGACGTATTTTGGGCATTGCATTGACAACGTTATTTTTTACACCAAATATATTTAACACAATTATTACAATACAAATAAAAATAACAAATTATTCATACAAATTTAATAAAAACAATAATATAATATAATATAAACAAATATTCAACAGGAAGATAAGTAAAGAAATGGTCCAAGAATATTTGCTGGAGAAATTCCAATTTTCTAACAATATACCACCATTATCTTTTTAAGAAGAATACTACTTAATTCAAACTGCCGCTCCTTTGTTCTTCTAATATGGCAAATTTAGCTGCGGATCTATGATATTGCACTCGAGAAGTCTTCAGTATGGCGCACCTGATCTGCCTATCTCTTGCTTTGATGATACTGATGATACTAATCACGATTCCTCTCAGCCATGTATAGCACGGTAAGTTTGCGTCAACAATAATAACGACGTTATCTTTTTTAATGGGATTTATTTTATTAAACCATTTCTCCGTATTGTCATTGTTGGAAGCATCTCTTGTACCCACATTTTCTAGAACTGGTCGGCAAGGTATTGCTCGCCCTTAGTATCAAACTTTCCCGGTGGCTTGTTCCCGAAACTTGAACAAATAAAAAAATAGAAATAATAAATAATTTGCAGTTAACGCTTCTTTGCTTGTTGTTTCAATGGGCCGATAAGTAAGAGGTCTGCGTTTTGCAATTGATTCTACCCCGTATAACAAGTTATGCATCTTTTTATTGTTAATTGTTTCTTGGGGGCTTATTATCGTACCTATTACTGTTTTTATGGAGTATACCATACGCTCCCACGCTTCACCTATGTATGGCGCAGCAGGTGGAAGAAAAATCCATTGAGTTTCCGGACTTGTAAATTCCGCTTGTAATTCATTTAAGTTCACGTTCGCCACTGATTCTCGTAAATCTTTTTCAGCTGCTGTTAAATTAGTTTTATTGTCACTATAGATGACCTTTGACATACCTCATCGGGCTATGAAATTTCGTATCACGACACAACACGAGCTAGCTAATAGGCTATAAACTATTTCCAAATGCACTACCCGACACGTAAGGTATGTGACGCCGTAGCGGTTTTCTGAGTGTCTTCCTACCGTGACCATATAAGGACTAAAGAGTCTCACAATTCAGACATGTGAGAATGGTCGGGAGTATGCAGATAGTCGTGCTTCTGGTAGCACACTAATCTTCAGTGGCTTTGGTCTCGCATCACGAACTTTGCAATGTCGGCTATTATTCCTTACTTTTTAACAGTCTACACAATTCTGGAATGTGGTATTTCTGAAAATTATCGGTAATCATCGTTTTATGGTTTAAATGCTTCTATTTTTAATGATATCTTTCTACAATAAACTTAGTTATGTAGCTGTTCCTTGGTAGTTGATTAAGAATACACTTTATTAATTTTCAATTTAATATTAAATGATTAAGAATACATTTTATTTAATTTTCAAGTTTTTCAATTGTAACAAATAAAAGAACCCACGTGCATACACCGAACTACTACGAATAACAACCAAGCTAAAAGTGTGGTGTTACAATACATTTCGCTTTTTTTTGAACAAATGTTCAAAAAGGTGAAATCCCAATGTATTTGGTATTCACTAACATCCCGGGCGACTCTGAAGTGTTTCAGAATACAGGTAAAACAACAACCTTCGTAATGGGTCGCGTTATCTCCCCGTGGACAGTGTGAATTTTTACGACTCGAACGAGCCCATCTAAACCAGGATGTATTTCAGTTACCATAGCCATGAGCAACTTTGCTGGTGGTATGTTCGATTTCTTAATGACCGCTATGTTGCCCACAGCTATATTTGGTTGCCGTCGAAACCATTTCGGACGGTTTTGTAGAGATGTCAACCTGTAGTCTAACCTGTTGACGTTTACATGACTTAGATCGTCTTCTGGAACCAACGTGAACGGACGACGAATCAAAAAATGAGAAGGAGAAAGATAATTAGTATCTGGGTCTGATGTAGCGCCTAGGGGGCAAGAATTCACAACAGCTTCAATTTGTGTCAGCAAGGTATTCATCTGGTCAAAAGTAATCACTACATTGCCTATTACGCACCGTAGATGTAACTTGACTGATCGTACTGCCGATTCCACCCCAATGTGGTGCATGTGGTGGGATAGAACTCCATCGAATTCCGTCTTCTGCTAAAGATGCGGAAATGATTTCGTTCCGAGACTGTGACATAATTGCTGCATGCATCTCGTTTAACACACGAGAAGCACCAAGAAAATTTTTTCCATTATCGCTAAAGATTGAAGAACACTTTCCACGAAGGGACATCCCAGCTAGCATTTAGACGATTCATTTATCGCCAATCGTCAAAATGTTCGCTTATGACTCGCCTTGACGATGGTTAAGCAATTTTTCTCTCAAAGTTACTCATTTGCTCTTTTTATTTTCTCTGAAATATAATGTTTACGTATGTCGCTTTTGTTTCTCTATTCTTGAAGTGCAATCACTCGTCTCGATGATTGTTTGGCGAATGTGTTTTTAAGTTATTTCCTTATTACGCATTTGGACGATCGTTAAGCGATTGTTGTCTCAAAATTGTTAATTTGCTCTTTTTGTTTTTTCTGTAACATAATATCTACATATGTCACTTTTATTTCTCTATTCTTAAAGTGCATTTGAAGTGTTAAAGTTGTGGTGTTGTGAAATTTAAATTAATAAATTTTAATAGAATAATTTTAATAAAATAATTGTAATAAATAAATACATGTAAGTAATATTTTGATATTTTATTATTCAAAGTTAATAACTTTAAATATGTAATGTACTAAATACATTGTATTTAATAAAATAACTAGCATAATATCTGCTTTAAGAAAAGCAGCTAAAAGGGAAGCACGGAATATTATGTCGAGCATATTTGATATAAAAAAAAGTAAGGCATGTGATAATAAAAATTCAGAAAAAGTTATAAAAAATGAACTTAGTAATATTGTTGAAAATATAGAAATACATAATATTTCTAATAATATGTTGAAAATAACATATCGACCGATCTTAGCAAGTGGGCTATTAAAAATAACATAAGTAATAATGTAATTAATGAATTATTGCAATTTCGAGAAACTAATAAAATTAATGTGCCAGGAGATGCAAGAACATTAAAAAATACTCCTGAAGAAGTGATTGCCAGGGAAATGGGAGAAGGAAGATATGTATAGTATGGCATTAAGGATGCGCTGACTGATTATTTAAGAAACAATAGTAGCGAAATAAAAAGAATTGACTTAGATTTTTATATTGATGGATTACCTTTGAGTAAAAGCTCAAATAAACAGATTTGGCCTATTTTGTGTGGTGTTGTTAACACATCTGAAGTACTCTGTATAGGTGCTTATGAAGGTAACTCAAAACCGAAATGTGTATTTGCATTCCTCTCCTATTTTGTTTCTGAATTAAAAGAATTGACGATAGAAGGAATCAACTTCGAAAGTCAGCATATTGTAATCAATATTAGAGTACTTATAATGAATGCACCAGCTTGATCGTTGATATTGGGAGTAAAAGGACACATGGGATATTATTCGTATGTACGTTGCACACAGAAAGAAGAAACGGTTAAAAATCGCGTAGTTTTTTCCTTTCAATGACAATTGTATACCTAGAACCAATGAAACATTTAGACAATGCACTCACCCGAATCACCATTATACAATAACTGCCACAATTTTAAAGAGCATTGACATTGACATGATTGGCCAAATAAGTTTAGACTATATGCACATTGTTTGCCTTGAAGTTATGCGAACTCTTTTTAACGCTTTTAGAAAAGAAAGAGGCTAAGACTATTGCTTAACATCATGGAAATTGGAAGAACTGGACAGAAAATTGCTACAGCTAGGAGCGTACATAACTAAAGTTTTGCACAAAAGTTATTAATGGCGTTTGTACAGGATATCGCCCGCTTGTATGAAACAAAGTATTTAACAACAAATTTTCACTACTTGTTGCACCTTCATGAAGATGCAAAGAAATTTGGACCATTACAATAGACAGGTACAGAAAAGTCATATAAATTTTAAAAATGATACAAAACAGGAATTTAAGTTTCGCATGAAACGAAAAAATAATATTGTTGTCGGAGTTCATGGGAAGGATTTTTACTACTCAGTCATACCACCAGATAATTATTGCCAAGTAGGGAATTTAGTGTGCAAAATTACTAAAATAATAAACATTAATGGATTTCCTTCTTTTGAAGCAAAAGTTTTCCGAAACTTGCAGCCATATTTTGTTGAGCCCATATCTTCGGAAAAGTTCGGAATTTGCTTCACTAAGGAAGTAATACCAGTTTTATCAAAAAGTTTCGAGTTTAAACATATTAAAAATAAGATAATATGTTTTTAAAATGATACTGACAACTCATTATTTTTTACATCTTTGATTCATTGCAGCATCTAAATGGCGGGAAGCAACAATTCGAACTTTAATTGTACGTATTTTATTTTCGATGTATTAGCATTTGTTTAACATTAATTAAATTATAAAATGAACTCTTTTTGTAAACAATTCAAATGATAATTTGGAAACACAGCTTTTCCAATCAGATGAAGACAATCTTTGTGCTGGTAAATTTCAAACATATGGAAAATATTATTTGAAGAACATTTTACCTAGTTAATACTTTCTGTTTCCAGATTCTAGTCCAAATCTTAGAAAGCGATTAATGATGTTAAGACCCAGCAAACGAAATTTGAAAATCAAATGACGCAAATACTTTCCAGGTTGACGGAGGAAGTTGTTTCGCTGTGGAGAGGAGTTCGAGAATTAAGACTATCTCGTTCTTGTGCTTCTGAGGAAACTTCTCTATTGCCACAACTACCATTAGCAACCATGGAATCATTGAAAAATTTTGACGACCAACTGCATGTCAATGAAAATATTAGGAATGCATTGCTAATATTGATTACCGTAATGGACGCATTAAATTAATTTACTTTTTATTGCAGAAATAGTCATTAAAGAGTGCATTAGGATCAGATAACTTATCATATTTTTTAAGAAATGCCACTAGAAAAATCATTTCTAATGAACTCGCTACAAAATATTCTTGGAGGGGTACCGCTAGTAAACCGTCCATTCAGAATTACTTTTTGGTTCGCATAATTAAAGGTGTTTTGTACTTGAATATGTAGACACATATAGTATATATAAATATATATATATATATACATATAATATTGTAACAATTTTATTTACAGATATTTACTTTCAAAAATTACCGACAACTGATGAAAAAAAAATTTCACACATCCTTCAACAACATTTCGTACATGCGAATGATCGATTAAAAAAACAGGTACTATAGACAATCTAATATTTAATTTTTTACTTTATTTCAATATTTTATATATTTGTAAATATTATGAACTACATCTGTATATTTAGTAATATCTAATTTAATATCTATTTAATATCTAGTATTTTAACAATTTTAATTAATATTACCATTAAGTTAGCAATAAGAAAAATAAACTATTTTTAATACTTATTTTTTAGTATTTTATTTCATTATATTATTTTTTTTAATAAAACAACAATTTTAGCGGAGTAACGCTACTCCTTGATACATACAAAAAAGTAAATTTTTACGCTTCTCTACGGTGCATACGAAAGAATAAGTTTTTACGCTTCTCCGCGATGCATATAGAAGAATAAGTTTTTACGCTTTTCCGCGATACAAACGCGAAGCATATTTCCATAGAGACTAGGTTTACCTAGTACACTTCATTTCAGCGGTTACATCTTCTTCTAAATATGCGAGAAAATTATCATCGTTATTATTTACCAGTAGTTACGTTCGGTAACCAGGGAGGCCCCTTCCACCATAGTTCAAAATCTAATAATTCGTGAACCATCATGCCCCGAGACGCGCAATCAGCTGGATTTTCCTTAGATTAAAATATGTCCCCAGCTACTTCAAGGATGAGTTTCTATTATTTCTGCTGTATGATTCACGACAAACGTTTTTAATTTGATAGGTGATTGCGATAACCACGCTAAAACCACTGGAATCGACAATAAACGGCTGCAGAATATGCTTTTGTTGAAGCATCCAAAAATCCATGTAACTTAATGTAATTAAGAGAGTTACACACTGTAACGACCCAATTTTTCCTGCACGAAAATTAGGGTTACAGAATACCACGCGGCCCTAACTTATTTGTGCAAATAATAAGCACAACAACACAAGCCGTAAGCAACCAAAAACAATTTCGGACAGAAAGACTTGTAAAACAATAAGCATGGGCGCAAATTGTAAACATGCAAAAACAATACATACACATAAAAAAAATGCAAACTTGGTGATAGCGGAATTAAAAGCGTCACCCAGATCAGATAAAAGGCGATGTTTTTCTGAAATCGTTCTTCTTTTGATCATCATTGGATAGTACAGTTCGGGTTTTGGCGACGGAGTTAAAAATTGTGATGGAGGATAAGTGCACAACAAGTCACTCGTTGTGTATTGCAACATAGGAACGGAGCAAACTATAGGTAAAGTGCAGCGTACCGGTCTGAGAGCTTTAACAGTTGCCAGATGACGGATTTACATAGAAAGCTTCTAAAAGTACTCTATGGACATCCTGCACAAAAGGTACGCCTTTACACCTGATTATAGTATCACCTGCAAATTGTGGAAATAAAATAACCAGGCAAAATCGTAAGCATTTGATAGTTTTTCTTCATATCTTGTGCAATGCAATTATATAGATTTGGCTGAAAACCATAATAGTGCGGCGAAGGCATGCTGTGTTAAACATATACTACTGTTTTAAAATTATAATATGTGCTTAAAAATTATATAGCTCCGGCTGAAATCCATGCTGTGTTAAACATATACCACTGTTCTGAAATTACATCTTGTGCGTTGAAATTATATAGCTGCGGCTTGAATCCATGCTGTGTCAAAAATACACTACTGTTTTGAAATTAACTTATCATCTTGTGGTTTAAAATTCTATAGTTCCGGCTGAAATCCATGCTGTGTTAAACATATACCACGGTCTTGAAATTATATCTTTGGCCTTAAAATTATATAGCTCCGGCTGAAATCCATGCTGTGTTAAACATATACTACTGTTTTAAGGAGATGCTTGGTAACCCTAATAAAGCGAAGTATTAAAAGTTCTCGAGCGCGGGGTATTTTTTAAAATCTATTGGTATAATTGTGTTTAATTGGTGATACTCGGAAATTTTCTAACAATTAAAAGTGTCCGCTAACGCAGTGCAATTGAGTTCAGTGAATTAAGTAAACCAATAATTAAATTTACTTTGTAATTTAAAGTGAGACTTCGGCAGACAAGAACTAGAATTACAGTTCCTTATAAAAACAAGCGAAAAGTATTTATATTCGCCGTGTTATATGCCGATATTATATATTCGCCGTGTTATATTTCGATATTTAAGTCGAGCTTTCAAACTAATTATTAAACTTTGGTAAAGCGAACGAATTTTCTGTTTTTAAGAACGGGGGTTGTTGTCATCACTATACGTGCTTGTGTGTGGAATGCCTGAAACTGGACCGTAATTAAACTGAAACAATAACTTTGAATTGTTTTAAAATCAAAGCTATTAATCTTCGACAAAATATAACAAGGGCGCCACCTATAACTGTCATTTGCATAAGAGATCAGTAGCGTCAAGAAGTCTATATCGCTTCATGGAAAACACAAATACAACCAAGACACAAATAACAGCGGAGAGTCATCAGCTCAGACAAACACCTACAAAAGCTACAGCAAAGCGTATGCGAAGCAGCCCTGGTGAACAACAAACTATCAACACAATGAATATACAAGATATGAAGGCGATGTTTGCTGAACTTTTAGATGACAAAATGAAAAATTTGGCAACGAAAACGGATATAG
The DNA here is from genome assembly GCF_002237135.1 of Teleopsis dalmanni. NCBI lineage: Eukaryota > Metazoa > Arthropoda > Insecta > Diptera > Diopsidae > Teleopsis > Teleopsis dalmanni. Next base: position 217,463,288 of record NC_051846.1, on the reverse strand, counting down.
AGGATATAAAAGATAAGCTAGTAGAAAATGCGAATCAAATTCAAAGTCTGAAGGAAGAAAATGCTAAGCTTAGAGAAGAAATGCAACAAATGAAAGAATCGAAAGAAGTTGATAGCAGGCGAATATCACATTTGGAGAACCAAAGCAAGAGGAAAAATATTGTAATCCGCGGCCTAGCTTGTGATGCCAATCAACGGACATTCGATCGTGTAACTCAACTATGCAACGAAGTTCTAAATATTCCAAGCCCACTGCCGATAGCTTCGGTAAGAAAGTTAAGCGAGTACGACGGAAAGGTGAATGTCGTTGTAGAGTTGGACACAGCAAACTCTGTAGAAAAGCTGCTTAGCAAAAGTAAAAATCTAAAAGGGTCACAAATCACTTTAGAACGGGATCTTGATGCTGGTAAACTACTACATAAAAAACTTATGTTGATTTTAAAACAGAAAATTCTCACAGTAAGTAAAGTACACAGGGTCAGCGTTAGAAATGAAAAATTAAGAATTGGAGACTACTGGCTAAGGTGGAACAATAAAAATGAACTTGTTTGTAATGATCAAAAAGGCGAAATGGTTTTAAAAATATTGTATAAAGAATTAGCTACAAAAATAGATATTAATTATGTAAATCTTTTAAAAATATTAGAAAAGAAATAGGGACGCGCTGTCTGCGGAGAAAATGAAAATAGTAGTACTAGTAATATAGTTAATAATTTTAGAAACTTTCGTATTTTGTCATACAATATAAACGGTTTAAAAAATAAAATGATCTTTCCAGATTTTTTCGAATTCGTCAAAGGCCATGATATATTTTGTTTTCTAGAAACACATATAGAGGAGAAAGACTTGGAAAACTATAAAAAATTTTTCTCGGGTTTCGAATTACATTTCAAAAAAGCTACTAGAACAAGTCAATTCGGCCGTGCTAGTGGTGGAGAAATGTATGGAATTAAAAAAGAACTAAGGAATGCTGGCTTTATGTATTGCTTTGAAAATATAAATAATATTAACATTATCAACATAAAAACAAAATATATAAATTTCAAAATAGTCCCGTTATATCTAAACTGTAACGATTGGGAAAATAATTTCCAACAACTGGCAAATCATCTGGTGGAGGAAAACGTTGAAAATACAATTTTAATTGGCGATTTAAATGTCAGAATAGGAAATATACAGCAAAACATTGAAGAAATATTTTTAAATGAATTTAAATCAGGCGTTGAGCGTAGACAATCAAAAGACGTAGTCGCTAACAGCAGAGGAAAAAAGTTTATTGAGCTGTGCTGTGATTATGGCCAAATAGTGCTTAATGGAAGAACGGCAGGAGACATAGAAGGCAACGTCACATATATAAGTAGTAATGGTTCTGCGGTAAATGACTTATGCACAGTTTCACAAGAAATGCTGACATATGTAGAAACCTTTACGGTAGAAGAAAGAGAATGGTCCGATCATATGCCTTTGGTGATAAGTTTAAAATTGCAATGTGAAATACAACAAAACACGGAACGAAGACTGCTTCCGATCCTCAAATGGAAAGATGCAAATAGGGTTCAATATAGCAAAAAACTTAAGAAAAATATAAGGACAAAGCTGCAAAATAAAACACATCTAGACTTATCAGATTTAACTGATGTTATACTAAAATCTACTCCCAAAATACGAAAATGTAAGGGATTCTATACAAAAAAATCAAAATGGTATAACTTCCGATGCTTTGTCGCGAAGAAAAAAGCTAAACACTTGTTGAGAAAATATAGAAGAACAGAGAGCAGCGCTACTAGAGCAAATTACTTAGAAGCAAATAAGAAATATAAAGATGTATGTCTGAAAAGTAAAGCTGAATATTATAGAAATCTAGAGACACGTATAAACACAATTAAAAATGGCAAAGAATGGTGGAAGCTAGTTAAAGAGCTAAGAAATAGGCCTTTAATAAATGAGGTACGAATTGCACCAAATGAGTTTAAGACACACTTTGAAAATCTTCTTAATCACACGCAAACGGCGAAAGATGTGCATTATGCTCCAAACTTTATAGAAATAGACGAGCTCGACAAACCTATAATGGTGGGTGAGATATTGCAGGTCTTGAAAAAAGCGAAAGACGGAAAAGCACCAGGTTTAGATAGAATCCCTTACGAATTTTACAAAAATGCAAATACGGAATTTTTAGAGCAACTCGCGAAGGCATACAACCAGATGTACGACTCAGGAAGGGCAGATTCAAGTTCTGAACAGAGTATAATATTTCCAATACACAAGAAGGGAGATAGTTCGGTTGTAACCAATTATAGGGGTGTGGCATTTATGAACACAAAAGCAAAAATATTGATGGGTGTGCTCAATGAAAGATTATCCAGTTGGGTTGAAAACAATAACATCATGTCTGAATACCAAGCAGGATTTCGTAAAAACTATTCCACGGTTGACAACCTATACAATCTAACATCCATCGTAAAGTTGAAATTTAATGAAAAAAAGAAAGTATACGCTGTGTTTATAGATCTAAAGGCGGCTTTTGATAAAATCGCTAGAAAATTACTTATGTACAAACTGAGGAGCATAGGCGTTTCAAGCAAATTTGTAGATTTTATTGAGCAGATTTACGAGACGACAAATTCGGTAGTTTGGAACGGAAGCGAAGTATCCGACAGTTTTAGCATAATTTCTGGTGTCAAACAAGGTTGTTTGCTTTCCCCCCTTCTGTTTGCGTTATATCTTAACGACTTACACGATTATTTGGACGGTGGTTTGCAGGTGGAAGAACTGAATATAAGGTTGTTGTTATATGCAGATGATATAGTCATCTTGTCCGATGAAGCAGAAACGCTACAGAAAATGATATGGAATCTTGAAACATACTGCGACAGTTGGAATTTAGAGGTAAATTTAGCCAAATCGGCAGTCATGGTGTTTAGAAAAGGCGGTAGGCTGTCTAGTAGAGAAAGGTGGACATACAAAGGGGAAGTGCTTAAAATAGTCGCTGAATATACATATTTAGGGGTAACGCTCACGCCAAAAATGATATTTAAAAAACACCTGGAAAACAGGAATATATCTGCAAAATCAAGCATAAATGCCACTTGGAGTACGTATTTAAATAACGATAAAATTTCAATCAGGGCAAAGTGGCAAATGTTCAATGCTATTTGTAGAGCCATACAAGGCTATGCGGCGCAAATTTGGGGGAGTGACATGTTTAGCGAAATAGACAAATTACAATGCTACTTCTTCAAAAGAATTTACAGGCTTCCCAATTTCACTCCAACCTACGCCATAATGCTGGAATCAAATATGGAAAGCGGGCATTTGTACACAATGGACTTGCATTTAAGATACGTCTACAAGACTTTGTTTGAATATAATGAAAGGAGATTGCCAAGAATATTGTCACAAAAAGTTCTGCAAAAAATGTATTTTGGGCAGAGAGACTAAACGTTTTGGGAAATGAGGCAAGCCTAGTTTGGAATGATGAAACAACAAGCCAAGAATGGAAGAACAATAATTTCGTATTATTAAATCACTTAAAAGTGGAAAACAGAGTAAAAATGTGGCGAAAAGCATTGAGAAGTGAAAGCCGAATTTATAAGTACCTAGACCATAACTTAGGGGCTCAATATTTTACAGAAAGCTTCAGTCGTGCGCACATAATGTGGATTTTTAAGGCGAGATGCGACTTAATTCATTTAGATGGCAAATACAATAGAAACTGTACACTGTGCAATCTCAATGAAACGGAAAGCATACAGCACTTCTTAGGCCGCTGTCCTATATTAAGGCCGTTTAGACGAATTTGTTTTGAGAGAGAAACGTTAGTGGAAGAGGAAGTAATCAATGTGCTTAATGGGGAAAATGATCCTAACTGGAAAAAATTGATTAACTATATTGCTAGTGCTTTAAAATACAGAAAACTAATTATAAATGAATTTAATACTTCTTAATTAATATTTAAAAGCATATACAATTAATTTAAATTCTGTATAATTCATTTTTTGTATTGTAAATATAAATTAAGTTTGTAAATTTAAATTTTGTGAATTCTTAATTTTAATTTTGTAATTTTAATTTTGTAAATTTTAAATTTTAATTTTCTAAACGTTATGCAAGAAAGTAAATTTATTTTAAACCAACATCTCCGACAGACGACTATAAGTCATTGTCGTATTCTTTGTTTGTTCAATTCAATATTTTTAAGTAACTATAATGTTTTTAGACTTAAGGATTATTACTTATTTATGTTAAAAAATTTTTTTTTTTGAAATTGAATAATAAAGAATCTAATCTAAATCTAAAAATCTAATCTATGTACTACTGTTTTAAAATTACAACTTGTGCTTTAAAATTCTATAGCTCCGGCTAAAATCCATGCTGTGTTAATCATATACCACTGTCTTGAAATTACATCTTTGGCCTTAAAATTATATAGCTCCGGCTGAAATCCATGCTGTGTTAAACATATACTACTGTTTTGAAATTACAACTTGTGCGTTGAAATTATATAGCTGCGGCTTGAATCCATGCTGTGTCGAAAATTCACTACTGTTTTGAAATTACATCTTGTGCTTTAAAATTCTATAGTTCCGGCTGAAATCCATGCTGTGTTAAACATATACCGCTGTCTTCAAATTAAATCTTGGGTTTTAAAATTATATAGCTCCGGTTGAAATTCATGCTGTGTTAAACATATACTACTGTTTTAAAATTATAACTTGTGCTTTAAAATTCTATAGTTCCGGCTGAAATCCATGCTGTGTTAATCATATACCACTGTTCTGAAATTACATCTTGTGCGTTGAAATTATATAGCTGCGGCTTGAATCCATGCTGTGTTGAAAATACACTACTGTTTTGAAATTACATCGAGAGGCAACCAACGTCAAGTAAGTAGAAATTTTCTTACAAGGATCCTGGCTGTGGCTGAGCTATACCAGCTCTAGACACCCTCACCATAAGGAGGTTCATTATAAGTGGTGCCCGAGCAGGGACACTAGATTAGAGGATACGATTTAAGTGGCGAGATACATTGTATAAATCAAATTAACCGTTCGGTACGGAATAGCACATTAGCTACATGAAACGTACATTGGTAAGAAATGTGCGGAAAGAGGACTTAATTACATATCTGGAGGAATTTGGCTTGGAGATAACGGGGACTGTCGAAGACTTACGTCGTCGTCGGTCTAACTTTGTGGCCCAGACAGATCATAAACCAGCTGAACACCTAAGGTTGAGTGAGTTGGAGGCTAAACATAGTAAAACATCTACTTTAGAGTTAAATACGGACAGCGGAGACCAGGAACCTGTGGGACAACTGTGTAGCCCCCAACTAGAAATACCCATGAAGCAAATGACTCCAGTTGAACCGCCTCTGGCAGAACCACCAATGCGTAATACACTTACTCTCTCAGTCCCGTATACGCCGCATAGGATTACGTAGGCAGACAATCAAGACCCGTTAGCATTCAAATGCAAAAACTAATGCGTCACTTGAAGATGACTGAGCAGGAGAAATTGGAACGACTACATCGTAACTGTGGAACTGAGTATCAGAGATATATAAAACCGCGAAACTTTAGTTCGTTGGACGAACTCATCACCCTTGCAAACGATTATGAGAACATTAACAACGAGGAGCGCGGAAGAGAGGAAGGACAAGCAAGGGTTTCAAGGCGGGGTAACATACCTCTTGAAGATGCCAATGCTGAAGAGAAGGGTAGCAGGATAAAACAAGCTAATTCCTTTCCACGAGCAAATAAAGATACTTCATTTGCGAAGATCGTGCCAATAAACATCTCAACAGCATGCTTCCGGTGTGGCAAACCAGGCAAACATAGCTAGAACGTGCCGGAATCCCCAAATCCTATTTTGTTGTGGCTGTGGTAAACGGGATGTATGGATTATTGAGTGCTGTAATAGAAGGCCAGAAAACTCCGGGAGGCCACGTCTACCACAGCCCCGAGACGTGGCAAAAAATCAAACACAGGGGCCCAACTGTTCACAATAGAGCATAATCGACTCTTTGCGTGATTATTTATCGAAGGACAACCGATGAAGGCAATTATCGACACGGGAGCCAGCAAAAGTTTTATAAACCCTAATGTAATACGAAGCGTGCCCGGAAAGGTTACCGACACGAATATAGTGATTCGATTGGCGGATGGCTCTCCACGACAGGTTAGCAAAAGTTTCAGAGCGATAGTTAAGAGAGGCAAGAGAGGAGTAAAAGATGGACTTCTTACTACTGGATGGAATGACACAAGAGGTAGTATTGGGGATGGACTTTCTAGCCCTAACGCAAAGTGTACTCAATGTTGGTGGTATTAATATAAGGCTCGATGGAAGTACACCACCAAGTGAACAACGGATAGTATATAATTCGACGTTGAACGAAGCACAGACTGTCGAAAATTTTCTCCAAAAAGAATTGACGGATTTTGATACATTGAATGGATTGTCAGACATCGCCTCCCATGTTATCATTATGAGAGATGACAAACCTATCAAACAGCGATACTACCCAAAGAATCCGGCAATGCAGAAAATCATTAATCAGGAAATTGATGAACTCCTCGAAAAGGGTGTATAGAACGCTCCACCAGCGCATATAGTTCCCCGGTGGTGCTCGTGAAGAAGATCGCACGCTGGAAGAGCATATGACAAATTTGAAGGAGAAAAAGTTGAATATCAAGAAAAGCCATTAAAGATCTCCCGGCGCCGAAGAACATCAGTGAATTAAGACGCTGCATTGGAATTGCCTCATGGTACCATCGATTTGTTCCGCAATTCTCGAGTACTATACAACCCTTAACTCAGTTGTTGAAGAAGGGTAAGCGATGGCAGTGGAAGTCGAAACAACAATCCGCATTTAACATATTGAAAGAAAAGTTGACAAGCGCTCCAATCTTGGCCTGTCCCAACTTTAATGAGTAATTTATGTTACAGACAGATGCCAGTAACTATGGTCTAGGAGTTGTCTTAACGCAGAAGATAGATGAAGAAGAGAAGGTTATTGCTTACGCCAGTTGCACACTACACCCAGCGGAGAGGAATTACACCACGACAGAGAAGGAGTGCCTGGCAATTGTGTGGGGTGTCAAGAAAATGCGGCAATTTGTTGAAGGGTATCATTTCACAGTCATTACAGACCACTTGGCTCTGAAATGGCTAAATAAGATTGATAATCCTTCTGGTCGCATTGCGCGATGGGTGTTAAAGCTCCAACAGTATAATTTCGAGGTACAATACAGGAAGGGTAAGCATAACATAATAGCAGACGCTTTATCACGACATCCCCAAACTATACTTACACAGCTAGATACCAACGAGGGCCAGGAAGATGCATGCGCATGGCTCAGCAATCTGAAGAAAACAGTATTGAAGAACCCGAAGAAATACCCAGAATACACCGTAAAGAACAAACAATTATATCGCCGCCTTCCAACACAGTATGGGAATGAGGGACAATCCTCTTGGAAACTATGCGTACCACGAGGAGAGACATGGAGGACAACAAACAACCATACTTCGAGTATTCTTAGTATTCTTCAATAAATTTTCGAAACGGGTGGAGATAATTCCTATATATATTGGAAAATATATATATATATATAAATATATATATCCCGAAGATTTTGATAACCGATAACGGAACGCAATTTACAAGTCACGTTTTTAGGCAATTCTTAGATGGCCTGGGAATTAGGCATCAAACCACCGCACCATACTCTCCGCAGGGCGACCCCACTGAGCGTGCTAATCGCACTATAAAAACAATGATTGCACAGAACACAGAAACAGAGCAACGGCGTTGGGACGAAAGTTTACCTGAAATAATGTTGGCCATAAACTCCAGTATTTCCGCTTCAACAGGCTTCACGCCAGCGTATGTTGTCCAAGGAAGGGAACCACGATTACCCAGAACATTGTATGATGATGTAACTCCGGGCATTGGAAAGAAGTCAGAGTCACCAGACAGTAAAGCACGACATTTGATCGAAATTTGTGGGATAGCCAAAAGAAACATGGCCAAAGCAGCACTGGATCAATCTAGGTATTACAACTTACGCAGACGGGAATGGAAACCATTACTTGGGGAGCTGGTCTTGACAAAAACGCACCCACTGTTAAAAGCACAAGAAGGTTTTGCTGCGAAACTTGCAGCAAAATACACAGAACCCTATGAGGTTATTGATTTTACGTCACCAGTTATAATAAAATTGAGGGAAATGTCCACGGATAAGGTTATTACGGCACATGTAAGTCAGTTAAAGCGATATCAATACTAGAAGAGGTTAATGTTTTTTTATATACATATTTTATTTCAACATACATTTACATCTTATACCGTTGGTAATATGATTTCTCTTAGAAAGACAAGAAAATGGTGAATATATTAAACTTACAACTGAAAATAAATCGGTGTGGACGATTGGTATATAATTTCAAGGATTCTATTATTTAAAAAAAAAAAGTTTACCTAGAGCGGGATGATGCCTTTAAAATGATTAGGCTAACTTTTATTAGTGTTGTTAATGAATAAATTTAAATAGCGTTTGTAATTATTAATTTGAAAAAAAAATAGTTAACAATCAGGAACACAATAATTATACATAAATATAAATTTTGAAAATTCTGATGTTAAAAAAAGACATCGTGCAAGTATATTAGAACATGGGAAATTATGGATATATAATTCTTTTTTATTAAAAAAAAAAAAATCTAATAAAATATTGCGTACAAATATATCATAAATTCATTATAATATCAATATTAATATAGGATATATGTATTATAATATATTATCGAATAAGTTAGTAAGCAGAATTGTTATAAATACATTATAATTTATTAAAATATATTATTATATAAGTTAGTAAAAAAAAAAGAGTTGTTATAAATACATTATAATATCAATATTAATATAATATACATGTATTAAAATATATTATTAAATAAGTTAGTTAGAAATGCATTATAATCTAATATTAATATAGTATATATGTATTATAATACATTAAAAAATAATTAAAAAAAAAAAAAGAGTTATAAATGCAGTGTAATATCAATATTAATATAGTATACATGTATTATAATATATTACTAAATAATTTAGTAAAAAGAATTGTTATAAATGCATTATAATTTCATTATTAATATATTATATATATACTATAATATAAAGATCACTATAGTGTGATGTATGTAATAATTATTACTTAAAATTTTTTGTACTAAAGTATGCTAAATTTGTAAGAAAGCAATTGAATAATAGAAAGAAATGAATTTTGAATTATGGAAAAATTGTTATTGTATTTCGTTGATTAAGCATTATTACAAAAAAAAAACAACAATATACACTCCTGACCGTTGGAACGCTATTGCGCTTCATATATAATTAATGCCGCATCAAAGAATCCAGACAAATGTGAAATAAATAAGCACAAGTAAACATCACAATGAAACAAGATAATAATGTAAACCTAGCAACAAAGCATAAACTGTATTTACAGTATATCGAACTTTTCGGTGAAGATTCGGATACCGAAGCTATGGGACGCGAGGTGCAGCAAAGCATGATCAGGCAGTCTGATACTGGAAAAGATGCACATGGTGAGGAGAACAGCAGGTCCAAGACCAATACCTCTTTGGAAGACATCTTGCTGATCACAACATCACCGATGAAGTTTGATGAACCATCATCCCCACCTCATGGAAATTCAGTTGGGAATGTCCACCAACTCCACCTTCTGCTATATCCATTCTAAAGGCATAAACAGATAATGGAAACAGTCATCAGATGGCAAACGATAGGGCACTAAACGAAGACATCTTGCCATACCCAACAGCACCTAGAAGGTGGGATGAACCATATTCCCCACCACGGGAAAAATTAAACTGGGAATGTCCGCCAACTCCACCCATTGCCAAAATGATTTTGAAATTATCAGCGGTTAATAAAAACGGCCATCCAGTGACGAACAAGAAGGCACTGAAAAAAGACGGGATACAGCGGGTAGATACATACCCGGCCGATACACTGAAAAGACATGGGTATGATTTAGCAAAATAGTCCAAAGGGCGAAGACACCGCTTCAAGGCAATGCTGGATGGCGAATGGATGCTCGTAAGGATTGCGAAAAATGGAACGATTCGACTCTGAAAGATAGGGGGGAGTGTAACGACCCAATTTTTCCTGCACGAAAATTAGGGTTACAAAATACCACGCGGCCCTAACTTATTTGTGCAAATAATAAGCATAACAACACAAGCCGTAAACAACCAAAAACAATTTCGGACAGAAAGACTTGTAAAACAATAAGCATGGGCGCAAATTGTAAACATGCAAAAACAATACTTACACATAAAAAAAAAAAGATGCATTACAACAGCAAGCTGTAAACAGCCAAAAACAATTTTGCACAGAAAGACTTAGAAAACAATAAGCATGGGCGCAGATTATAAACATACAAAAACAATGCGTACACATGAAAAAAATGCAAACTTGGTGATAGCGGAATTAAAAGCGTCACCCAGATCAGATAAAAGGCGATGTTTTTCTGAAATCGTTCTTCTTTTGATCATCATTGGATAGTACAGTTCGGGTTTTGGCGACGGAGTTAAGAATTGTGATGGAGGATAAGTGCACAACAAGTCACTCGTG
>NC_051846.1:217446684-217452523 GCF_002237135.1 Teleopsis dalmanni | reverse complement strand
TGCAACAGGTCCCAGATCAATTGCTGGTTCACCCCATTGTTTTTGTTTTGCATGTAAAATTGAGCGGATCATGTTTGCTGAAACCATTGAGTATAAATATTATAGAGTAGAAATCTGAAAACAAACTCAATTTGATAAGTAGACCTGTGGGGGCGCGGGTAACAATGTTACATGAAATAGAGAGTATAATGAATTTCTCTACAACGCTCTATATCATAGTTAGCACGTGCATGTAAGTTTTTTGTTATGATTTTGTTTCCTTGTACTCTATTTTGTACCCTTGTGTATTTTTATTTCATTGAAACTAAATATCACTTTTCAGCACCAAATTTAAATAGAGGAATATATTCTATTTTATGGTCATAGGCATAGGCATATGAACATATTATTATTTTTGTTTCAGAACTTCCTAGAAATAAAGGCTACTCATGTTTTTTTTAATGAATTAAAACTAATAATTTTGGGTTTATTCTCATATATTCCTTACATTCCCATATATATATACACATAGTAGAAAAAGTCTACGGATATTCACAAAATTTTTCTAAAATTACGCATAACTTTTTTAATTTTTACTCAAATTCATTTTTATTTCCTGATTTATTTTAAACAAGGAAACAACAATAAAGTTGCAATATTAAAACTAAACAGTTATTCTTTAAAAAAAAATTAAACACAATTATATGCAAAAGTAGCAATTTTGGAAGCAGAAAAAGTCTACGGATATTTCTTAATATTTACATTAAAACAATAAAATTCACAAAAATCTTAAATTTAATAGCCTGTGGGATAACCTCTGCATTTAATAACCTCTGTTAAGCGTCTTTGCTTAAGCTGTATCTCAGGATACAGCTTTGCAGTATCCTGTGCGTTTATTTCTAGCCATTCTTCCTTGATGACGTTTCTTACTATATCCTTGCTGGAAAACATATGCTGGCGAATCTTATTTTCCAAATAAACCCACAGATGTTCTATAGGACTAAGGTTTGGTGATTCTGGTAGTGTTTGAAGTTGCCTGAGAGCATAGTACAGCATCCAAATCCGTACTATGACTGCTGTATGCTTAGAGTCATTGCCCTGCTGAAACAAAAAGGTTGCCTCAAGTCCTAACATTCTGACATTTTCTTTCAAATTTGTTTTTAGAATATTTAGAAAACCATATTTCTCCATTGTATCTTGTACAAATTCAAGTCTAACCGCACCATTACTTGCTATACACCCCTAAATCATTACGCCGTCACCAACACGTTTTACTGTTTACGGTTTATCACAGGTTGTGCATAATTTTCTCCATACAAGTTTTCTTACTTTGATTCCAAATATTTAAAATTGACTCTCATCGGAGAAAATAACTCATATTCAGAACTTTATAGGTTTATTTATACGCTTTCTTGCACGGCTTAATCATTTTATTCTATTATATCTGGATATGTATGGCTTCTTTCCTGCAATCAGGGTATAATACATGCATTTCTTCAAAATTTTCCGCACAGTATCAGGACATATTTTGTTTTCTAGTATTTCGACATTATGTCCAGCTAGTTTGAAGGCTGTTACTCTTGGATTTACTTTCATCTGGTTGATTATGGTACATCTTTCTCTATTTGACAGAAATGAGGGGCGGCCAGTGCGAGGTTTAGAAACGTAAGTACTCGTCTCTTTGAAGTTATTTATAACTCTATACACAGATGAATATTGACAACCAATATCTTCAGCAATTTTTCTTTGGCATACGTCATCTTTCCAAAATTTAACAGTTATTTGTCGCTCACTAAAACTAATTGCAAGTCTCTTATTTTATATTGTAAAAATTTGTTGCTTATATAAAAAATATTATTATTCAGTGATTAATTTTTAGACTCTTCAGGAAGTCAACTAATAATTAAACATCATTTAATGAAACGTTTATGCTTGCAAGCGAATTTAAATTAACGGTAAATGTAAATATTAAGAAATATCCGTAGACTTTTTCTGCTTCAAAAATTGCTACTTTTTCATATAATAGTGTTCAATTTTTTTTTAAAGAATAACTGTTTAGTTTTTATATTGGAACTTTTTTGTTGTTTCTTGGGTTAAAATAAATCAGGAAATAAAAATGAATTTGAGTAAAAATTAAAAAAGTTATGCGTAAGTTAAGAAAAATTTTGTGAATATCCGTAGACTTTTTCTACTATGTGTATATACATATATACGTATATATAATATACGTAGAGAAATAGATTTTTGGCCCCAAATACGGAAAGAAGATGAGGTTGTAACTGCACCATCAGAATTGGTTAAACATTTTTATATTTATTCTTTTTATTTATTTATTTATTAACACATGAAGCTCATAATATATACATACATACATATGTGTATACTGAAGCAATTAGTAAGCCTTTACATATACATAGATATTTTTAAAAACAGTTTTAAATCAGAATCAAAACAATAAAAATAATAGTAGCATTGTTTCTGATATGAAACAAAAAAAAACCAAACTTCTTTTTACGCTTACAATTTCTTAATATTGGATGCAAAATTAATACAAACATACCTACATGCTGAGAAATAGAAAAGAAATATGTAAACATATACAGTGATGAACAAAATTATTGGCACAGCAAGCATATTGAACTTTTGCACTATCCTGGATACTATGGGTATCCTGTTAATAATGCGATTTTTAATAGTTCAATTTGCTTACTGTGCCAATAATTTTGTTCGTTACTGTATGTATGCTAGTAAAGTACACATGCAATAAGAAAGCACACAAAAAGACTAGAGTAATATTTTTTCCTACATATACCTTCCTAATAAATTCGCAGAAGCACTGATCAATATAACAAACGACGAAAAGAGTTATTTGAGAGAATCGTTTTGCCCTTTACTTTAATTTCCAAAGCAATTCAGAAAACAAGACATGAAGAGAATGGAGTGTTTTTTGAGTGCAAAAAGGTTGCCAGCAGCAGCAACCTCATACAAAAATTTGCTTGTACGAGATTGCTACTCTATAATATTTATACTCAATGGTGCAACGCTTTGCATTTTTTGAGTGTTTTCAAAACTTTGCATAACTCAATTCTCAAATTAATGCTTTATGTTCTCAATGAGAGAAAAATGCTCAAAAACTCATAAAAATTTGCAATTGAAAAGTGAAAAGTGTTGGTGCAACAGGTCCCAGATCAATTGCTGGTTCACCCCATTGTTTTTGTTTTGCATGTAAAATTGAGCGGATCATGTTTGCTGAAACCATTGAGTATAAATATTATAGAGTAGAAATCTGAAAACAAACTCAATTTGATAAGTAGACCTGTGGGGGCGCGGGTAACAATGTTACATGAAATAGAGAGTATAATGAATTTCTCTACAACGCTCTATATCATAGTTAGCACGTGCATGTAAGTTTTTTGTTATGATTTTGTTTCCTTGTACTCTATTTTGTACCCTTGTGTATTTTTATTTCATTGAAACTAAATATCACTTTTCAGCACCAAATTTAAATAGAGGAATATATTCTATTTTATGGTCATAGGCATAGGCATATTTTTTTTTTTTTTTTTTTTTTTTAATTTAAATTCAATATGTATTCTGTCACATAGTACGGTGACATTTTACAATTTTTTAATAAATACTATTTGAGACTTGATCATTTACAATTAAAGTAGTTCTCCCTGTAGAGAGCTACTCTTTTCTTTTTAATTTAAGATTTTTTTATAATAAAATTTAATTTTTATAATAAAATTTGAAGCGGCGTTTTCCTTTTCAGTCTCGTAAATATATTTGAGGGGGACATCAAATTCGAAGCTAGGATGTTGGGATGAATTTGTATTCGTTCATGGTATTTTCTAGCTACCTTTTTTACTTCATCTCTTACCGGGATTATCCCAAGGTCCCGATGGATTTGAATGTTAGTTACATACCATGGGGCATTTACTATTTCCCGTAAAGTTTTAGATTGAAATCTTTGAAGAATTTCTATGTTGGATGTTGAGGCTGTTCCCCATAATTGAATGCCATAGGTCCATACTGGTTTTAGCACACTTTTATATAAAATAAGTTTATTCTTTAGGGATACTGAAGATTTTTTATTTAGTAGCCAAAACATTTTTCTGTATTGAATCCCAAGGGATTTCCTTTTGTTAAAAATATGTGTTTTCCATGTCAGACGTCTATCTAAGTGCATGCCCAAGTATTTAGCGCTATTTGATTGCGGAATTATTATATTATTAAGTTTAATTTCCGGGCAGGTGTCTTTTCTCATTGTGAATGTAACATGAGTAGATTTTGTTTCATTTGCTTTCATGCGCCAATACTGCAACCATTTTGATATACGATCAAGACCAGCTTGTACTTTGAATGAGGCTACAGAGGGATCGTTTGCACTTGCCAGGATAGCTGTATCATCTGCAAATGTACCGGTTACAATTCCTACCGTCTTCGGTAAATCGTATGTGAAAAGCAGATAAAGGGTTGGACCGAGTACACTGCCTTGTGGTACTCCAGCTCTAATATCATGTAGGGAAGACATTTCATTTTCATTGTTGACATAAAAGAGTCTTTTCAATAGATGCGATTTTATGAACGTATAATAGTTAAGTGGCAGAAGCTTTTTACATTTGTAAAAAAGTCCTTGGTGCCATACTCGATCAAACGCTTGAGATATGTCCAAAAACGCTGCTGAGCAGTATCCTTTTCGCTCGAAAGTGGTCTGTATTTTTTCAACAATTCTATGAATTTGCTCAATGGTTGAGTGTTTTCTTCTGAATCCAAACTGGGTTCGGAATTATTCGTTTCGACTCAATTACCGGCATAAGACGTTTTAAAAATAATATCTCAAGAACTTTTGAAAGAATGGGAAGGAGACTTACTGGACGATAGGATTTTACATCTTCAGCTGGTTTTCCTGGTTTTAGTATCATCTTTATTTCGGCAACTTTCCATTGATCAGGGATGAAACTTTTTAACAAGGATGCATTGAAAAGATGAGTAATAAATATTAAAGCAACATCTGGAAGTTTTTTAAGAATTTCAGCAGTTATGAGGTCATAACCAGGTGCCTTTTGATTTTTAAGAGATTTAATTGTAGAAATTATTTCTCGTTTTTTAAATTTCCTAATTGGTAACTCCATTTGGTGAGTTTCTTCTAAAAATTTGGAAACATTGACATCTATTTCTGAATCGCCAGTCATATCATGTGGAATAAAAACGTTTTTTAGATGGCTTGCGAAAAGTTGAGCTTTTTCAGACGCTTTTTTCGCCCAAGTATTATCTGTATTTTTAAGTGGGGGTCGATAATCTATTGTATTATTTACTTTTTTATTTGCTTTCCATAGAGAATAGTGAGATAAGTGAGACGTGTCGAGGCTATGTAAGAACTTCTGCGTATTTTGTTCCGTCTGTCGTTTCAGCAGAGTCTTTAGATCTTTAATAATTATGTTAAGTTTCCTCTTGTCTTCAGGAAATCTGGTACGATGCCATATTTTTCTAGCATTTCGTTTATCCTTTAGTTTTTTTGTGATCTCCCCAGTATACGTTACTAGATTCTTCATATAGACTTTTGGAGGAGGAGTAGCTTCCCATGCTGCCTCTTGAATAGATCTGGTTAGGTATTCAGTCGCTTCAATTATATCTTCTTCAGTTTTTAGTGGCATTTTGACGTTTAGAGACGATGACAACATTGTTTCAAATATAGTCCAATTTGTTTGCTTGTTGTATAATTGACATTTTTGGATCTTGTTTCTAAGGTCTTTATCTATTATTACAATCACTGGTGAATGGTCCGATGATAACTCTAAGCTGGTCTTACATTGCACATGTTCATAAAGGAAGCCTTTGGTAACGCAAAAATCAATAA
>NC_051846.1:217425355-217446584 GCF_002237135.1 Teleopsis dalmanni | reverse complement strand
CTATTTTTATTATCAAAATTATGGGTATTTATACTTATTCTAACTTATTTACTAAACAATTATTATTTACTTTTTGATTGATTTGAGTAACCAATCAATGCATTGGTTACTCCCATAAATTACATTAATTATTTTATTACATATATTTTATAAACAAATACTCTTCTAACGCATTACAATAATACGTCATATATTGTTTTTAAAGAGTTAATGTACTTTCTAGAATTTAGGTCGGAATAGTGCAATGACCATACATGCTTATCATGTGTTATGTTACAAATGCATATTTGTAACAGCATGAGTCAAAATATTTCTTTTAAGTAATATGATCAAAGTCAAAGCGTCAAACCGACAAAAGTGCATATTATAATTTATGACACATTTATTTTGTCTGAATGAACAGTGGCTTGTCACATATGATATTAATGTAGGTCATGGGCACTACACCCTACATTAAGTTACAATGAAAATTTTGTTTTAAATATTAATTGCATTGTGCATTTACGAAAAATTTTTTATTAAAATATACCAAAAAAAATTAAATTATATAAAATTTAATATATACCATATAAAAATAAATATATAAATTGAAATCATAAAAATAAATATAAATATATAAATTAAAATTATAAATTAAATGTCATCATTTTTCGTAAGGAAATTACGCATAGCAGCCGCTGTCGACACTTCAGCGATTGCTTTAATACTGATGAGTGAACAAATTTTGCATTGTTTGCTGGAGGCGTGTTTAAAAATTGTTGGTAAATTTAATGTGTAATGGAGAGAGAAGACTTCGTGTGTTTGTCAACGCGCGTTGATGTCTAAAGGCCACTTTATGTCTATTGGTAAAAATGGTGTTGCTGTTACTTTTTCTATCTTTAGTAATTTACAAATGTTTTTGAGAAGTTCATTTGTGAATTCTGTACCCCTATCAGTTTTCATTTTTCTGAAACAACCGTACTTAAGTATAATTTTTTCTACAATTGCTTTCCCAACTTGACGCCGTATTTTGTTTCTAGAGGTATAGCTTCTACAGATTTGGTTAACTCACATTAAAGTGTCAAAATGTATCTGTAATTGTTAGAAGGAATTAATGGGCCTACAGTGTCTATTGTTATTATATCAAAAGATGTATTTGGTGTTTCGGTAATTTGGTATTTTTCTTTTGTGTGCCTAAGTATTTTAACTCTTGCACATGTGTCACAGTTGTTGACGAAATCTTTTACCATTGTGTTCATGTTTTTCCAAACAAATTTTTGTTTTAATTTATTTATGCATCTCTTAATTCCACAATGTCCTCCATGTAAAGATTTATGATATTCTGTTATTAACCTGAGCATTTCATCCGTATTCTTTATTCGCTTTGGTGGTGTATATTTAATAATGGCTAGATTTTCTTTTAATTTTAATTTTTTTTGCAGCTTATTAAATATCTCTTTCAGTTCTTGCAAGTTTATTTCATTTAATATTTCATCATTTTCCGCCAGCGCTAGCTTTGTAATTTTTAAGTTGTTCATTTTGAATAATAACTTCCTCAGAATCAATTTTATATCTGATAATGTTTTCTCGTTAAATTATACAACTATCTTATTTGCTGCTATTTTCATTGAACTTTTTACTTTTATGTTCAAGTGCTTTCCCACCTTTAATATTTTTTGCACTGTTTCTATTGAACTTTTTATTCTTATGTTCAAATGCTTTTTCTTCAATTCCATCTGCAGAATGGTTTATCTTTTTAAATTGAAGTTTCTTTATAAACCTTACATCTGATATTGATGTCGCGTTTCACATGTGAAGGTGATCAATCTCCGTGTTAGCATTTAAGGTTTGTTCTTGACTTTCTTTTTTATGTGCTTGAATATTTTTGTTCATTGTTCTGGTTAATACATTTATGTGTTTAGGTATCATCTCAATTCGTTGTTTTGAATCTAATTGAATCCTAGACAGTGCATCTGCGTTTGTATTCATTTTTCCTTGTTTGAATATGATATTAAAGTTGTAATCCATTAAATCTATCCTAATTCTTGTTAGCTTTGAGGATGGATTCTTGTGAGTAAAAAGACTAACTAGTGGCCTATGGTCAGTATATACCGTAAAATTTCTTCCATATAAGTATGGTCTGAAATAATTGATTCCCCAATGTATTGCGAGAAGTTCTTTCTCTTGTTTAGAGTTTTACTAGCATAAGCTATCGGTTTATCATTTCCTATTTCTTCTTGTGACAAAACTGCTCCTAATGCATAATTAGAGGCATCTGTCGTTAATATAAAATTTTTCGAAAAATCAAGATAACTTAAAATTGGTGGTAAAATTAATTTTGTTCTCAAACTTTCAAAAGATTTATCACAATCTTCCGACCAGCAGAATATTTAATTCTTCTTTAGTAAGTTATTGTGAGGTCTAGCTATCTCAGCAAAATCTTGTATAAACCTTCGATAATAATTGCACATGGCAACAAATCGTCTTACTTCGTCTGCATTTTTGGGTTTTGGATAGTTTCTAATTACTTCATGCTTGCTTGGATCTGTGCGGATTCCATTGGCTGTTATGAGGTGACCAAGGTATACAACTTCTGGTTGTAGGAAATTACATTTTTCTGGATTTAACTTTAGATTGTATTGTTTTAATCTGCTGAACACTTTCATCAGATTTTGATTATGGTCTTTTAAATTTAAACCAAAAATAATTATATCATCAACGTATAAAAATGCGGATGTGACTAAACCGGCTAATGCTAATGTTAGCATTCTTTGAAAACTATTGGTTGAAATTTTTAGTTCAAAAGGTAATCTTTTGAATTGGTAGTGACCTTTATCAGTAGAGAAAGCTGTTAATGGTTTTGATTCATGGTTAAGTGGTATTTAATGGAAAGAACTAGTCATGTCTAAAGTAGAAAAATATTTCGCTTTACCTAATCTATCTAGAATGTCTTCTAAACGAGTTAATGGAAATTTATCATCTTTTACTTTTTTGGTTAATTGTCTATAGTCTACTACTAGTCTCCATTTCTCTTGACTATTATTGCTTTTCTTTGGTACTATTAAAATTGGTGCATTATATAAGGCTAATTATATGGGCTCTACTATGTCATCTTCTATTAATTTTTTTACTTGTTTATTCATTTCTTTTATTTGTGCCTGTGGTATTGTATAGTTTTTTATATATATAGATGTTCTGTCAGAGGTTGAAATATGTTGTTTATAAAAATTGTTAACGATTAGTTTTTCACCTTCTAGATGAAAAATTTCTTGAAAATCTTCACAAATGTCTAGAATTAGTTTTTTAGCACTTTTATCTCAACCTTCTATTTTTAATAATTTCTTAATTTGTTCAAATCTTGAATAATTTCTGTTTTTATTGTGGTAATATAAAATATTGTAGTTATTTAATGGTTTAATATCTATTTTAGCATTTTTTATTGCTACAGGAGTTTCTCTTGTATTTAGTAATCTTATATGCTTTATACCTTCCTTGGGTATCAATGAGTTAGCTATAAAGACTCCTTTCATTATTTCTTTGCCACATACTATGCTTTCCTCTTTTATGTCTAAAGCTATTGCTTGTACTATTTCTGTTCTTGGTTGTATAATGATGTTATCTAAAGTTTTTATATTGATGTTTATGGGTAATACTATATCTTCTTGTGGTATTACTAATGCACATGTTTCGTAATCTATCTTTTATTTATGCTTTAATAGGAAATCTTTACCTAATATGCCGTCTATTGGCAAATTTATTTCATTTTTTATGACATTTAATTCATTTGGTATATTGATACCATCAAAATATAACTCTGCTCTTACTACTCCTTCTGAAAATATTTTTGTTTTAATGATTCCGTTTATTTGGCAACTTTTTGTGGAATCAAGCTTCGTTTTTTCTGTAATATTATTTTTTATAATTGAAATATCAGCCCCTGTGTCAATCAATAAGGATATTGCATTATTACTAAGTGAAGTTTTTACTTTAACGAAATTAGCAATATTTTTAGCTGTAGTAAAATTTATAATTTTTAATTTTGTTTGTACCGGTTCACATTTGTGTGCCCCTTGGCTATGTGACTGAACGGAGGTATTTCCGTTTTTTTGAAAATTTTGATTTCGCGATGTGTTCCATCTATTTTAATTGTTATGCGGAAATCCTCTTGCTCTTTGCGTATTATTATTCCCATTGCTGTTTTGGTATCTATTATTCGTGTTGTTATAAGATTTTTTGTATATGATGCTATGAATTTGTCTTCTGTTTTGCATTTCTACTTCCGTCGCAATTTGTATTGCTTCGGTTAAAGTAGATGGTCTGGCAGCATCTATGACGTTCCTTAGTCTCTTATTTATACCGTTCTTGAATGAGTTAAGACCAGTTAAGTCTGTCATCTTCAATATCACTTCTCTGCCTTCTTCTCCCAGGTTTGCTAGATGGATTTGATTAAGTTGTGCTACGTATTCCCCTATTTTTGAGGTGTATTGATATACTGTTTGAGTGCTGTGACGTATGTTCATCAGTTTGTTCTGTATTGTCAAAGGACTTGTGTTTGGTTTGTAAATGTTTTTCAGTTTTTGAATAAATTTATTGATTGTGTTGTCTTCTTCCGTAGATATTAGTTTATTTTTTACTTTATCTGATAATTTAGCTCTTTTTATAAATTTTTGTAAAATATTTCTTTCATCGTCATCCTTCAATGAATCCAAGTAGAATTGTAAAATACCT
Source organism: Teleopsis dalmanni (assembly GCF_002237135.1). NCBI lineage: Eukaryota > Metazoa > Arthropoda > Insecta > Diptera > Diopsidae > Teleopsis > Teleopsis dalmanni. The sequence continues at coordinate 217,441,877 of NC_051846.1, read as the reverse complement.
ATAAAATTAGATAGATTTTTTACGTGTCCATTGAATTCGGGTTTGACTTTTGAAGCAGATATTAAATCGAATTTTTTCATTTTGCTATTATCAGTGTAATTATTTCTTTCTACCCTATATTTTAGGTAAGAGTCAATCTGTTCTACTATATTATCAAATTTTATTTTTATTGAATTCAAATCTTTATTGTAAGTATTTTCTCTTATATCTTGCCAAATTTGAGCTATGTATATATGTGTATTCTTCAGTGATTGAAAATGCTATGCTATTTATTATTGCTCCTGCTTCTGTTCTGAATTTGACGGAGCACTTATGAGAGCAGAAGCACAAAACAAAATTTGCGTTGCTCTGCTATTCTATGCTGTTTGATTTGTTGAAGCACGAAGCAACTGATATTCGTAGCAGTAGTCAAATTTTAAAATTGTTGCTCTTGCTGTTGCTGTGCTACGAAACAGAATAGTAGCGGAGCAGAGTAAAGCAAATTGTGTTTTGTGTGCATGCTACGGCTACTGCTCCCGTAGCAATTACTACTGCTCCGGAGCAACTACCGGTAGTACTCCGCAGCACATGCTTCATACTTTTCTGTTATTGAAACAATTTTTTTTTCTGCTGAAAAATTAACGGAAAAATTGCGATAGAATTTTACCGTTTACTATTCCGTTATTTTTATTTAAATATTTTCACTATTTTGATATACTTTATTGATGATATCTAGTCGTTCAGTATTAGTTTATGATCTCATATGTAGCAATGGCTTGTAATAAGAGTAACATTAATGTTTTAAAATATTTTGATCCCAGTGAGGAAGGATATCTAAAATGTAAGATATGCAATCGTATTTTAAAAAACGAGCGCATATTTAATTTAAAAAAACATTTATTACAATTGCATAAAATATGTTTAGATAGTAATAGTGAAGAAAATGATTCAACTTCTGTTGAGTCTTTAGTCGTTTCTTTTGACTATTTTATTTAAAACCAGGTGAGGTTTTCACAATAGACAATACTGGAAGGGGGGTACGTGTGAGGTTTTCACAATAGACAATACTGGAAGGGGGTACTGTGGCAACAGTACAACCAACATGGCAACCCGTAAAAATTTCCGATTGTCATTGAATTGTTAATTTTCTGTTAGTAAAGTAGTTTTATAGTTGCTGTATAATCTTGTATTCTAAATAAAATAGTCAATGAAAACGACTAAAAACTAAAGAGAACAATCGATATCGATAACTATGGTTTGTCATCTGAGAATGTAATACTGTGTTTAAAATTCTGCTCAGTAAGGTACGGCAATTCATCATGAATCTGTGGCGAATCCGCCACACACAGACTCCAGCGCCATCTAGTGACAAAAACATTCCAGTTGGCAGGATATCAACTTCAGCATCAAGAAGAGAAGAAGAAGATAGCATTGTGCCTTTTTGAGTCAAGCAGTTTGTTTCAACGACACGTCACGTATTAACAACCACCGTTTGTAAAGAACCAAATACACATTTTATTTTAATTCATTTTTCATTATTGTGTAAATAAAGTTTGTAAATAAATCATTAGTAGTAAGAAATAAACATTGTGTGGCAAACTGGCCACAAATCGTGTAACGCTAGATTAACGCTTCTAAATTGTGGAAATTTACTTTGAACAACAATTCTGTTCGCGAAGTCCATACAACACTTTGTCAATTTTACCAAAATTACTGTATATAAAGCGAATATGATCCCTAAGCTGTTAACAAATCACCATTACATCCATTAAAATTACTGTTTGGTGCGGAAGAGCTACAATTACGGTGAATGGCGAGAGCTATTGATCCATACGGACTGAATTTTTGTTTCGAAAAAGTAATGAGTTAAACTTTGACAACATTTGCGAAATAAATTGGGTAACAACTGATCGGTCGTTCGTGTGATTTAACATCTTCAAATAATTTTTTATAGAGCTATGTCATTGGTTAATGCCGACAAATCAACAACTCTTGAAGCATTGGAAGCCAATGTTTCTGCCACCATTGATGCCATACGGCCACATTTATTGCTAAAAATAGTCAGAAGTTGGACTGATCGAATGGACCATATAACTCACATATAACAAAAAAGATATTCAAAAAAAAATTATCTTCCAGATTATAATAAAAAAATCTGTTGTTGTTCATTCCAAGAGTATTTCTTTCTTGTATTATTAATTTAAGTCCCCATGTAGCTAAAAAAGCTTTAAGCTTTTATATTGGTCACCGTCATTTTGTTAGTTGCATACACAAGTGTGATTCTTCGCACGCTTAAGGTTGATGGATTTCTTGCTTAAATTCCTGCATTGCGTTGAGAATTAACGGCTCTGCTGGGAGCATTAACCTTTGACTTGGCAGTACGTGCGAATATTTTCTGTTTACAACTGGTTTATTAAATTTACAAATTAAAGATGCATAGTGGTAGTTTATAGTATTTATGTTTATGCTATTATAATAAAATAAATATTAACTTATTAGGAGATATATACACATAGTAGAAAAAGTCTACGGATATTCACATAATTTTTCTAAAATTACGCATAACTTTTTTAATTTGTACTCAAATTCATTTTTATTTCCTGATTTATTTTAACCAAGGAAACAACAATAAAGTTGCAATATTAAAACTAAACAGTTATTCTTTAAAAAAAAATTAAACACAATTATATGCAAAAGTAGCAATTTTGGAAGCAGAAAAAGTCTACGGATATTTCTTAATATTTACATTAAAACAATAATATTCACAAAAACCTTAAATTTAATAGCCTGTGGGATAACCTCTGCATTTAATAACCTCTGTTAAGCGTCTTTGCATGGACTTTGCAGTATCCTGTGCGTTTATTTCAAGCCATTCTTCCTTGATGACGTTTCTTACTATATCCTTGCTGGAAAACATATGCTGGCGAATCTTATTTTCCAAATAAACCCACAGATGTTCTATAGGACTAAGGACTGGTGATTCTGGTAGTGTTTGAAGTTGCTTGAGAGCATAGTACAGCATCCAAATCCGTACGATGGGTACTGTATGGTTAGAGTCGTTGTCCTGCTGAAACAAAAAGGTTGCCTCAAGTCCTAACATTCTGACATTTTCTTTCAAATTTGTTTTTAGAATATTTAGATAGACATATTTCTCCATTGTATCTTGTACAAATTCAAGTCTAACCGCACCATTACTTGCTATACACCCCTAAATCATTACGCCTTCACCAACACATTTTACTGTTTACTGTTTATCACAGGTTGTGCATAATTTTCTCCTTACAAGTTATCTAACTTTGATTCAAAGTATGTAAAATTAACTCTCATCGGAGAAAATAACTTATTTTCAGAACTTTATGGGTTTATTTATATGCTTTCTTGCAAAGCTTAATCATTTTATTCTATTATATCTGGATATGTATGGCTTCTTTCCTGCAATCAGGGTATAATACATGCATTTCTTCAAAATTTTCAGCACAGTATCAGGATATATTTTGTTTTCAAGTATTTCGGCAATATGTTCAGCTAGTTTGAAGGCTGTTACTCTAGCATTTACTTTCACCTGGTTGATTATGCTACGTCTTTCTCTATTTGACAGAATTGAGGGGCGGCGAGTGCGAAGTTTAGAAACGTAAGTACTGGTCTCTTTGAAGTTATTTGTAATTCTCTGCACAGATGAATATTGACGACCAATATCTTCAGCAATTTTTCTTTGGCTTACGTCATCTTTCTAAAATTTAACAGTTATTTGTCGCTCACTAAAACTAATTTCACGTCTTTTATTTTATATTGTAAAAATTTATTGCTTATATAAAAAAATATTATTAAATGATTAATTTTAAGACTTTTTAGAAAGTCAACTAATAATTAAATATCATTTAATGACACTTTTATGCTTGCAAGCGAATTTAAATTAGCGGTAAATGTAAATATTAAGAAATATCCGTAGACTTTTTCTACTTCAAAAATTGCTACTTTTGTATATAATAGTGTTCAATTTTTTTTTAAAGAATAACTGTTTAGTTTTTATATTGGAACTTTATTGTTGTTTCTTTAGTTAAAATAAATCAGGAAATAAAAATGAATTTGAGTAAAAATTATAAAAGTTATGCGTAATTTAAGAAAAATTCTGTGAATATCCGTAGACTTTTTCTACTATGTGTATATATATAGGCCGTGTGCTAGTTCGAGTAAATTGAAATTTCCTAGGGATTTTTTGCACTGCACTTATGTAAATATTTATTTATTTATTTATTGCACTTATTTATTATATCTTGTTAAAACTTTTCAAATTTATTTATTTATTTATTAAACATCTTATAAAATTTCCACAATGGGAACACCTAATTTACTTAATTTTTATTTAATTTACCCTACTCGAAATTCTGGTAAATACCATCATTCTGCCATACCGACATAATTTACTATTTCTCTCAATTTACTTGAACTTGCATAGGGCCATAGTGAATAAATAATGTTTTCAGTATTCATATATTAATATTTTAATTTATATATTTTATTATTATTATTCATTTATATTAATATATTTCTTTATATATTGCAAATATATTGCATAATTTCAATTTTATGTAGTGCGGAAATTTATATGAATTTGCGTCTTCACAATACAATACCCTCTGTAGACATATAAATAAAATTTTATTTTTTTTTAAATAAAATGTTTGTTCTTGTTATGTATTCCTTGCCATTTAAGCACAGCAGCTGTTGAAATAAATCGTGCGTTTAGGTTAGTTTACTGTAGCCGTTTGATGCTGATCTACGTACTAGTTGGAAGCTGAAATACGTTTTTAATGAATAAGTTTTGTTATAAATAGCATTTTAGTCCCTATTAACGTTATATATTTTTTCTGCCAAAATGTGGACACCAAAATTCTTAAAAGCGTTTCATGATTTTTCTAGGGTACTGTATTATGGTAAAAATCCAAGAGGTAAGTTTGTGCTTTTTAACTCATAATAGGAATTGAACTTTGGACTTCACTAATTTTAAACGTTATATCAATAAAATGATTTAACACGGAAATATATATCTTGATATTAATACACACAATTGTGTTTCAAACACAATTGAATTTTATTGCATTTGTGAAATTTATTGGACGTTAAAAAAATATGCAATAAAATTATTTGTTTAAATTATAACTTTCACCATTTTTTGTGTATTGTAGTATGCCTGTCAAATATTCGAAAGATGTCCAATGTTGCAAATAAACATTTGCAAACTAAAGTCGTTAATAACGTGCTCGTAATAAACTTCAATTCTCCTAGCTCCAGAGTTAATTGCCTTGGCCTCGATGTAAGCCAGGAATTCGAAAGTGTTCTCAAAGAGCTAGAAACTAATACAAATGTGAAATCAGCAATAATTATATCTGGAAAGCCTGGGTGCTTCATAGCAGGAGCTGATGTAATTATGTTAGAAAAATGCCAAACTGCCGAAGAAGCCACAAAAATATCTCATTCCGCGCAAATAATGTTCGATCGCATGGAACGTAGTCAAAAGCCAATTGTAGCAGCAATAAATGGTGCTTGTTTGGGCGGCGGATTAGAATTAGCACTTGCATGCCATTATCGTATCGCCACAGAAGATAAAAAAACCAAATTAGGTCTACCAGAAGTTATGTTAGGGTTACTACCGGGCGGAGGAGGTACTGTTCGTTTACCCAAATTTACTTCCGTACCTGTAACATTAGATATGCAACTAACAGGAAAGCAAATAACAGCGAAAAGAGCAAAGAAATTGGGTGTTGTTGATTTATTACTTAGTCCTTTAGGACCTGGCTTAGCACCTGCAGAAAATATCACAATGGAGTATTTAGAAAAAGTAGCGATTGAAGTAGCTAACGATATTTCCACTGGAAAACTTAAGGTATAGATACCGCATATTTTATAAAGTACTTTTCCTAATAATTAATCTGAATAAGGTCAAACGAGAGAAATCCGGAGTTGTCAATAATTTGTTGGAACATGCAATGGCATTAGATATTGTAAAAAATAAGATCTTTGATACTGCTCGTAAACAAGTAAAGAAAATGTCTGGTGGTCTTTACCCTGCGCCTCTAAAAGTTTGTATTGTAATTTTTTTGTCACTATAACGTTATCTTTTTAAATTTGCAATAGATTATAGACGTTATTCGTGTTGGTGTTGATAAAGGTATAAATGCTGGTTACGAAGCTGAAAGAAAGGGTTTCGGCGACCTTGCTATGACTACAGAATCAAAAGGCTTGTTAAGTCTTTTTCGAGGACAAACAGAATGCAAAAAAAATCGCTTTGGTAGACCTAAAAATGAACCTACTAATGTTGGTGTTCTGGGCGCTGGTCTTATGGGTGCGGGAATAGCTCAAGTGTCACTTAATAAAGGCTACGGAGTTGTTATGAAAGACACCACTGAGAGTAATCTATCTAGAGGTTTTGGACAAGTTCAGAAGGGTTTTGATACAGCAGTTAAACGAAAGCGTATTACGACTTATGAACGAGATCAGATTTTAGCGAAACTGAAACCAACCCTTTCTTATAACGATTTTCAAAATATGGATATTGTAATAGAAGCTGTTTTCGAGAATATCGATATTAAGCATCAGGTACTCAAAGAAATAGAGGGAGCCGTAAATGAAAATTGCGTAATTGCTACTAATACTAGCGCAATTCCTATTAAGAGTATAGCAAAAGGAAGTTCTCGCCCAGAAAAATTGGTAGGAATGCATTACTTTTCTCCAGTAGATAAAATGCAACTTCTTGAAATTGTAACACATCCAGGCACATCTAAAGATACAATAGCGACTGCTGTCAATGTGGGTTTAAAACAAGGTATAAAAATATTTTTGTACTAAGCTTAACTTTATTACTAATGACATTTTTAGGAAAAATTGTTATAATTGTTGGTGACGGCCCTGGGTTTTACACAACACGTATTTTGGCTACAATGTTATCTGAAGCAATCAGGTATTACGATATGAATTAACTGGAAAAATGGGTTATGTTTTTGTAAGACTTTTACAGGAAGGTGTTGATCCCATTGAATTAGATAAAATGACTAAACAATTCGGCTTTCCAGTTGGTGCTGCTACTTTGGCTGATGAAGTCGGAATAGATGTCGGCTCACACATTGCTACGGACCTGTCTAAGGTATAATTACTTTTGACTATCTTAATCAACGCATTAAATAAGACCTGTGTTTATATATGTAGGCTTTTGGAGAACGTTTTAGTGGTGGCAATTTGTCTGTCATGCAAGACTTAGTTTTGTCTGGATTTTTAGGACGAAAATCTAACAAAGGAATATTTTTATATGATGGTCAATCTGGAAAAAACCGACCTATTAACGCAGATGCTATGGAAATCATCAAGCAGAAATATTCGCTTTCTCCAAAAGGTCTCAATTCTGTAGAAGAAATGACGTTGCGTATGGTTTCTCGCTTTGTAAATGAAGCTGTACTTTGTTTAGAAGAAAAAATACTCGATAATCCTTTAGAAGGAGACATTGGTGCGGTTTTTGGTCTTGGATTTCCTCCATTCACTGGAGGCCCATTTAGATGGGTGGATCAATATTCAGCATCAAAACTGGTAGATAAAATGAATGCATATGCCGATTTATATGGTGAACCTTTTAAACCGGCTAAAACATTGATAGAAATGTCTAAAGATCCTACGAAAAAGTTTTTTGTTAAAAGTGCCTAAAATTTTAAATACCATATATTTACTTACATACCATAAAATATGAAAATAATTAACAACCTAAAACACAATTTAACTTATTTTTTCAATTTATCTATCATTTCTTTTTTCCATTGTGACTGATTCATAAAAAAAAAATGGAAAAAAAAGTGTTTTTGTTAAAAAATTGCACGCATTCTGAAAAAGTACGAAAGAAAAAAATTGTCAACATACAAATAATTAAATTTATTTATGTGTCATCTCTAATATTTTGTAAGCGAATTCACCAATTAATTTAATTCTGTTCTCGCGTTATTTTTCTTGAAACGTGTAAGTGACTCTGCGTATGTAATTCTGTTCTCGCGTTATTTTTCTTGAAACGTGTAAGTGACTCTGCGTATGTTCTTCCAAATTATTGTAATATCTGACGAAATTTAATGCCTAATACAAATATATGAGATTAGCATATGATTAAGCTAGTAAACGTAAATGTTCGTAGTCGTGTTATTTAATGTGCTAGACTGCAAATATATTTTTATACTTTATAGCAAAAACGAAATATAAGAAAACTTCTCAATTCTAGAAATTTTATTTCTACACACACTTGGCCGTTAACAATATGTTATTATCAATTTAGATTTTAAGTAAAATCCATACTTTTTTGGTAAGTGTTGTACTTGGCCTTAAGAATATGTAGATTTTGTATTTCAAGTTCAGAGTATTTACTTATGTCAAAGAGTATTAAATATACAAAGTGTATGTCAGGAACAAATTCGTTGTTTACACTGCGTGCATGGTGGTAGATGGGCTTGATGCTTGGTTTTTAACTCAAATTTTCAGAGCGTTATTAGAAAGAATGACCCAAAGAAAATATATATAAATACATTTATGATAATAAACATAGGCCTATTCTGAATCGCATGGGAATGAGAGTTTGTTCCCTGTTCCCAAGTTTGCTATTCTGAATAATTTGGGAATGGGAGTTCTGTTCCCTGTTCCCAATTTTCCTATTCTGAATCGCATGGGAATGGGAGTTTTTTTTCCCAATTTTGCACAAATTCTTTCCCAAGCAAATTGTTGGGGAGACAAGTTAAAAAATTATTAAAAATGGTTTAATTTAATATAAAAGTAACTGAAAATGATCAGATTTTTGAATATATTCAGGCCTATTCTGAGTCGCATGAGAATGGGAGTTTGTTCCCTGTTCCCAAGTTTGCTATTCTGAACAAATTGGGAGTGGGAGTTTTGTTCCCGGTTCCCAATTTTGCTATTCTGAATCGCATGGGAATGGAAGTTTTTTCCCAATTTTGCACAAATTCTTTCCCTACCAAATTGTTGGGGACACAAGTTAAAAAAGTATTAAAAATGGTTTAATTTAATATAAAAGTAACTGAAAATGATCAGATTTTTGAATATATTTTAATAAAATTATTATTATAATAAAATTATTACAATAAATTTAATATTTTCAAAGTTTTATTTTTTTATTTTATCCACAAGAGTTGATTAGTTTTCCGAATATATTTTAATAAATTTAATATAACTAAATTTTCATTTAATATATTTTATTAAAATAATTTTAATAAAAGTATAACAAATTTAAAATATTTAAATTTTTATTTATTTATTTTATTCGCACGGGTTTTTTTCACTAATTAAAGTGTTAACTATTGTTTTTAAAACAATAGAAAAATGAAAGGAGACCAAATTCTGAAATGAATGGGATTCCTAGAATAAGTTAAAATAAACTTTTGCAATTATGTTATGTGCAGGTAAAACATTGCTTCTTTTTTATTGTAACATCTGCACAATCATAAACTATTATTAGTTCACTAATTGAAGCATGAAGGACATTTCTATCCTAATTATATAAAAAAAATTAAATTATAATTTACGCAAGTTTTGTATAAAAGCAGTGAATGTTTGAAAATAAAGACATAGAAGAATTGATATCATAACGTAATGTTGTTTTTTAATTAGTTAAAAAAGAGTTAAAAATTTAGAAAAGAGTTAAATTTAACATGTAAGTTTTTGCGATTGATCCTCTGTTACAAAATTTCTTGCTCCTGTTCTTGAGCCAAATCCTCCGCTAAAGCTCGAAATGCAATTGAATGCATTTTTGAAAATTTTTCAAAATTTTTTATTTAAATAATCATTAACAACTGCACAATTCTTGTTTATTTCGCTCATGCACAATTCTTTTTATATATTTATTTTACTCATTAAAATAAAAGTTTTTTATTATTTTATTATTTATTATTTACTCATAAAATAACTTATATTTATTTCCGATAATTTGTGCAGCAAACAAAAAATGCGATTTTTACATTTAAATCAACATATGATATGCAATTCTTTTCTTTGTTTTGCTAATTTTCGCACTTTTCGTCATTAAAAAGTGGCATGGTTGCCAAAATTTAACAAAACAAATTTGAAACTGTTGTTGTTCCCAAAACTGCTGTCTCCTAAGCAATTCAGAATAAGGGAATTGTGTGTTTGGGAACAGCGTGGGAATAAGGAGTTTTGTTCCCTGGGAGTATTCAGAATAGGCCTGAGTATTGTTTTTCTTGCTAAAAATAAACAAGAATTTTTTGTTTTGCGTATTTGTAGATTACGCAAATACCATTTATGTAACAAAAAAGTAATGGATTATACATACAGTCACTCGCATATATCTGCGTACACCCCAAAAAAATTTTAAAATCAATCTTTCAACTCAAATTATTCGATCATTTATTAATATTTTTAACCAATTCTTTTTTTTAAACATAACTATAATTTATTGTCTTCAATAATATATTTTTTCCAACATTTTTTAACAATGTTTTCTATTTTAATTTTAAAATTAATACTACGAAAAAATCTATACGCAAAAGTCTGCGTACAGCTCACTTTAACCTATAAGTAGAGTAATAATATACCCTTTTCAATAACTTGTATGGTATCCTTTTTTCTGCAAAACCTCCGCAAGGCGTTTTGGCATGGAATCGACAAGTTTTTTTTGTTTCATCAGCAGTAATATGGTATTGCCCCATTCCTCCACAATTACATCCTTGAGCAATTTTTTTTGATGTTGTTGTGTGTTTTCGGATTTTTCGCTCGAGGAGATCCCACAAATGTTTTATAGGGTTCAGATCAGGACTCTGAGGAGGTGTTCGCAGCTGATATTTAACATTATAAAGCTGCTAAAGCTTTGTATTATGCGCCGTGTTTTTTGGGTCGTTGTCTTGCTGGAACCAAAATTCACGTTCAAGTCCCAATTTCTCAGCTCTTCTTTTAAATTGTTTTTCAAAATGTTGATATATATTTCCTGATTCATAGTTGTTTCGATTAATGTCAAGTTTCCCACGCCGCTTGATGCCATACACCCCCACACCATTATGCCGCTTCCTCCATGTTTAACTGTGCCGACTAAATTTTCTTTTTTAAATGCTTCTCACTTTTCCTCCATACTAAAACTTTGCCCTTGTTTCCAAACATGCAGAATTTACTTTCATCAGAAAATATAACTTGATTCCAGAAGTCTAGGGGTTTTGAAATAAACTCATCAGCAAAAGTTAAGCGCTTTTGCCTATTGACTTCCGATATCATTGGTTTTTTACGGGCGACTTTTTTTTGTCAAAATAATAGTTTTGGAAAAACTATCCTTGATTTGAATCTGTGCTGTGTGGGCTGTCGTCCTGGGATTGCGCTGAATAGGCTTAATAATCGTCTTTTTGCTCGCGCTCCGTTAGCAAAGGCTGACGGCCAGATCGAGCCTTTGGTAAGATACTACCAGTAGAAATTTAATTATTAATTACTTTTTGGACAGAGGAGTGGGCTCCTCCAACTAATGCACCAATTTCTCTATAAGATTTCCCATCTACGAATAGTTTAATGATAATTTTTCGCTCCTCAGCAGAAATTTCTTTGCCTTTACTCTCCATGCTGTGATTCTCTGAAATGTGATGCAATAACTCAGCCTAACAGTGCAATACTAATTGCTTAGACAATATAAGCAAAATCCACGAAAAAACAACATAACGGTAATCGCAAAATCTTGCATTCCACGCATCTTCAGAATAGCTAGAATAACTAATGAACATTTTGTTTCTATTTGTGGTCCCAAATTTTAATAGTTGTAAGCATTGCGACACACGTGTGCAGTCGAATAGTAAATGGCATTACAAAAATAAATATGTGGATGTAAAGCTTATGCGCCGCGAATAGCGGTTTTTGAGCTGTTATTGTTGTGAGTTTAGTTTTGTTTGGGTTTTTGGGTTATTTAGTTTTGTGCTCTCACAAGTTATTCTTTCTATTTCAATCATCCTTTATATGTACACGTATTTTGAATCATTTTACAGAAGACAAAGCAATATTATACTTTCATTATTATATATTTTAAATTAAAAATTAGAAATTTATTATTAGTTTTTCAACAAAAAAAGTGTTGTGATTTATAATTAAAGTCGGTGGCAAAATATTATTAACTTTATTACAATCATAAACTAAAAATTTTGTAAAACACCTGTATTCATCACCTCATTTTTGGAAAGTCGACTCTTAAACACTTCTTCGCTATTAATATTAAAAATTTAAAAAAGTTATACAGAAAGGATAAACACTAGCTTGTTTGTTACCAAATTCTAAAGTACAATTGTTATAAAGGTAAAATACGAATAACCAAAGATTATATTGATTGTTTTGCTTAATAGTACACGAAAAAAGGTTGTGAGCACAGGTATTTATTACTATTAAATTAAAATCAAATGTTGGTTTGGTATTAATTTAGTGATTGGATGAAACAAAATATCTGTCATGTATTGCCACACTTCTTATTCTTTAGCAATAGTAGAGTACTTACAAATTCAATTTACAAAAAATACTTTCTAGGTCATCATGTCTGCAGAACACTCTAGAGATAGAGATATAGGAAGAAAATGGGAATCCGGCGCTTCTAAAAGAAAAAGAAATGTTGAAATGATTACGTCTAACCAAGCTATGAGTGCTAGTATGAAAAAGTTTCTTAAGAAACCATTAGGAACTTCTACTTCACAGTCTGATAAATCTTTTAAACAATGTTGTGAAGCAGGACTTACTTCAAAGTCCAAAGAATTTAATGTCCAAATTTCAACATCAACTTTAGACACTGGTGAAGTTTCTATTAACAAACTCACTGAACTCCATAAAACATTCGAAATTGAGAAAAAAAAGTGATTTGAAAAATGAAGAGCAATTAGTTCAATTAAGAGCGTCATTTATTAACTTATATCCGGGAAGGTGGAAGTTTCCAATAACGACTTCGCAATGTCATGATTTAATTCGTTATGGCCCTCAGAAACGTAGAAAAATCTGATGAAAGTTATCATAAGGATTTTCATAAAAGACATTTTTCTAATTTTTATTTCACTCGAAAATCAAGTAACGATGAAACGCAACGTTGCATATGGTTAGTTTACTTTAAGTACCTATATAAAGTCTACTGCTTTCCATGTAGACTTTTTTCGTATAAGCAGACACAGATGGTAAAAGAAGTATGCTGTGACTGGAATGATTTAAGTCGCATATTGTAAAGACATGAACAAAGTCAGGGGCACAGACAGTGCATGATTAATTGGATAGAATTTTATAAACGAATCACACACGGAAAAACCATATGGTAGATAAGGAAAATGAGAAATTGATTAGAGAATCGCAAAAGTATTGGTATTACTTGTGTTAACCTACATCAGAAACGCACAACTGGGCCCCTTAATATTTTAACAACGTGTGGTCATCTAACATATGTATAACAGCGAATGTCAAAAGCGAGTGAACGAGAGTAACGGAAGTTCGTTGAATAGCGTTCGTTGAATACAAATGGACACGGATTTGAAAATCGATGAGGTTGAAAAACCGCTGACGTTCCACGTCTTCAAAGATTGTGTGTTGAATTACGATCTATAGGGGACGAAATATTCAATAGCGAAAATATACGCGCCGTATATGACAACGGACAGTTCAAATTCGAAGACAAAGTAAAAACGACGTGTAAAATTAATAAACTTAGTCCAATAACGGAAGATGACGTGTGTACGGACAATGTAAATTCAGATTCTAAGGGAAAGCAGTTAGAGGTGATTAATGAATTCCGAGAATGTTTCGCTACAGGTATGGATGGAATCGGCAAAACTAATGTAGTCGAAATGAAAATTGAGTTAACGACCAACGACCAATGCTTGTCGGCGGCAACGATGAAGAAGAACTTCTCGGAGTTTCCAACGAATTTTAGGTGTAATAAAAGAATTTAATTTAACATTGAATTTAAAAAAATGCGAATTTCTGAAAGATACTATCCAATTATTGGGACATCAGTTGGGACCCAACGGGATAACGCCGGGTGAAATCAAAATCGAAGCCATCCGAAATTTCAACATGCCTACAACGCAAGCAGAGGTGCGGCGCTATTTAGGGTTAACGGGATATTTCCGTAAGTTTATACCAGGCTACGCAATTATATCCGAACCGTTGCGACAATTACTTAAGAAAAACGCCGTCTTTAAATGGACAGATCAATAAACAAACTCCTTTGTGAGTCTAAATGAAGCACTAACAACCGGACCAGTTATAACGGGCTACCGAGTAGAAGCTGACCATCAAGTGCATACAGACGCGAGTGCAAGCAACGAATGGCGCACGTCGACGCACTAAGTCGTATGCCTAACGGAGACTGTTGCGATCTTGAGGAAGCGACTTTGCGAGTCTGGAAGGCGGAAATAACTGAGGCAGATTGGCCTTACAGTATGCAATTACAAGATAGCAAACTTCAACAAGTCGTAATGAAAATTGAGGAGAAAGATTCAGACATTATTAACGACTATAGAATAATTAACGGACGACTGTACAAACGGTATAAAAACCAACAGCTCTTCGTAATACCAAAGGATTTGTGATGGAAGGTGACACATGATGCACATGTTAAAACAGGATACTTAAGCGTTGACCGAACGATTGAATACTTACTACGGTCTATGTGGTTCGCTCGAATGGGAAACTTTGTCAAATCTTTTGTGAAAGCGTGCATTGATTGCGCCTTCACTAAGCGTTGAGAAGGTAAAAAGGAAGGTGAGTTACATTGCGACAAAATGGAGCCTATTCCGTTCAAAACAATACACATTGACCACCTGGTTATTGTGGACAGTTTCACAAAATTTGTCATCGTTAGACCAGTGAAAAGTACGAACACTAAACAAGTCATCGCCATTCTGAATGAAGTTACCAGTTACGTTGGAACCCCTGAAAATATAATAAGTGATCGTGGTACCGCCTTTACGTCAAAAGAATTTGAAATATACTGTAACGATCAACAAATCAAACACATACGCAACGCAGTGCGTACGCCACGAGCCAATGGCCAAGTCGAACGATTTAATCGCACCGTTTCATCCATGCTGCAACCATCAACACAAGATGACCGAACCTGGGACGAGCAACTACGAAGCATTCAATGTACATTGAACTCACTGATTAGCCAAACGACGGGAAAATCTCCAAACGAATTGCTTTTTGGATTCAAGCCACGCGACATATTAGGTAACAAGCTGATCCAAATTCTCCAAGATGAAGACGATACTATTCCCATCACCCAAGAAGAACTCCACCGCCGACGATTACTTGTTGCTAATAACACCGATAGTAAACGGGTAAACGCGAAAAAGCGTTTTGACGATAAACACAGGAAACCAACGAAATATGAGCAAGGTGATTTAGTTCTAGCAGAACGAGAGTAACGGAAGTTCGTTGAATAGCGTCAGTTGGATAGCGTCGTGATTAAATATTTTGTTCAGTTAAATAAAGTATATTAAAGTTATGTTATTAAATATTTTGTTCAGTTAAATAAAGTAAATTAAAGTTATTTAAATAAAGTCTACTAAAGTTATGTACTTAACTCAAAAACCACATTTAAAGTTCAGAAGTGGGATTGAATCAATGCCCTAAAGGGGAGTAATTAAAACGTAAGTTTAAATATTTGGCGCAGAAAAATAAAAAAAAAACGAACGCAGATATATACGTAATGATGGTGACCATCGAGTCACTGACGAAGGAACAGTTGAAGGACTTCTTACAACAGCAAGAGTTATTAACTACAGGCAATAAGGCGGAATTAGTTGCACGATTAACTGAACACGTGAAGTCAAGCGGCGTAGTTTTGCAATTTACAAACGATAATGAGGAATTGTGGGGTGAAAACGAAGAATTGAGAAAACAAATTAGCGAACTGCGGCAAATGGTTCAACAAGTAGCCATTAACCAGAATAACGTTAAAAACAATCAAAACAGTACTTCAGAAATGCCTAGTAAGGACCGTAACGCGCACTCTATACGAGAAATCGCAGAAGTCTTGCCCGAATTCGACCCAACGAATGAAGATTTTATTACGGCTACGCAATTTGTCGAATGTGTTGAAGCTGTTATGTCTGTATATGCGTGGCCCGAAAAAAGTGTGCTTCTTGCAGTGTATAGCCGTTTGAAGGGTGTGGCGCGCATGTGGGTGGCCGCATCACCAAGAATGCATTATACTTGGAAGGAGTTCTCAAATGAGCTTGTCACCGAGTTCGGTTGCGAATACGATGAAGCGGATATACATTACAATATGTCGCGCGTTGCTCGAAGGCAAAACGAAACAATAACTGAGTTCATTTTTCGTGTTTCTGCGCTATGACGACGTCATAATCTTAGTGAGATGGCTATCACGAAATACGCCCGAGAAGGATTAAAACATCGAGAACTACAAATGGCGATTGCTCCACAAAAATTCGTGTCCGTTAAAGAAATGCGTGAAGCATGCGAGAACTTTTTACAAAATTGTATTAAGATAAACGAAAAGCCTTTTCATAATGCGCGTGAAAGCGAACAA
>NC_051846.1:217414588-217425255 GCF_002237135.1 Teleopsis dalmanni | reverse complement strand
GTTAGGTGTTGCAAGCCAGTAGCTGTCAAGCTTTTTTTGTTTATTTTTTCGCTGTGCATTTACAGGACTAGAACGCCCATGTTTACCGTTTTGGCGTGAATTACTGTTACTCGCAACGTTCTTATGTACTGCGTTTATAATTGTAGCACTAGTACTGGTTTTCATTTTAACAGAAATTGGTATATTTTTTTCAGCTTTAAGCTTTCCATTTTCTCTTAGTAAAGATTCGCAACCTTTTTCTAATGACTTGATCTTTTCTGTAAGATGTTTTATGCTGTCTTCAAGCTCATTAATCTTACGGGACTGCATCGAGTTCGTAGGTTGATCATTTCCTAGCGATTGTGATGAGTTATTATTTAGTTTAATTTTATTGGCTGTGGCAATTTCACTAGCTATTTTTGCTATATTTGCTTCGGACATTGTTTTGTTTAGATGTTTGGCTGTTGGATGGTTATTTATTTTAATGTCATCTGAAGTAAGCATTACATAGCTGTTTAGGCCATTTTCACTGATTTGAGAGTGCCGCCGTGTAGCACTATTACTCTTACACTTGTTTTACAATATAATTACAGTATGTTTTTATGATTATATTTAATTATTTATGTTTTAAATTTTTAAATAAAATTATTAAAGTTTATATACGTTTCATAAAGATAATTAAAAACATGCACTGTGGCAACACCACATTTACAATTTATTACTTTCGTTAAGAAAGCATATGCTGTCTCTATCACCTGTTTTTGACAAAACACAAATTTTTGTTTTTGTTTATTTTGCGAAATTACAATTGCAATTGCAATAAATAAATAAATAATTATAATGGTGATTTGCAGTCAACAATATGCTCCAAGAATTGTTGTTTATCTTCCTCGCCTACTTTGTTACCATAGAACTCTAGTCTACGAAGGAATGAGCTTAATTCCTCATGCTTCCCTGTGAAAGTGGGTAATAGTTTCTCAATAGTCTCTATAATGGAATCGAAAGTCGCCATCGTTGTATTTGTTACTTTTTCGGGTATAGTAGAAATAGTTGGATTTGAAACGTCAGTGGTTGACTTTACTGTTTGTGACATCTGAATGAGATGTTCTTTCGTTTGGTTGTATATTTCAAAGAATACTTCCCTCAAATTTATTGCTTTCAGATTAGACCCTAAATACAGAGTACTGACTATGTTACTTAAATAGTCTAGCCTGTTTACTTTTTCGCTAATCGTTTGGTCAGTATAACTCCTAATGCTTGTTTTCTTCGCGTTTCTAAGTATCGTTTGCACCTTACTAATGTGGGTAGCAATAACTTCCATTAACTAAGTATTAGAATAAACCCTATCTGAGTGGTTTTTCTTTTATATGAAGAAAAGGCAATTAACTATGAAGTAGTAGTCAAAAGTGGCAATGGAATTTAGTGAGAGAAAACATATCGACATATTTTTTAATATTTATTTATTTTACACATATATTTTAACAAAGATATTGTTTACATTGTAAAGATTTTTTTTTTTTTTTTTGTTAGTTTAAATAATATTTTAAATCATTATTTTAAATTGTATATATAAAAAATATTTATTTAATTTGTGTAATAATAGGAAAAAAAATTTTATTTTGTATCAATTTATTTATTTTGTATATATATTTTGATATATAATATGATTTAGTAATATGAAATAATTAATTTTTGTACATATTTATATTTCATTGGTACGTCTAGAGTGTACACTCTTATGCACGTATTTTTTTATATACATATTTATCTTATAAGCGATAAATAATATAATTATTACAAAAATTAGTGTAATTACAACTACCTGTTCTGTTGAATTTGTTGGTTGTTGTATGCTGTTGTTGTTTGTGATGTCTGTTTTTTGTTGTATGGTGTCTTCTTTGCTGAACCATCCCATGTTGGTTTTCGGTCTATTAATTTTCGGTTGCAGGTGTTGCCAAGGTATTGGCCACTAGACTGGGTCTTTGTTGTTTGATGTGATATTGGTTGCACAATTTATTTTATTCTTTATTTAAAATCACTGTCATTATAATGCTGATATAATTAACTCAAATTAATTATGGTTATTCATAATAAAAATTCATAATTACAATTAATATAATTCACTCAGTTTGTATCCTATTATTCATTTATTTAATTTAGTTCACTTTGTTGTGATATTGGTTGCACAATTTATTTTTCTATTTATTAATGTTATTCATAATAAAAATTTATAATTACTATTAATATAATTCACTCAGTATCACACTATTTATTTATTTAATTTAGTTTCACATAATTTATTAACAAAATAAATTCGTAATTTATTTACTTTAGTTCACATTTATTTACTTATTCACGTAAATAATTTTTAAAAATTTTTCTTTGTTCAATTGTTACAATTATTATGGTCCTTGCAACATTTGCAGGATCGCCATGTAAAAGGTTCATTCTACACTTAACTTATATTTTTGATTAAAACACTAAATTTCTTTTTAATGATTTATTTTATTTAGTTATAATTTTAAGATCCTACATGAGACTCTATTGAGACTCACTGAAAATCAACTTAAGACTATGAAAATCAACTTAAAACTCAACTCTACTTTTTACTATATCGAACCAAGACGGTTCGGTTTCTTATCTATTAACATAAATCTTATATGCTTAAATTCTATTGGTTATAATAATACATAATTCTAATTTTACCTACTTATTCTACTGGTCAACTATCATGTGTTTTAATGACACACTTTTTAAATAGTAGTACTACGAGTGATCATATTGCATCTGCATTGCATGCAATATGATTGCGGAAAACACAGTTTACTTCCATGTGTTCTAAATATGGAAATACAAATAGCCAAGCGCATATTGAAATGCGGCAGAATATTTGTCATAAAGAAATGACATAAAGGCGAGTCGAATTACTTAACTAGCTGAATATTTAAAAGTAGCTTTTTGGGTTTCCATGTCATAAATTACACATGGATTGAAACTTAAGTGTTTTGGGTAAATGTGTCATGCTAATTACCGCACACACTACATTGTGTGTGGTCAAGGTTAATATGACACTACAAAATGTTGCAAATATCTGGAATTAAATAGATTAATTAATATTTAAAATATTTAGTCAAAACAATTTACCGAAACCCAAACCGCTTACAAGCCTTAATAACACCTCAAACTATGAAATGATATTGAAATGAAATATAAAAATATAATTAAATAAATGAAAAATAAACTCACCTTATTTATTTGTTAATTATATTTCTTATTTTTATGTTGTGAATTTGATGAATATTTGCACTTTTAATATTTTATTTTATGGTAACAAACAAAATAAATAAAAACCACCACCGATCGAATGTAGCTTTAAAACACGTTTTGTAAGAATCAAAACAAAGCAGCGTTAACATAAGAAAACAACAACTGCCAAAAATATTCGCCGTAAGAGAAGCTCAAAGAGAAGTTAAATGCACAATCTGAGTACCGCACAAAACATGAAATAGAAAATCAGAACGGCAAAAGCAAACAAGAATTACGTGAGATCAGCTGTAAATAAAATGATACGCTACACAAAAGCTCGGTCGAGTGTGTATATAAGACGCGCATTTTACTTATGCGAACACTTGGTTGATAATTTCAAAGACACATACACCTTGGAAGACCAAGTCAATTAAGCTCTAGAGGCACAAAGGCATAATAACTATTAAGACACGACAGTTGGTTTCACGTCGACTGGGTCCAAAATAGTTGCTAAAATTAAAGTTCATAAGGATATTTTATATGAAAGACATATCTAAATCAAGGTATAATAATTATTAAGGCACGACAGGTGGTTTCACGTCGACTGTGTCCAAAATAATTTCCAAAATTAATATATTTATAAATATATTTTATATAAAAATATCACAAGGAAGGAATAATTACTAGGAAATACTGAGACACGACATGTGGTATCACGTCGACTGTATCGAAAGTAATTTTACAAGATCCAGAATAAGCCCACTAATAAATCCCACACTCTTAGATAAAGTCAGAAGAATACAACACCAGGGGCTCGAAGGAGGAAGATCTACCAAGGACATTTAACCACTGAAACTTCTCAAAAGACATCTCTATTTATTTGTTTAATTTTTTCCCCCTTAAGAAAGAAAAAAAACCACATATACAAATTTTGTTTGTATATATATTTTTTTTTATATTTTTCTTTGAAATAAAAAAAGTTAATTTGTTTCCTTATATTAAATATAAATTTAAAATTTATAAATTTCGAAATAAAGCATTACGTAAATAAAGAAATTGAAACAAAACCACAGCAGTTGAATATTTTGGTCACAATCTATAAATTTATTGTGACGACTTTGGCGAGACTGAGCATACCTCAGCAAATAAGCAACGACTGCAAGAAAGGGTCGTTACAGTAGTAATTCGTCCCATTTGTTTATTGCTTTCATGGTCATTAAGTAGTCATTCAGAACTCTGTGGTTTCTTTCAACTGTACCTAATGTCTCATTGTTGTTGCTGTTACTTTTTCTATCTTTAGCAATTTACAAATGTTTTTGAGAAGTTCATTTGTGAGTTCTGTACCCCTATCAGTTTTCATTTTTCTGAAACAACCGTACTTAAGTATGAATTTTTCTACAATTGCTTTCCCAACGTTGACGGCGTCTTTTGTTTTTAAAGGTATAGCTTCTACAGATTTGGTTAATTCACATTGAAGTGTCAAAATGTATCTGTAATTGTTAGATGGAATTAATGGGCCTACAGTGTCTATTGTTATTACATCAAAAGATGTATTTGATGTTTCGGTAATTTGGTATTTTTCTTTTGTGTGCCTAATTATTTTAACTCTTGCACATGTGTCACAGTTGTTGACGAAATCTTTTACCATTGTGTTCATGTTTTTCCAAACAAATTTTTGTTTTAATTTATTTATGCATCTCTTAATTCCACAATGTCCTCCATGTAAAGATTTATGATATTCTGTTATTAACCTGAGCATTTCATCCGTATTCTTTATTCGTTTTGGTGGTGTATATATAATAATGGCTAGACTTTCTTTTAATTTTAATTTTTTTTTGCAGCTTATTAAATATCTCTTTCAGTTCTTGCAAGTTTATTTCATTTAATATTTCATCATTTTCCGCCAGCGCTAGCTTTGTAATTTTTGAGTTGTTCATTTTGAATAATAACTTCCTCAGAATCAATTTTATCTCTGATAATGATTTCTCGTTAAATTCTACAACTATCTTATTTGCTGCTATTTTCATTGAACTTTTTATTTTTATGTTCAAGTGCTTTCCCAACTTTAATATATTTTGCACTGTTTCTATTGAACTTTTTATTGTTATGTTCAAGTGCTTTTTCTTCAATTCCATGTGCAGAATGGTTTATCTTTTTAAGTTCAAGTTTCTTTATAAACCTTACATCTGATATTGATGTCGCGTTCCACATGTGAAGGTGATCAATCTCCGTGTTAGCATTTTAGGTTTGTTCTTGACTTTCTTTTTTATGTGCTTGAATATTTTTGCTCATTGTTCTGGTTAATACATTTATGTGTTTAGGTATCATCTCAATTAGTAGTTTTGAATCTAATTGAATCCTAACAGTGCATCTGCGTTTGCATTCATTTTTCCTTGTTTAAATATGATATTAAAGTTGTAATCCATTAAATCTATCCTAATTCTTGTTAGCTTTGAGGATGGATTCTTGTGAGTAAAAAGACTAACTAGTGGCCTATGGTCAGTATAGACCGTAAAATTTCTTTCATATAAGTATGGTCTGAAATAATTAATTCCCCAATGTATTGCGAGAAGTTCTTTCTCTTGTTTAGAGTTTTACTAGCATAAGCTATCGGTTTACCATTTCCTATTTCTCCTTGTGGCAAAACTGCTCCTAATGCATAATTAGAGGCATCTGTCGTTAATATAAAATTTTTCGAAAAATCAAGATAACTTAAAATTGGTGGTAAAATTAACTTTGTTCTCAAACTATCAAAAGATTTATCACAATCTTCCGACCAGCAGAATATTTAATTCTTCTTTAGTAAGTTATTGAGAGGTCTAGCTATCTCAGCAAAATCTTGTATAAACCTTCGATAATAATTGCACATGGCAACAAATCGTCTTACTTCGTCTGCATTTTTGGGTTTTGGATAGTTTCTAATTACTTCATGCTTGCTTGGATCTGTGCGGACTCCATTGGCTGTTATGAGGTGACCAAGGTATACAACTTATGGTTGTAGGAAATTACATTTTTCTGGATTTAACTTTAGATTGTATTGTTTTAATCTGCTGAACACTTTCATCAGATTTTGATTATGGTCTTTTAAATTTAAACCAAAAATAATTATATCATCAACGTATAAAAATGCGGATGTGACTAAACCGGCTAATGCTAATGTTAGCATTCTTTGAAAACTATTGGTTGAAATTTTTAGTTCAAAAGGTAATCTTTTGAATTGGTAGTGACCTTTATCAGTAGAGAAAGCTGTTAATGGTTTTGATTCATGGTTAAGTGGTATTTAATGGAAAGAACTAGTCATGTCTAAAGTAGAAAAATATTTCGCTTTACCTAATCTATCTAGAATGTCTTCTAAACGAGTTAATGGAAATTTATCATCTATTACTTTTTTGGTTAATTGTCTATAGTCTACTACTAGTCTCCATTTCTCTTGACTATTATTGCTTTTCTTTGGTACTATTAAAATTGGTGCATTATATAAGGCTAATTATATGGGCTCTACTATGTCATCTTCTATTAATTTTTTTACTTGTTTATTCATTTCTTTTATTTGTGCCTGTGGTATTGTATAGTTTTTTATATATATAGATGTTCTGTCAGAGGTTGAAATATGTTGTTTATAAAAATTGTTAACGATTAGTTTTTCACCTTCTAGATGAAAAATTTCTTGAAAATCTTCACAAATGTCTAGAATTAGTTTTTTAGCACTTTTATCTCAACCTTCTATTTTTAATAATTTCTTAATTTGTTCAAATCTTGAATAATTTCTGTTTTTATTGTGGTAATATAAAATATTGTAGTTATTTAATGGTTTAATATCTATTTTAGCATTTTTTATTGCTACAGGAGTTTCTCTTGTATTTAGTAATCTTATATGCTTTATACCTTCCTTGGGTATCAATGAGTTAGCTATAAAGACTCCTTTCATTATTTCTTTGCCACATACTATGCTTTCCTCTTTTATGTCTAAAGCTATTGCTTGTACTATTTCTGTTCTTGGTTGTATAATGATGTTATCTAAAGTTTTTATATTGATGTTTATGGGTAATACTATATCTTCTTGTGGTATTACTAATGCACATGTTTCGTAATCTATCTTGCATTTATGCTTTAATAGGAAATCTTTACCTAATATGCCGTCTATTGGCAAATTTATTGCATTTCTTATGACATTTAATTCATTTGGTATATTGATACCATCAAAATATAACTCTGCTCTTACTACTCCTTCTGAAAATATTTTTGTTTTAATGATTCCGTTTATTTGGCAACTTTTTGTGGAATCAAGCTTCGTTTTTTCTGTAATATTATTTTTTATAATTGAAATATCAGCCCCTGTGTCAATCAATAAGGATATTGCATTATTACTAAGTGAAGTTTTTACTTTAACGAAATTAGCAATATTTTTAGCTGTAGTAAAATTTATAATTTTTAATTTTGTTTGTACCGGTTCACATTTGTGTGCCCCTTGGCTATGTGACTGAACGGAGGTATTTCCGTTTTTTTGAAAATTTTGATTTCGCGATGTGTTCCATCTATTTTAATTGTTATGCGGAAATCCTCTTGCTCTTTGCGTATTATTATTCCCATTGCTGTTTTGGTATCTATTATTCGTGTTGTTATAAGATTTTTTGTATATGATGCTATGAATTTGTCTTCTGTTTTGCATTTCTACTTCCGTCGCAATTTGTATTGCTTCGGTTAAAGTAGATGGTCTGGCAGCATCTATGACGTTCCTTAGTCTCTTATTTATACCGTTCTTGAATGAGTTAAGACCAGTTAAGTCTGTCATCTTCAATATCACTTCTCTGCCTTCTTCTCCCAGGTTTGCTAGATGGATTTGATTAAGTTGTGCTACGTATTCCCCTATTTTTGAGGTGTATTGATATACTGTTTGAGTGCTGTGACGTATGTTCATCAGTTTGTTCTGTATTGTCAAAGGACTTGTGTTTGGTTTGTAAATGTTTTTCAGTTTTTGAATAAATTTATTGATTGTGTTGTCTTCTTCCGTAGATATTAGTTTATTTTTTACTTTATCTGATAATTTAGCTCTTTTTATAAATTTTTGTAAAATATTTCTTTCATCGTCATCCTTCAATGAATCCAAGTAGAATTGTAAAATACCTATAAAATTAGATAGATTTTTTACGTGTCCATTGAATTCGGGTTTGACTTTTGAAGCAGATATTAAATCGAATTTTTTCATTTTGCTATTATCAGTGTAATTATTTCTTTCTACCCTATATTTTAGGTAAGAGTCAATCTGTTCTACTATATTATCAAATTTTATTTTTATTGAATTCAAATCTTTATTGTAAGTATTTTCTCTTATATCTTGCCAAATTTGAGCTATGTATATATGTGTATTCTTCAGTGATTGAAAATGCTATGCTATTTATTATTGCTCCTGCTTCTGTTCTGAATTTGACGGAGCACTTATGAGAGCAGAAGCACAAAACAAAATTTGCGTTGCTCTGCTATTCTATGCTGTTTGATTTGTTGAAGCACGAAGCAACTGATATTCGTAGCAGTAGTCAAATTTTAAAATTGTTGCTCTTGCTGTTGCTGTGCTACGAAACAGAATAGTAGCGGAGCAGAGTAAAGCAAATTGTGTTTTGTGTGCATGCTACGGCTACTGCTCCCGTAGCAATTACTACTGCTCCGGAGCAACTACCGGTAGTACTCCGCAGCACATGCTTCATACTTTTCTGTTATTGAAACAATTTTTTTTTCTGCTGAAAAATTAACGGAAAAATTGCGATAGAATTTTACCGTTTACTATTCCGTTATTTTTATTTAAATATTTTCACTATTTTGATATACTTTATTGATGATATCTAGTCGTTCAGTATTAGTTTATGATCTCATATGTAGCAATGGCTTGTAATAAGAGTAACATTAATGTTTTAAAATATTTTGATCCCAGTGAGGAAGGATATCTAAAATGTAAGATATGCAATCGTATTTTAAAAAACGAGCGCATATTTAATTTAAAAAAACATTTATTACAATTGCATAAAATATGTTTAGATAGTAATAGTGAAGAAAATGATTCAACTTCTGTTGAGTCTTTAGTCGTTTCTTTTGACTATTTTATTTAAAACCAGGTGAGGTTTTCACAATAGACAATACTGGAAGGGGGGTACGTGTGAGGTTTTCACAATAGACAATACTGGAAGGGGGTACTGTGGCAACAGTACAACCAACATGGCAACCCGTAAAAATTTCCGATTGTCATTGAATTGTTAATTTTCTGTTAGTAAAGTAGTTTTATAGTTGCTGTATAATCTTGTATTCTAAATAAAATAGTCAATGAAAACGACTAAAAACTAAAGAGAACAATCGATATCGATAACTATGGTTTGTCATCTGAGAATGTAATACTGTGTTTAAAATTCTGCTCAGTAAGGTACGGCAATTCATCATGAATCTGTGGCGAATCCGCCACACACAGACTCCAGCGCCATCTAGTGACAAAAACATTCCAGTTGGCAGGATATCAACTTCAGCATCAAGAAGAGAAGAAGAAGATAGCATTGTGCCTTTTTGAGTCAAGCAGTTTGTTTCAACGACACGTCACGTATTAACAACCACCGTTTGTAAAGAACCAAATACACATTTTATTTTAATTCATTTTTCATTATTGTGTAAATAAAGTTTGTAAATAAATCATTAGTAGTAAGAAATAAACATTGTGTGGCAAACTGGCCACAAATCGTGTAACGCTAGATTAACGCTTCTAAATTGTGGAAATTTACTTTGAACAACAATTCTGTTCGCGAAGTCCATACAACACTTTGTCAATTTTACCAAAATTACTGTATATAAAGCGAATATGATCCCTAAGCTGTTAACAAATCACCATTACATCCATTAAAATTACTGTTTGGTGCGGAAGAGCTACAATTACGGTGAATGGCGAGAGCTATTGATCCATACGGACTGAATTTTTGTTTCGAAAAAGTAATGAGTTAAACTTTGACAACATTTGCGAAATAAATTGGGTAACAACTGATCGGTCGTTCGTGTGATTTAACATCTTCAAATAATTTTTTATAGAGCTATGTCATTGGTTAATGCCGACAAATCAACAACTCTTGAAGCATTGGAAGCCAATGTTTCTGCCACCATTGATGCCATACGGCCACATTTATTGCTAAAAATAGTCAGAAGTTGGACTGATCGAATGGACCATATAACTCACATATAACAAAAAAGATATTCAAAAAAAAATTATCTTCCAGATTATAATAAAAAAATCTGTTGTTGTTCATTCCAAGAGTATTTCTTTCTTGTATTATTAATTTAAGTCCCCATGTAGCTAAAAAAGCTTTAAGCTTTTATATTGGTCACCGTCATTTTGTTAGTTGCATACACAAGTGTGATTCTTCGCACGCTTAAGGTTGATGGATTTCTTGCTTAAATTCCTGCATTGCGTTGAG
>NC_051846.1:217403837-217414488 GCF_002237135.1 Teleopsis dalmanni | reverse complement strand
TTTCCGCAATCATATTGCATGCAATGCAGATGCAATATGATCACCCGTAGTACTACTATTTAAAAAGTGTGTCATTGAAACACATGATAGTTGACCAATAGAATAAGTAGGTATGTATTATTATAACCAATAGAATTTAAGTATATAAGATTTATGTTAATAGATAAGAAACCGAGCCGTCTTGGTTCGATATAGTAAAAAGTAAAGTTAGTTTTAAGTTGATTTTCATAGTCTTAAGTTGATTTTCAGTGAGTCTCAATTGAGTCTCATATAGGATCT
The DNA here is from genome assembly GCF_002237135.1 of Teleopsis dalmanni. Taxonomy (NCBI): domain Eukaryota; kingdom Metazoa; phylum Arthropoda; class Insecta; order Diptera; family Diopsidae; genus Teleopsis; species Teleopsis dalmanni. The sequence continues at coordinate 217,414,209 of NC_051846.1, read as the reverse complement.
TAAAATTATAACTAAATAAAATAAATCATTAAAAAGAAATTTAGTGTTTTAATCAAAAATATAAGTTAGGTGTAGAATGAACCTTTTACATGGCGATCCTGCATATGTTGCAAGGACCATAATGAATTGAGCAATTGAACAAAGAAAAATTTTTAAAAATAAATGTGAACTAAAGTATATAAATTACGAATTTATTTTTGTTAATAAATTATGTGAAACTAAATTAAATAAATAAATAGTGTGATACTGAGTGAATTATATTAATAGTAATTATAAATTTTTATTATGAATAACATTAATAAATAATAAAATAAATTGTGCAACCAATATCACAACAAAGTGAACTAAATTAAATAAATAAATAATACGATACAAACTGAGTGAATTATATTAATTGTAATTGTAATTTAATCGTAATTGTAATCATAATTTATTATGAATAACATTAATTAATTTGAGTTAATTATATCAGCATTATAATGACAGTGATTTTAAATAAAGAATAAAATAAATTGTGCAACCAATATCACATCAAACAACAAAGACCCAGTCTAGTGGCCAATACCTTGGCAACACCTGCAACCGAAAATTAATAGACCGAAAACCAACATGGGATGGTTCAGCAAAGAAGACACCATACAACAAAAAACAGACATCACAAACAACAATAGCATACAACAACCAACAAATTCAACAGAACAGGTAGTTGTAATTACACTAATTTTTGTAATAATTATATTATTTATCGCTTATGAGATAAATATGTATATAAAAAAATACGTGCATAAGAGTGTACACTCTAGACGTACCAATGAAATATAAGCATGTACAAAAATTAATTATTTTATATTACTAACTCATATTATATAAAAATATAATATGAAGAAATAAATTGATACAAAATAAAATTTTTTTTTCCTATTATTACACAAATTAAATAAATTTGATTGAAATTTGATGATTTAAAATATTATTTAAACTAAGAAAAAACCTTTACAATGTAAACAATATCCTTGTTAAAATATATGTGTAAAATAAATAAATATTAAAAAATATGTTGAAATGTTTTCTCCAAATTCCATTGCCACTATTTCATAGTTAATTGCCTTTTCTTCATATAAAAGAAAAACCACTCAGATAGGGTTTATTCTAATACTTAGTTAATGGAAGTTATTGCTACCCACATTAGTGAGGTACAAACGATACTTAGAAACGCGAAGAAAACAAGCATAGGTTATACTGACTAAACGATTAGAGAAAAAGTAAACAGGCTAGACTATTTAAGTAACATAGTCAGTACTCTGTATTTAGGGTCTAATCTGAAAGCAATTAATTTGAGGGAAGTATTCTTTGAAATATACAACCAAACGAAAGAACATCTCATTCAGATGTCACAAACAGTGAAGTCAACCACTGACGTTTCAAATCCAACTATTTCTACTATACCCGAAAAAGTAACAAATACAACGATGGCGACTTTCGATTCCATTATAGAGACTATTGAGAAACTATTACCCACTTTCACAGGGAAGCATGAGGAATTAAGCTCATTCCTTCGTAGACTAGAGTTCCATGGTAACAAAGTAGGCGAGGAGGATAAACAGCAATTCTTGGAGCTTATTGTTGACTGCAAATCACCATTATAATTATTTATTTATTTATTGCAATTGCAATTGTAATTTCGCAAAATAAACAAAAACAAAAATTTGTGTTTTGTCAAAAACAGCTGATAGAGACAGCATATGCTTTCTTAACGAAAGTAATAAATTGTAAATGTGGTGTTGCCACAGTGCATGTTTTTAATTATCTTTATGAAACGTATATAAACTTTAATAATTTTATTTAAAAATTTAAAACATAAATAATTAAAAATAATCATAAAAACATACTGTAATTATATTGTAAAACAAGTGTATGAGTAATAGTGCTACACGGCGGCACTCTCAAATCAGTGAAAATGGCCTAAACAGCTATGTAATGCTTACTTCAGATGACATTAAAATAAATAACCATCCAACAGCCAAACATCTAAACAAAACAATGTCCGAAGCAAATATAGCAAAAATAGCTAGTGAAATTGCCACAGCCAATAAAATTAAACTAAATAATAACTCATCACAATCGCTAGGAAATGATCAACCTACGAACTCGATGCAGTCCCGTAAGATTAATGAGCTTGAAGACAGCTTAAAACATCTTACAGAAAAGATCAAGTCATTAGAAAAAGGTTGCGAATCTTTACTAAGAGAAAATGAAAAGCTTAAAGCTGAAAAAAATATACCAATTTCTGTTAAAATGAAAACCAGTACTAGTGCTACAATTATAAACGCAGTACATAAGAACGTTGCGAGTAACAGTAATTCACGCCAAAACGGTAAACATGGGCGTTCTAGTCCTGTAAATGCACAGCGAAAAAATAAACAAAAAAAGCTTGACAGCTACTGGCTTGCAACACCTAACCGTTTTGAGGTTCTAGACAACCCTGACGCTGATAATCAGGAAGAAACATCAGAACATGCGGAATTAATTAAAGAAAGTAAAATTCCTAAACCACCACCAATATTTGTAGCGGGTGTTGGTAACATTCAACCATTGCGGGCACTGCTAAATGATGTGGCTCCAAACGAGTTTGTACTCAAAATTTTAGGTAATAATGAAGTCAAAATACAGCTCAACATAGCGGATATCTACTCAAAAGTTACCAAAGCTCTTGCAGAAAAGCAGACGGAATTTCATACTCACAAACTAAAGCAAGATAGAAGCTTTAATGTAGTGTTGAGGGGCCTACATCCATCAATACCTATTGATGAAATCAAACAAGATTTAATTAATTTAGGCCATGAAGTAGTCAATATCAGTAACATTCGACATCGTGTTACAAAAAAACCACTTACTCTGTTTTTCGTTGGACTAAAGCCCTCAGACAAGATGAAAACAATTTACAACTGTACTGACTTGCTGCACACAAAAATTTCTATCGAAGCGCCTAAAAAGAAGCGCGAATTGCCGCAATGCACTCGGTGCCAACGATATGGTCATACAAAACATTTTTGTAATCGTATGCCACGCTGTGTTAAATGCCCTGAAAACCACTTATCCTCAGATTGTGATTGTGACAGTGTTCTTTGTGAAGGTAATCACCCGGCTAACTATAAAGGGTGCACAGTCTACAAACAACTCCAGAAAAAAGCGTTTCCAGCCCTACGTAGAAAAATAACAACTGATACAGAAAGGCAACAGAACACCAAATTGAATGTAACAAGTCAAACGTATGCAAATGTAGTTAAATCTAACAATTTAAACACTCAAGAGCACGTAAACTTAGCTCAGCAAAACGATTTTCCTGAGCTTAAATCAATGCTCAAAACGGTTATGGAACAAATGAGCTCTATGCTCAACCTCCTAACCGCATTTGTCGCTAATACATCCTCATAATGAGTAGTCTAAAGATAGCTATTTGGAACGCTAACGGGCTGACCCAACACATTTGCGAAATTAAGACTTTTCTTCTTGACAAAAACATTGATGTTATGCTTATTAGTGAAACTCACTTTACATCAAGAAGTTATCTAAGGCTTCCATATTACACAATGTACAACGCAAACCATCCTTCTGGTAACGGCCGTGGTGGCGCAGGAATAATCATAAAAAATAATATTGACCACTCATTTTTCACCAATCACAATGAAGACTATCTGCAATCAACAGCCATATCAGTTCGAGATATATATGGTGAAAAAACTATTGTCTCTATATACTGTCCACCTAATCAACCAATTAAAAGTCATCAATTCGCAAATTATTTCAAAACGCTCGGGCCCAATTTCGTAGCAGCAGGTGACTTTAACGCCAAGCATACTCATTGGGGCTCAAGATTAATAACACCCAGAGGACGAGAGCTATTAAAAACGATACAAGAAACCAACCTATTTCACCTATCTACTGGCGAACCCACTTACTGGCCGACAGATCTAAATAAAACACCAGATGTCATTGACTTTTGCATTTGTAAGGACGTACCCATAAATAATCTAACCTTGCGGTCGTCGTTAGATCTTTCGTCTGACCACTCTTCTCTTCTGTTAGAAATTCATTCGAATATTGTCCTAAAAACTCCAGAACTAAGACTTCACAACAAAAGAACTGATTGGGCTATTTTCCGTAGTTACATTAGCGAGCACCTCTCGACACATATTCCTCTTAAAACTAATCATGACATTGAAGCCGCACTAGAACAATTCAACAAAATTGTACAAAAGGCAGCTTGATCTGCAACTCCGTCTACACAGAATTGTAGGACTGTACATCTAGACAAGGATATCAAAGAACAACTACTTGAAAAACGTAAATTACGTAGAGTCTGGCAGATGACGAGAGATCCTAACGATAAGAGGCGCCTGAATGTAGCCACTAAAAAACTCAAAGTAAATCTAGAGGCAAGAAAAAATGCAAGCATTGCAACTTACTTAGCAAGCTTGTCTCCCTCTGAGGCCACTGAGTACTCCTTGTAAAAAGCCACACGCATACTTACTGCACCAACATCGCATATACCACCAATAAAGATGAGTAATGGGCAATGGGCTAAAACTGATGCTGATAAAGCGAAAACTTTTGCAGTGCATCTTGGTAAAGTCTTTCAGCCACGCTGCTCTAAAAATAATCTGAAAGACTCTGAAGTTGAAGCTTTTCTTCACACACCGCATCAATTAGACTTTCCTATTCCTAGGTCTTTGACTCGCGAATTAAAGTGGGTCATAAAAAACAAAATTAAAACCAGAAAAGCTCCAGGATATGACCTGATAACCGGAAAGGTGCTACATGAGCTACCAGATGTGGGTTTTAAATTCATAAACCAATTGTTCAATGCAATTTGCACCTGTGAACACTACCCAGCTCAATGGAAAGTCGCTCAAATTATATTAATTCCAAAGCCCGGTAAGCCCGTCGAACTTGCAACATCTTACAGACCGATCAGCTTACTTCCTGTGTTGTCAAAAGTATTTGAGAGAGTATTCCTAAAACGTCTAAAGCCAATTATCGAAAATAGATATCTGATTCCCAACCACCAATTCGGGTTTCGCGAACATCACTCTACTATTGAACAAGTAAATAGAGTATACAACTTTGCAAGACTTGCATTGGAAAATAAAGAATACTGCACAGCAGTCTTTATCGACATAACACAAGCATTCGATAAAGTATGGCACACTGGACTTCTCTACAAATTAAAGTTACAACTCCTGCATAGCTACTTCTCCGTCTTAAAATCATATATACTAGATCGGCACTTTATGGTTAAAATGAATAGCTGTCACACTGAACTTTTTTAAATAGAGGCTGGAGTTCCCCAAGGAAGTGTGTTGTGTCCTACTCTATATACTCTGTTCACAGCAGATCTCCCACTCAGCGCTAAAATATATACTGCAACATTTGCGGATGATACTGTAGTGATGGCGAAACACGCAGATCCTGTAGTAGCTTCACAACTTTTGCAAAGTAATCTGAACGATGTCAACGCATGGCTAGACATTTGGCACATTGAAGCTAACGATAACAAATCAGTTCAAACTACTTTTACACTCCGCCACGGTACCTGCCCTTCCGTTAGACTGAATGGCCGTGAATTGCCGCAAGCTGAAAACGCCAAATATCTAGGTGTACATTTTGATCGTCGTCTAAATTGGCGTCACCACATCTTTACAAAACGGAAGCAGTTAGGACTAAAGCTACGCTCACTTTACTGGCTACTTAATCCCAAATCCAAATTATCGCTGCAAAATAAAATACTTTTATACAAGGTCGTTTTAAAGCCAATCTGGACGTACGGTATACCCATCTGGGGTATAGCAGCGAAGTCAAATATAGACATGATTCAGAGGTTTCAATCAAAAATACTACGTATCTGCGCCGACGCCCCATGGTTTATCCCGAATAACGTCCTACATCATGATCTTGGCATCTCTACAGTGTACGAGTCAATACAGCAAATAAGCAGCAACTATCACTCACGACTGGTAGTTCATCCTAACCCCCTTGCCGCAGGTCTAACGAGGGATACTTTTAACATTCGTAAATTAATACGCTTCGCAACTTCTGATTTGCCGAGCAGATTCTAGAAATTGTAATTCTTCATAAGGCGGTGATTACCACTGGGTAGTCCCGTACATGCCAATCATATATTGTTATTGTTAGAATTATTTTATATTTATATAAAAGAAAACACTGACAATTTATATATATATTTATTAATATGTATTTATTGTATTCATTCAAACACAACCCGTCACTTCAATATTGAAAATTATACTAAGCTCTAAAAGGCATTATTCGCCTCAATATGCTCGTATGCTCTTTACACAATAAGCAAATTCCAGGAACAGGCAACAACAGCAACGCATACGAGACATGACGCCCGTCTGCCTATTGCGATCAGTGACTTCCCTGAATTTGAATCTGCGTGATCAATGCATTTTGTTATCGTGACAAAACCACAGAAACAAAGTATAGTTGTATTCAGTGACTGTATGTCCAACACACCTCCTCAAAATACATTGATCATTACATGGCAATTTTAATTTTATTTTATTTACATAACAATTTCAATTTTATTTTATTTACATAACAATTTCGATTTTATTTTATTTACATAACAATTTTAGTTTTGTTTACATCTATGACGCGTTATGTATTCCGGGACATTACAATATCATGGTCCAACATTTGTTGCTAGAATTGGGGAAAACCCAGTAAAACCCAATTAGACCATTACTTAAATAATAGTTCTTATTTCTATATTTTATTTATTAAGTCCAATTTGACTTCTTAATTCTATAAATCTTACTGCAGGTAATGGCTTTGTTAAAATATCTGCCAATTGGTTATCCGTCGCAATATACTCAATATCAATTAATTTAAATTCAATTTGTTCTCTAGAAAAATGATACTTAATATCAATATGTTTAGATCTTTTGTGACATGAAGGATTACTTGCTATACATATACAGCCTTGATTATCTTCAAAAATTTTTGTTGGTTCTTTAATTTCAATCTTAATACTTTTTAATAATGAATTAAGCCATAACGCTTCTCTTACAGCTTCAAACAATGCAACAGAGTTTTGTTTCTTTGTATTCCAGCAAATGACACATGACTCGAAAATTTTAAATAAATAACCAGTAGTACTTCTTCTGTCACTCTCACTTCCACCCCAATCAGAATCAACATAACCAACAAACATATGTTTGTAATTTAGATTTTTAATATAGGTTAATCTTAAATCTATAGTCCCCTTGAGATATCTCAGGACCCTTTTAAGACATTGCCATAATTCTTTATTATTTTTATTACTATATCGACTTAGAATATTTACAGATGTACTCAAATCCGGTCGTGTGCATAACATAACGTACATTAAGCAGCCAATTAAATTACGACACGGTGCATCATATTCCTCATCTGTATTTAAAGCCTCATAATTGAGCTTGCTCGGTAGTGGAGTGCTAGCTGGTTTACAATCATACATTTTAAATTTTCTTGAAACATATTTTATATAAGCTGATTGACTTAGATGTATCTTATCATCAATTCTTTCAATTCTTATTCCAATAAAATATTTAATTTCAAATAAATCGGTCATTCTAAATTTGCACATCAAATAATTCTTGAACCTGGTCATAATTTCAATATCTACTGTTGCTATTACTAAATCATCTACGTACAACAATACATACAAATTTTTAAGTATATTACCATTATCAAGAATGTAAATGCAACGATTAACAGCTGAATTTATAAAACCAATGTCTTTTAATGTCTGCTCAAAAATTTCAAACCAGCATCTTGCTGCCTGTTTAAGTCCATAAATGGCCTTATTTAACCTACAGACTTCATTTCTACCGCAGGTTAAACCTTGAGGTGCTACCATATATATTTCTTCTTTCAATACCCCATTCAGGAAAGCAGTTTTTACATCCAAGTGATGAACTTTTAGATTGAATTGGTTTGAAAATTATAGCACGAATCCAAAACTAGAGACTCTTGCCACTGGAGCAAACATTTCATCATAGTCAACTAAATATTCTTGCGTGAACCCTCTTGCCACAAGCCTGGCTTTATATTTAACTACTTAACCCAGTTCATTATGTTTTATTGAAAAAACCCATTTGCAATCAACTATATTTTTATTTTCTGGTTTTGGTACAAGAGACCATGTTTTATTATAAATATGAGAATCAAACTCTTCTTTAATAGCTTCTTCCCAATGTAATCTATCATTTCTATATTTGATTTCATTAAATGAATTCGGAGTGCTATTAACAAATGCCTATGCATTCATCATGCAATTTTTGAAAAATAAGTCATTTTCTTTGTATGACATCTGTGGCCGCTGTTTCAATCTTTTTCTAACATTAAATTCTGAGATTTGCAACTGACTATTGTTTTTATTTGCATCCTTTACAGTTTTATCAGTATTAACTGGACCTGCATTGTTTTCACTTGATATGAGACCACTAGGCTGTTTATCTGATTTTAATTGATCAGATTTCCTTTCCGTACTCTCATTCGGGAAAACTGAATTTATTTTTTCCGTACTCTCATTCGGGAAAACTGAATTAATTTCTTCCGTACTCTCATTCGGGAAAACTGAATTTATTTCTTCCGTACTCTCATTCGGGAAAACTGAATTAATTTCTTCCGTACTCTCATTCGGGAAATTTTTATTAGAGTCATTTAATTGTACTCTGTCTTTTACTGCAGTCCTAGAATTTATCATATTTGTCTCATCAGCAATAATATCTCTTGCTGTCACAAATTTCCCAGCTTCCTTATCCCATAATTTATACCCATTTGGTTCATATCCGACAAGTATAGCTTTCCATGATTTTTCATCAAATTTTCGTTTTCTTGTTTTAATATGTACATATACTGTTGAACCAAATACTTTTAAATACTTCAAATCAGGCTTTCTATTATGCCACATTTCGTATGGTGTTTTCATACCGTCTTTCAATGCTTTACTTGGACTTCTATTAATTAAATATGTTGCTGTTAAAACAGCTTCACCCCAGAAAGTTTTATCTAGTTTTGCTCCACTTATCATAGCACGAGCTTTCTCTGTAATCGTCCTTATCATGCGTTCAGACACACCATTTAACTGTGGGGTATGTGGAACTGTTAAGTGATAACTAATGCCTTTTTGAACATAATAGTCTCGCGTCTCTTTTGACAAATATTCTCTACCATTGTCAATATACAAATTCACAACTTTTAAGTTGAAATGAGTTTCACTTTTTGTGATGAAGTCTTTAAAAATGGCAAAAACATCAGATTTAAAAGTCATTAAGTAACTAACACAGTAATGTGTATACTGATCAACAAAAACTATATAATAGTTTTTTTCATCGAGTGTAGAAGGTGTGATCGGACCACAGACATCTGAGTGAACCACAAATAAAGGTCTTCTAATATAATCCTTATTTTTATTCTTTTTAAAACATAATCTAGTTTGTTTACCATTTATACAGGCCTCACATAGTTCATTACCTGGCTGTACATCTTTCAATAGACTAGTATCACTAAACATTTTTTTGTTTTTTATTTCTAAAAATTTTGTTCTGCTAACATGTCCTAATCTTTCATGCCACAATTGATAATTACTATTTTGTATAGACTTAAACGCACAAACTTTTTTATACAGTGTAAACTTAACAATTGGTACATTATTTACACACTTATCAAAAATAATTACTTTACCATTTTTTCTTACTTCAACACCTCCTGGCTTAAATTGTATAGTCATCCCAGCATCTTGCATTTTCTTAATTGAGAGTAAGTTGTGCGGAACATTTTCACAGAACAAAACATCTTCCAAAGTAAGGCTATTTTGAAAATTGTTGCACAGTTTCACTATACCTTTTTTTGTTGCATAAATATACTCTCCACATTTTGCGATTGTTATTTGAACCGGGAAAACCAAGTTGATGTAATCATCAAACAAACTGTCATTATTTATTATATGATCAGACGCCCCAGAGTCCAAAAGAAATGACACATTTTTTTCTTCAGCAATTTTAGTATTTTTGCTTATCATAAACGCAAAGCCTTTACCTGCTGGAACTTCTGCAATATTCGCTACTTTCTCATTTTCAGAGCTTTTATTTAGTAGCCTTTTGTACACATAACAGTCTTTCTTGATGTTACCTTTTTTTCCACAGTGATGACATTTTATCATCATTTTAGAACGATTTTTAAAGGTATTAAATTTGTTTCTGTTTTTAAAATAATTTGTATTTATTTTATTTTTATAACTTTCATTTTTGCACACCGCTTGTAAAATTTTTGTGCTAGTCTCTTTAGATTCACTTTTTAATTT
>NC_051846.1:217389838-217403737 GCF_002237135.1 Teleopsis dalmanni | reverse complement strand
CCCTCTCCCAGAGGCCCCTGCCAAGCAAATCTGCTTCGTCGACGACTGCCTTGTCTTCATGCGGTCGTCCAATCCCAGTCACATTTCTAATGAGCTTAATGCCCACCTCGAGTCCCTTTCTGACTACTAAACCAGGTGGAAAATTAATTTACCCCAACAAGATCTCTGCTATAGTCTTCCTAGACCAGCAGCGAGATCGCCCTAGAGGCTTTGTTACCTCTAACATTAAACTAAGGCTCAACCGTTTTCCCATTCAGCTTGTTCCTAAGCTGACATACCTTGGCATTGACACACAAAAAACATGTGCATGGAAAAATAAAAAAAAAAATTTCTAGAAGCAAAAACGAAAGCAGATTTGCTGTAACATTCTACTTAGATAAGGCTGAAGTTTTTGATAGTGTATGGCGATGTTTTTGTATAAACTAGAGAACACATTATCATTGAATTACTATGTTATGTCAACATTGGTGTTAAATTTATGTCTTCAGATGCCCTCCATGGTACGGTTGCAAGCCCGGAATTCTCACAGGTTTTAGGGGTGTGTCTTAGCATTAGTATTACACAGTCGACATCAACAAAAAAACCTCGTGCCATGTATTTAAATCTAATCGATCCCTCCTAATATCACTGTCCGCACAGTCAGGTTAAGTCGTCCCTCCCAACACCTATGAGTGCTGATGTGACTCACTATTTCTTTATCACCACTCCCTATCTTACTGTCGTTTGTCCGTTACTTATTCCATTTGGTTTAAGTTATTTGTTGAATATTAAGACACACATCGCCTTTTGCGTACCATCCCTTTAACAATGCATTATTGTCATATATAATATATAAGTATATAAGTATATAAGTATATAACAAAACTATCTATATTCATTATATTTACGTTTTATATTTATTATTTTATTTCAATTGAAGCAATAAAATGGAATTTATAATTTTTTTTTTTTCTGAATTATATTTAAGTACAATAAATGGTTTATTTTATTAGTAAATAACTTTTAATATATAAAATTTAGCTACACTGTGAATTAATGTGTTTTCAACAAAAATGTGTTTACTTTAATAGATAAGTTAATTTATTTTCAACATTTTTAATTCTCCAACATATATTTCAATGTACATAACCAAAAAAATTAAACTAAAAATAAAAACAAATTCTACTGCACATCAATTTTGCTTGTTTTCTTTTTACTCTTTTTTATTGTTCTTATATTTTTTTGTTTTTGTACATTTTTTTGTGACCTTTATAATCAGGCAATTATCATCATCGTTGAAATGACGTCACCTCACAGTGCTGATGTACCTAGCTTAAAAAATGTTAAAAGAAACAATAAAAATTTAAGTATAAAAAAACAGACACTTGATGTGCTTGTAGAGGACATTTACAATATATACAATTTAGGAAACTTATTATTAAAATAATAAAATAGGAAATATATTAATAAAATTACTACCATAAACTAATAATTACTCTTTATTATAGATGAGAAATGGGCTAAATAGTCAGATATTTTGGTTTGGTTTTTTTAATAAAAATTTTTTTTATTGTTTTATTTATTTAATATATATTTCCGATGTTTCGGTTTTTTAAGATCATCATCAGGGAAAATTTTTTAAAAACAACTGAATAGAACAAAATTTGTATATGAAAAAATTTTTTGTTTAACAATTGTTTTAAATAATTACGACGAAAAATGTACAATCAGTTTTTCTTTAAAATGACTTTTATAGCAATATAGTGTATTGACTATATTTCTACAGACAGTAAAAATATTTCAGTATTAATGATCTTTATCAGGATTAATTTGTTTTAGACTATTTTTATGATGATTGATCCTTTTAGATAATTGATTTTTCGTTCGGCCAATATAGCAAAGTTCACATTTCTGACCATTATTATTAGTCCCAGTGCATGGAATTTCATAGATACAGTTAATAATGTGGTTCATTTCAATACAATCTTTTAGTTTAGTATATATCGTTGTTTGAGTTTGTGCATAAGGTTTAAAAGATATTTTTAAATTGTCTATTTTTCTTTCGATTATTTTAGTAATTTTAACAGATAGGTTATTGATATATACCATCGATCTTTTAATCGTAGGATTTTGTATACTTTGAGCCTGGTTTTGAGTTCCTGAAAATTGAAAATGCTGATTTACACGAAGTTGGTTAACAATCATTTTGCGAGAATAGTTATTATGAGACAAAATGTTGAAAGCTTTATAAATGTTGGCATCGTAAAATTCTTTGTCACTTATAGAAAATATGCAGAAAAAAGATTGTAAATCACATTAATTTTCTCTTGTCGTGGGTGGTGTGATAGATAGTTAAGAATTTTTCCTGTGGATACAACTTTCTGATATCAGTCAAATATTAGTTCTCGATTATTTTTCTTAGATATTATTAAATCAAGGTAGGGAAGTTTTCCATCGAATCCATGTTCAAAAGTGAATTGTATGCGATTGTGAAATTAATTTAATAATTGTAAAAATTTAAGAATTTTATCTTTTGGCCCAATGGTGAAAATATCGTCAACATATTTTAGAACAATTCTAGGTTTGAATGATAATTAGGAAATTGTGACATCAAAGATTTCATTTGTAACAATGTTGGCGATCGTAGGTGAAATATTTGCGCCCATAGCACATCCATTAAATTGTTTGTATATTAGATTAGATTTTTAAGATGAGTTGGGAACTTGTCACCGCGTCACTGTATCCTTAGAGGATTATTGTGACATACCCACTTCAGTTCCATAGACAAGTAGCAGTTAAGAATGCCAACATATCCTTTGGAGAGATGTTGCGTAATTCCGTTATAAGCGGATAGGCAGTGGATAAGTATCGAAAATCTGTTCTGCTGTTTCCTCTTCTTCGCAACAAAGTCTGCAGCTATCGTGTAATGCCTAGATTTGATAGATGCTTTTTAACTCTGCAATGCCCAGAGAGAAACTCTGTGACAAGTCGGATACCACTTCTGTTCAGCATTAGTAGTTCCCTAGTTTTGGCTTTTGATCGAAACGGCATGGGTTCTTTGGCTTGTCTACAGGCAATTGTATTATCCCAATCAGTCTGAGCTGCTTTTTTCAGCCACTTATTAGGTTTAGATTTGAAAAAGCTCCACGAAGGACCGCAGAATGGTTGTGGCCCATTATAAAATAAGGCCGCCCCTTTTCTCGCTAGTTCATCTGCTTTTCCGTTTCCCTCATCTGTGCCTAGTTCATCTGTGCCCTCGAATCCATATTAAGTGGACCCTGTTCCTTTCAGCAAGGTCTTTGAGAAGTAGAAGGCATTCCCACACTAGTTTTGGGCTTACTCGAGGTAAGTGTAGTGCTAGGAGTGCCGATTTACTTTCAGAAAAGATATATATGTTTTTTCCTGTGAAAGGTTTCCCTTTATATATCCTGAGACATAGTTCAATTGCGTGTACTTCAGCCGGAAAAACTGACTTTTCTTAACTCATATTCGCAAATGTTTCCTCTTTAGGTTTTACTCCGTATACTCCTGCACCCACTCCTTCCATCGTTTTGGAGCCATCCGTGTACCACAGATGATAGTCTCCAGCGAATGAAGGTTTGTTCCGTTCCCATTCATTTCTGTCTGGTATTAGTATTAAGAACTTTTGGTAGAAGTTGAATGTAGGTAAGTAAATGTCACATATGGTGATGTTTAGTCCTTCCTTTCTTTGCATTTCCCTACCTAACAGGGAGTTATCGAGTAATCTTGTTAACTGATTACTAATCAACTGTAGCTTGGTAATAAAAGTCATTGCTTCCTTTTTGACTAGTAGGTGGAGCGGGGAGAGCCCCAATCCAACCTCTAGGGCTGCTGTCGGACTAGTTCTGATCGCACCACTTGTCATTATGCAGGCTAATCCCTGCAGCTTACCAAGCTTGTCTATCACAGTCTTCTGCTGAGCTTTCTTATACCAAATGGATGACCCATAAGTAACAATTGGCCTAGCAATAGATGTGTACATCCAAAGGCTAAGTTTTGCATTAAGGAACCGTGTTTACCAATGAGATTTCTCCTGGTCTATAATGCCTCTCTGGCCCTTCGTATAACGTTATCTACATGAGAAATTTCTCATCCAGAATCATTCCCAGGTACTTTACCTGTGTAACGGCTGATAGCTCTTCTCCATTCAGGAATGGGCTATTTAAAAGTACTCTTTTCCTTTTCTTTGTGAAGACAACCAGACTTGTTTTTTTTGGATTTACATTTAATCCTACTTCTCTGCACCATCTAGCTACAATTGTTCAGGGCTTCCTGGAGTTGATGTGAGATCATGTCTTCATATTTACCCCTGACAAGTATGACTATTTCGTCAGCAAAGTCTTGTACCTCGAAATGTTTGGCACTGAGTCGATGCAAGAGCTTGACCACTGCAATTGACCACAGAAGTGGGGATAATACACCCCCTTGAGGGCATCCTTTTGCAGTATGTGCTTTTATTTCGGCATTACCCAGAATGGATTTAACCACCTCATTTCTTAGGACATTGCTTATGCATGTGCGTATCGTACCATCGGCTCCTCTATCATGGAGGCATCTTTCGATATTTGAGTGATCAGTATTGTTAGATGCTTCCTCAATATCAAGAAAGCAACCCACCGCAAATTTTTTACAGTCTACAGACTTAGGTATCGTATTAGTAAGACTGAGTAATGCAAAATAAATCCAATTATTTTGTTGGTAGACATACTGGAAGGCGTGAAGTAGATTTATAGATAAATTCTTTTTCCTTATATGCCTTTTCATTATCTTCTCAATAGTTTTTAGAAGAAATAAAGTCAAACTTATAGACCTAAGGAATTTAGGAAGTTCAATAGATTTACCTCCTCCTTTAGGTGTGTATTTAACAGTTGCTTCCTTCCAATTAGTGGGAATGATTCCCATCGCCAACCCAGCTCTAAAGATATTAATTAGGTAGAGCTTAAGGTGCGTGAGTCCCTTTTGTGGGAGTGCAGGAAATAATCCGTCTGCTTCACGGGCTTTGAAAGGAGAAATGGGTTGATCGCTCATTTAATTTCACCTTCAGTGAAGATTTTACGGACAGTCTTCCAGTCATTGTTTCTGGGCCTGTTGGTCATCAGAGAACTGAGCGAGGAGTTTAATTGGTCGTAAATTGTAGATTCCGGAAAGTGTACGTCTGTAAGAAGTATAAGTGACTCTTTGCAGTCATTGATATAAAGACCATCAGGTCTTTTTTGAAGCCCAATGGGATTAGTGTGGCTGAGATGACTCTGTGGATTCTAGCGCTACTCCTTAAGTTTTGATTCTCTGAGCAGAAACTTTCCATGATTCTCTTTTTGCCCTTTTGTAGGCGGCGAGGGCATTTTTATAATTGTCCTATTCACCGTTGGTTTTTGCCTTGTTGAAGTGTCTGCGAGATAAAACCGCTTTCATGTCAGATATTATTTTGTTTTATTGTTTTGACATATAATACCACTGAATGATCATACAAGAGTCATTGATTTCTTACAAAAATGCAACTTCTTATACACTGATCAGACGAGCTTTTTGTGCAGCGCACATATAAACGTTTTCTTGCTGTTTGGTGGTGGTTTGCTTACTTTCCCGTTTGTTACGTTTCTTGCTTTCGTACTGTTCGAGTTGTGTACTTTGCAAATTTTGTGATCTTTTTGCGGCGAATTCTTTTGACATATGTAATTGTTTGTTTTATGAAATGCGCCGGTATTAGTATTTTTTATCGTATTTTGAATTGTTTATTAATACAATAATAAATAATTTATAAATAAATCTTTATTTATTTATTTAAATAAATTTACGTGGATAAAGAAGATATGCATTTATTACCTCATCGATATATATTTCTCTATTTATTATTAGCAGTTTCAGATTACTTCACGTGTTGCAGTTGCGTGCATGCTGGGGTGGGTCTTAGTAAGTTGCTTATAATTTAATATTAAATAAAAATTAATCAAATATTATTTCAGATATCTGCAACAACTATTATTAAAAATGTACTGTATTATTTGGTTTATATAGGTTGGAAATTAATTAAAATGTTCACCCTCACAATATTAAAGATGTCCATCCTCACAAGTTATTATTAAAGAAGTTCATTATTAAAGTTTTTGATAAGTTTAATATATTTTGAGAAGTTTGAACTTTTAAAGTTAAAAAAGAAATAAAAACACTAAATTTTATTTTATTATTAAAGAAGTTTATTTTTGATTGAATAAAAGTCTGAGGTTCTGTAAGAGTATCGAAAAATATTGCTTTTTATTTTTAAAGAAAATAACTACATTAATATATACATTAATAAATAGAATTATTAACTTAATTTAATTACATAACAATTAAAGTTTTTAAAAATTTAATTTATTTATTAATTTAAATACACATAAATATAATTAAAGCTTTATTTTGCTTTTGTGGTTTGTTTATGATATTCCTCATTTGAATTTATTTTCTCTGATAATATTTTATTTATTTTGTAAATTTCTGTAAACAAAAACATTTCTTGCCTAAATACCTAAACCTTCCTTAAACAAAATAATCCATTTATGTTCCCTGGTTGCTATGTCGGCAGCAAACGGATCGCCAAAACAAACCTTCGGTAACAGATTGATGACGATATATCAAGGTCTGCGAGGAAACCCGATTGTGAGTTTGTCGTAGCTGATGTGTCAAAACTTATATTTAGTTTAAATATAACTTTATTGGTTTATCAAATAAGCCAAAAACACAAAAGCCGTTATTTAACGAATTTTAGATAAAAAACTATTTGATATATTTATTTTTTACATTGTTTTCGCATTAAACGAACTTAAATACTTTTGAATAGATATATATGTATGTATGTCTTAATCAATTGTAACAATTATGCATATATTACTTTCATGGTGAAGTTTCAGCAGTAAAAGAAATTCACCAGGTTACGACTATGTTGACTCATAAAATATTGAAATAATGAGCTTAATCTCTTGATTGGTATGGGTTTCATCAATTAATACGATGAGTTCAAATTTTTATTGGTGTTGATCAGACTATTTTGTTTTAGTAAGCAAGTATTTTATCAGAAATACTTATCATTGTATTGAGATAACATATAATTTAATCAATAATGTTTCACTTTGTAAATATATTTTGTGGTTACTATGTATATACATAAAGTGATTAAACAAATTTACAGAAAATGTGTAAAGATAACGTTACCTAAATTTTTGCAGTTTTAGATTAACCTTTATATTTATGCCAAAGCTCCATATTAATATTATTATTTTGATTTTGAAAAGTTTCAAAAGTATTTTATTACGGACTGTTAAACAGTTTATTTTTATATCTACATATATACTTTATAAAATATTTGTACTTATATATATATACAAGTTCAGATCATACAACAATGTGTAAAGCGTGTTGGGAATGTATAAAATGTCCTGGAAAAGTTTTTTGTTGGTATGAAATAAAAATTTTTATACGATTGTTTTGTTTCTAAACAGGCGTAAAATAAATTAAAATTGTGGATAATTATAATAAATGCATAATTTTAAATTAATTAATTAGTTCTTGAAATTAATGTTAATTGTGCCATATGAAAGTAAAAACTAATACATTGTATTTTTTAATATTAAAGTATATTCGAGCTGATTTAAACAAAATATCTAAACAATATTTTATGTTAAATATATTTTAAAATGGCTAAGTAAAATGCAGCATTGAAAATATTTGAAGTTTAAATATTTTAGTAATTTTAAAATATTATGTATTTATATACATAACAACATAATTTCTAATTAATATGTTTAATATATCGTTTTAGACAGTCTGCAATTAATTGATTATATACATTTTTAATTTTTATAGATTAGCTAATTAAAACACCAAATAAAAATAACATTTTTTAAGTTATTTCATTACGAATAAAATTTTTTTCTTTTATGTTATGTGTTCTAATATCCACAGTTTTTATCCTAATTAACAAAGTTAATAATATTTTGGCTTATTTAAAATTTTAGTTGCTGCGAATGTGCGTGTAATATGTTATTGGGATTTATATGTTCTGGCTTAGTTCTTCTTATCATAATTGGTTTAATTGTTTACTTTACTGTTTTCTATAACAAAAATAATGGAGGCGTGGATGACGGAAGTAAAATAGCTGAAAAACTTGTTCAACAAACACCACAAAATTTTCGTGATTATTTCAATATGTCTTAAAGTCAGAATGTTTTAAAAGACAACACAAGATATTGTTAATCTTTATATATATATAAGTATATAGGTAGACAAATCTATAGTCACAAAATGGACAAAAATGTTGTTAAAACTACTTAAAAAAAAAAATAAAATTCCCATATAGTTTACTTATTACGTTATTTTTCGGAATAATTAAAACACATTTTACTTCTTTGTGCAAACATTGTGCAAGACGTTTTAATAATTTTTTTTTAGTTTTTACACATTAATAAATTATATTTGCATAAAAAAACATAATTTAATTTTAGAAAAAACTTGTTTACCGTTAGCGTATTTGCACGTTCTGTTTCAACCCACTAATAGTAGACATGATCTGAAAGTTTCTTTAATACAGAACATTGAAAGTTCATTTTTTGAAACATAAAACTACAAATAGTAAATCATTTAGTAATTTTTTCATCAAAGACTCAACCAATAATAAATAAAGAATTGCTGTGATAATTCTGGTATAATACAAGTGAGTATAAAAAAAAAATTTTGAGAGAAAACGTTGGAGACTTCGTTTATATAAGAGACCTCCAGAAAGTTATAAGCGAGTTGGAAAATGAGAAACATACAGTAAGCGACAAAACTTTACATACACCCCCCATTTCTGATAGCTCGTAAATCCAAAGACAAGATAGAAAAAAGTAATGATACAGTTTCGTTTAGAACTGTTTTTTAATAATAATAAACAAAAGAAAATTCATTCATCAATATAAATTAACAAAGTTATTCGAAAAAAGCCTAAAAAATCATTGACAAAAGTCTACATACACTTCATTGATTGTTACATATAGTCGACAATAATTTAAATGTTAAACGGGAAAGTACCGTTTTTCATATTTCCTGCTTGTGGCATGAGTCATACATTTATATAATGCATTTAGTTATGCTTTGTGAGTGGTATTTAATGACACGATGGGTCGACGAAAATAAATTTCAAGTGATATGGGAAATCTGGTTATTAAGTATAGAAATGAAAAAAAACCTTATGGTAAAAATATCAAAACTAGTAAATTTGACTCGATCAACAGTTCAGACGATAATAAGAAATTATAAAAATACTAAGGAAACTCACACGTAGGGATGTCAGCTTGGTTTTAAAAGAAGTTGACAAAAATTCAAAGGTAAGTGCCTTAAAATTAGTCGAACATATAGCTAGTTCAACTGGGAGGCGTGTCAATCTACGTACAGTGCAAAGAACGTCGAACAGCCACGGTTTTCATGGTAGAATACCACGCAAAGAACCTCTAATTTCTGAAAAAAACCGAAAGCTGCGCTTGGAGTTTGCGAAACAATACAAAGAAAAGGATTTTGATTTCTGGAAACAGGTTTTGTTTACAGGTGAATCCAAATTCAACATATTTGAAAGCGGTGAGAGAGCTAAAGTTTGGAGGAAAGCGAAAACAGCACTGAACCCGAAGCATAAAGGCCAACTGTAAAGCATGGTGGTGGCAGTGTTATGGTAACTGAAGTAGGAAAAATAGCTTTGACGTGGATTGGCATGCTTCCCAGTTGCACTAGCAATGTGTTCGACTAATTTTAAGGCACTTACCTTTGGATTTTTGTCAACTTCTTTTAAAACCAAGCAAAGAACCTTAAGTGAATTAAACCTATTTTGTTCTGTTTGACTTAATTTATTTGAATTATTCACAATATTGCCAAACGACAGTGATGAAGTATGTCCTATCTGAAAGGGTGTGCGGCATTTCTACATTGTTGTTTTTATATAAAATAAATTGAAATATATATGTTTTATTAATAATAACTATACTGCATTAGGCAACAATATATTCACATTACAACATTTAATAATTCATTAATAATATAACATTAAATAAAATAAATTAAATTATTAATTTATATATACATATTTACATAAGTTTAATATTATATCAATATGGAATAAACTTAACTTTTCACAGACTTCTCATAACAGCAAACCAACTTTTTTCAAACAAAAGGGTCTGTACTCAAAACCATACATGTTTACATATGAATGTGCTGCCAACTACTGCGCACAACTAGTGACAGAAATTCGTAGGTGCTACTGCTAAATGGGGTGAAAAGAAATTTGCTGCAAACTTTAGCGCGCAACCAACCGCTTTGGCAAGTCAACATGTTTGATTCATATGCATACATGTTATCGCATGCTCTCACTTTGTAGGGTTAAGTATAAAACAGAAAGTTATTTTGTAAGAGAAAATATAGAGAACAAGTAGAATTTAAATTACGATCTGAGCAAGCTTTGAGTAAAAAGCTTTATTTGTAAGCTCAGATCATTTGAATATAAAAGCAAGAGCATCGCTCACTTTGTTGGATTTTGTCGGCTAAGCGTTTTAAAGTAAATATTGTAATATGTAGAACATTGAAGTTTTCATTTTTAGTTTTAAGTTAGTTTTAAGTTTTCATTCTTTTGTACGGTTTTAAGAGGGTTAGAAGCGAATTCTACCCATTAATAAATTTATCTTTTTTAAAACACATAACCGAACTCGAATGAAATAATTGGCGCCCGAGCAGGGACACCGGAAAAAAATCTCGAATAAATAAAAAGAGATTTCGCGTGTGTCAAAGAAAAAATCCCTGCAATATATACCACTCGATAACAAAGGTGTTTGCAGTGGATTAAAAACTAACAAGTATCCTAATAAAGGAGAAAAGAAAACCTTGAAAAAAGGTGTTATACGTAAAGTGATCGGAAGTGATTTGAATAAAACATTTGGTGAACTAATAAAGTGAATAACAAAGTGGTGAAAAATTAAAAGTAACCCAAAAAAAGGTTAAATCACAGAAAAGCCAAATTTAATAATAAAGAATCGCACAGTCACGAACACTAATCAAAATAATTTAACAAGAAAGTGACTTAATATAATCAGCCGCTTGAAATAAATTATTCATAAACTGTCAACCTGAACTGAGTCCAAGGTATACAGGAAAGCAGTGGTCCCGATATAAAAATAATAAGTATCCTCATAAAAGAGGAGAAGAAATTTAAAAAATATATATAACAATAAAAACAACAAATAATAACAATAATACATAACTCAGGATGGGAGATATCATAAGCGACGAGGAAGCCCGCAGGATTCAACTGTTGATACAGGAATCAACCGATCGGGAGAATGAGAATATGGACGATGATCACAAAGCCGTCCTAGAACAATTACGAAAACGATCAGCAGCCGCTAAAGTAGATCAACATTTGAAAAATCAAATTTTGAACGAAGAACGCGAAGCCGTCCTAGAACAATTACGAAAACGATCAGCAGCCGCTAAGGTAGATCGGCATTTGAGAAATCAAATTTTGAACGAAGAACGCGAAGCCATCCTAGAGCAGTTACGAAAGCGATCAGCAGCCGCTAAGGTAGATCGGCATTTGAAAAATAATTTGGACGGAAATCGTGAAGCTGTCCAAACTAATAAAACGAAAAATGAAAATATTCGCGAGACTAAAAATTAATAATAAATCGATATAAAATAAAATTACGATAAAATAAACACAAACATTTTCATTAAAAACAAAATAAGTGTTCAAAAGATATTAAAATAAAAAACTTATGTGTATTTTAATATATTTAAATAAGTTAAATATAAAAGAGATATAGGAACAATTTTAAGGAACTATATTTGTGAAAAAACAGTATCGAAAATAGTATTTTAAACAACAGTACTACAGTTAAAAGAAAGTAAGAAGAAGTAATCAATAACTAATTATTAAAGACATTAAAAACTACTATATAATAAAAATCAAATGCAAAAACTTCTAAGCAAATAGCCTAATTTCAACAACAAATAGAATAATAACATCACAAAGGAATTTGCCATATTTTAACGAATTGGTGGAGGTATTCGTTTCATAAGAAAATAATAATAATGAATAAATGAATTTTTACAATATATATATATATAATTAAATTACGTTAGATATATTCTAATACAATTATACCTATAAGATTTTAATTGTTACCATGAAATTTTGTAATAACTTTTGCATTTAAAAAATATACACAAACCTATCTACAGTTTTAAAAATACGTATCTATAATAATATATAATTAGCATTTAAAAAAATCGAATACTAATATTCTAGAAAAAAACATTATCTTTGAACAAAGTATTTCCTGCACTTTTAGTTTAGTTTGAATTCGAACTTTAATTGTAAAATAAACAGAGAAACTAAACTAACTCCAAATATAATTCAATTCATTATGAAAAAATACATATAAAATGAATTTGTGTCTCATATACAAATATATATAATAAATGACGAAAGATAAGATAAAGAATCGAACCTTTAAGATTACATAAAAATTGACAGTAAGAATTATAGAACTTCAAGATACAAAATATTCGGAGAAGCACAAAACTATATTATTTGCAAGGAAGCAAAATTATTTATATAACGTAATAATTAAAATTCAACTGCAAATGTTTTATTAATCACTTAAAAATTAATCACTTAGAAACTATAAATTTATTATTTAGCTTTTATAATAATCATAATTATCATAATAAGCATGAGAATTAAAACCAATTTTATATAAGTTAAGAAAAACTCAGATATTCAACACAAAATGATAGATATAAGCTACGTATGAACATTGTATATAAAAAATAAATAAAATAAAATATAAATATCTTGATTTCCTATCAAAAATACATATTTGTTTTATCACAAAAATATATACTAGATTTTCCCAAATATAAAAAACAGTGGAGTAATACCAAATAGAAAATATATATTAATTACTAAAAATGTTATACACACATTTAACATTAATTACCTTATTACGCAGTCACATAATTATATAAACATTTCAAGATAAAATTCTAATAGAAGTCAAAATTTAATTAGAAATCTGAAAACGAAAATTGAATGGAAAACATAATACAAATATGATAATCTCTTAGTTTAGATTAACCATTATGAAATAAATTAGAAACCAAAAAAGTAGCAATAAACGTTTATAACAATATCTTGAACAACATAAAATAATATATGGCAATAACAACAATAATTAGTTAATATGACACCGTAACCAAATTATTTTTTCAACAATAGACTATTAATACGTCTTAAAAACATAATATACTTAGAAACGCAACAATTAAAAATACAATAAAACGTATTATTTAATAAAAGTTTTAATAATTCTCACGATTTAAAACAAACATATGCTAATAATAAAAATAAAGAAGAAAAACAATATAATAATCAATAATATATATTATTATATAAAAAATAATAATAAAAATATATGAAAAATCTATTGTAGACAAAATAAATATATTTAAATAAAATCAAAGTTATAATAAGATGAGTGAACTAATAATTACTAGTAAAGAATTTTAACGAACCTAAAATTAAAAAAATAAATATATTTGTAGAATAAAAGAAATAATATACAGAAAAATAAAAAACGACAACGACTGACGTTTACGACTTTCCCCAACGACTCAAATCAAATAAAAGTTAAATAAATTAAATAAATATTCCGGGAAATAAAAGATTCCTGGAAAGCCAACCGATGACAATACCGACAAAAATTAAAAATAAATAAAAATTAGAGAAAAATATCGATATAAAAAAACAAATATATAAGAGAAATATATATATAAATATAAAGGTATCTACCTTGGGATAGAGAATATCCCAAGGCGCCAGCCGAAGAAATTACCGGCAACATA
>NC_051846.1:217382955-217389738 GCF_002237135.1 Teleopsis dalmanni | reverse complement strand
CATCAAATCCTGAAGAAGACCTGAGAAAAAGAAATCGATACGCTCCACCTATTTGTCGAATTCAAAGCCGCTTTTGACACTACGACTAGAAGCACTCTCTATGGAAAACGCGGTGGAGGACGTCTGCATCTTCGGTGAAAGGACCAGGTGACCATCGATTTGGGAGCGCTCAGTACTACCAACTGACGACAGCAAATTATTTATCGAGCTGACTGGCGAAGGCTACTCGACGCGGCCAAGGACGACTCACGTCTGTAATGGCCAACTAAGAAGAAGATGAAGAAGTAAAAGTTATTTTTCTTTGGAAATTGTAGAAATTTATTACAAAATTAAATAAATTTTTAAACACAGCCACTCCATTATAGTGAATGCATTTTTATAATAGAGAACTCCCTACAAAATTTTCATTTTTACTTATTAGTAAAGCGAATTTTGTAGACAGCACCGAATAGACAGTTGATGCGTGGGGGTGAGCACGCACGTCAACGACCATCGTTTGATTTCTGCCCACAAATTTTTATTTTTATTATTTCGTGAAACGAAATTTGCAAATCGTTGATATGCGTATAGTAAGTATTATTAATTAACATTTTGGGTTAATTAATTGTATATTATAGTTTTTTATGTATTTTCCACACCACCATTTTAAATACTTTGAGAGTATTTGAAATAATTCTATTTTTGCAAAGAAATATTTTATATATGTTGTGCGCGTTCGGTTGCCTGCGCAAAAGTAAAGAAAGGTGGATATGCGTAGGATTTGCAATAATTGCAAAAACAAAGTATGTAAATAAGGTTTAATTTTCTATTAGTGACAGGCCATAACGCAAAAGTTGCTTAAACAGTACAAAGGGTTACCTAATAAAAACTGTTTGCGCAGAATTTCCTTCTTTGACATTCGTTTTTTATGATGTAATAAAATAATACGCCTCACATATTCACCTTTTCATAGAAAATATTTTTATGCATGATATTGTAAAAATATATATTTGAGTCTCTTTGAGTCAAGATAGATTTTTAGAATGTTTAGAAATAGAACTAATATAAAAATATTTCCTTGAATATGTACTCAGTATCTATATATATTGTACAGATATTATTTTATATAAATATAATACAAAATTTTTCGACATTAAAAAAAAACATAGTTAATGAAAATGAGTGAACAAATTGCTGAGTTTCTCAGTTAGCAACAAGAAATGCTAAGTCAGCGACAGAAGTGGGTGCAAGAATGCATGAACACAACGGCGTCCGAACCTTCTTTTCATCCATTCGACAAGCAACGCGGGAGTGTGTATTTGGAATAGTTAAATCAACATTTTACTGCATATAGTATTGATGTGCCGGGAAAAAAAGAAATCATTTCTTCTTTTATGCGTCTGTGCTGAGTTGTTCGAATTATTGAAAAACCTCATGGATTGCATCGGTTTTAATAATAAAACTTTTAAAGAGTTAACAGAAAAGTGAACGGAGTATTTCAAGGTCAAAACGCATGTGGTTGCATCAAGATTCTAGTTTTATAATGCATACTAAAACAAAACCAGAGTTATAGAAATTGGATTGTCGAACTTCGTGGAATTGCAAGAAACTGCGAATTCGTTATAAGGCTTTAAATTGCGATGAAGTGATAAAAGACCAAATTATTTTGTATGCTCCGCATGAGAATATTCGTACAGCAGCTTTACAGAAACTACAGCCTTCACTTGCAGAAGCTTTAACTATTGCAGAAACCTATGAATTCACAACAAAAACAGGAGCCATAATAAAAGAGACTTCAAAAGAGAGTTGTACAAAAATGCAACAATCTAAGCAAAGACATACAAACCACGTACGAATGTGTCGCGTAAAATTTGCAACAACCAATCGTCAAATAAATTGAAATCGTGATTTGGGTGTTTTATCTTTCATTCTCGTGAGAAACGCAAGTTCAAAAATCCAATGTGTAACAATTGTTTGTTTAACCTGTTTGTTTAACAAAAAACACAAAGCAAGGCAAAGCAAAATATGATAAACGGACTGGTTCTAAAAAATGTGCAAATGTTAATCAAACAGAAACAAAAAACCTATGGTAAGTAAATCTGAAAGTGATGTATTTACCGTAAATATAGTTGTAAAAAATAATAAAACATTTATTGAATTGCTGAGAAATACCAAGAAAATCAATTTTTAATTGGATAGTGGCGCGACTATTTTGCTAATTACTTTGGCAACGTATGCAAAACTGAAATCACCAAAATTATTTAGTAGCAAAAAGATTATGTATGGTTACGGAAATAAAAAAATGGATATTGTTGGTGAAATTAGTGCTGATATTGAATGTGAAAAAATAAAAAAACGGGTCACACTTTTAGTAACAAATATTAACGAATAAATAATTTATTTGTTCAGGATTTATTTGATCAATTTAGTTTTAAAATACACCAAGTTGGAAAAATAAATGACGTTTCAAGAAATTCCACGGTGGAGAGCTTTAAACATAAGTATACCGATGTATTCGGACATGCATTAGGTACAATAAAAAATATTTTAGTTAATATTAGACTAAAACAGAATGCTGTTCCTAATTTTGTTAAAAGTCGACTTATTCCATATGCACTTCTACCCTAACATTTTACAACAACATGGTATTCGTTGCAAATACGAAAACAATTTAAATGGGGACAAGCCTAACAAGAAGCAATTGATCACTTAACAAATGTTATTGCTAATGCAACAGTTCTGGTGCGTTATCAAGAACACCGTCCTTTGATCCGAGCTACTGATGCATCATCATATATTCTAGGGGCAGTGTAATCCCACATTCATAAAGATAATTCTGAGTGATCAAATGCATTTGCTTCCAGAACGTTGAACGATGCGCAGCGCATATACAGCCAAATTGAAAAGGAAGCACTCTTAATTGTATATGGAATGCAACATTTTCATCAGTATCTATGTAAAAGGAAGTTTACATTTTTCACTGATCATAAACCTATAATTAGCATTTTTAGCCCAGATAAACCGTTGCCGGTTATAACAGCTAATCGTTTACTGCGATGGGCAATAACATTAATCGGATATTGATTCGAAATTAAATACTGGAAAACGGAGCTTTAACGGAGCTGTTTTCTTGCTTTAAATAATATATTTTGTAATTTTTGAAGTTAAATATACCGTCGGAGTCATAAGTCTACAAGCAGGCAGTACAAAAAACTTTGTTTAAAAATATTTTCCAAAAAAATCAATTTATTGGAAACATGACTTATTTTTTTTTTTATTACATTCAATGCGCAATTTTTTCCCGAAGTTTCTTTGCATTTGTTCAATAAACAACCGAAATAACGGTGCTTTTATTGTCAAAGGCAGCAAAACAAGCGATCAAAAGTCTACAAGCACGTAGTATAAGGCAAAGTTTTAGTGAAAAATTCCTGATTTTTTATGCAATTTAGTAACTAATTGGGTAACCGTAATGCTTAAGAACTTGCACTAGACGGTTTTTCATCGAAACTACAAGTTTACTGGTCTCCTGAGTTGTTATTGCGCCCCATTCTTTTAGGATTATGTCTTTCAAATTCTACGTGATTCAACCACAGAAATAGTTTTTGCAAAGCTTTCCTGTATATTACGTACAATTTCCAATGCCGTCAAACGTGGATTTTTCTTTACTGAATTTAATATTAAGCAGGTTTCACAGTGAGTGAGTTTCGATAGGCGGCCAGAACGCGTCTTTGACGTGATAATTCCGGTAGTTTTCCAATTTCTGATCACGGTATGGACTGAACAGTGCGATCTTCCAAACAAATGCCCAATTTTCCGCTTCGACTTCTCTTCCTCTCAGAATTTTATGATGATTTTTCTTTCCACGACGCTTTTTTTTCCGGTAAGACACTATTGCCAGTTTGTAGTAAATATTTTAAGCAGAATACAATTTTTTGCAGTTTTATAATTAATTACCACAAACAAAATAAGACGCAATCCAAATGTTTACAAATTAACATTTAACTCGCGTTAGAACTGCAGAAATACCAAGTGCTTGTAGACTTTTGATCGCTTGTTCTGCTACTCTTTATGATAAAAGTACCGTCATCTCGACTGTTTTTTGAAGAAATGCAACGAAACTTCGCAAAAACATTGTGCATTAAATGTTATTTTTTTGGAAAATATTTTCAAACAAAGTTTTTTGTACTGCCTGCTTGTAGACTTACAACTCCGACCGTATATGTAGTATTAAGTTTTGTATATGTAGTTAAGCGATTCTTCTCTCAAAATTACTAATTTGCTCTCTTTGTTTTTTCTGTAATATAATATTTACGTATTTCGCTTTTGTTACTCTATTCTTAAAGTGCAATTGAAGTATTACAGTTGTGTTGTGAGATTTAAATAAATATATTTAAATAAATAAATTTTAATTAAATAATTTTAGTTCGATAATTTTTATAAATATATATCTATGGGTAAGTAATATTTTGATATCTTATTATTCAAAGTTAATAACTTTAAATATGTAATGTTCAAAATACAATGAAATGTGTCTTTAATAAAATAACTAACATATGTCTGCTTTAAGACAAGCAGCTAAAAGAGAAGCACGCAATTTTATGTCGAGCATATTTGAATTAAAAAAAAAAGGCATGTGATAATAAAAATTCAGAAAAAGTTCACAAAAAATGAACTAAATGATGTTGTTGAAAATATAGAAATACAATATGATAATAATATCAGTGACGAAGTTTTAAATTCAAATACTAATATATATGTGGGAATGGTGCCCAGACACAATAACGACAGACAACCCTTTGTCAGGGCAACACTGACATAAAGACGGCAAAGGGTAACACTGACAGAAAATGACACAACGAACGAAGGACAGAACGAACAGAAGAGTAGAGTAGAAAACACGTGTGTGCAATGCGTAATAAAATGTATGAACAGTATTTTGCTGCTGGTTGTGTGTAAAAGTTTTGTAATTTGTTTCTGAAATCTTAGTTCATTTAATTTATAATTTAAAACTAATAAAAAGTGCACGATTAGTGGAATTACGTCTTACAAGTCTTCTTTTATTTGGACAATCGGTGGGTGAAACCACATATATATATATATATATATACATATATATATAAACACATTTTTTTTTATTTATATATATGAATTTATATATATATGTATATGAATTTTTAAATTCAAATACTTTTTAAATATATATATATATATAAAAGGTAAGTTTATTATATATGTAAAAGATAAATTTAAATAGTCAATATAATATAATTCACACACTCGCCAATAATAAAAATAATGAAAACTTATAAAAACCATTAATTAAAATCACGATAGCACAACTGCTTGCTCACACGACGACCGAACTTGACAACTTTTAAATACGACTGCTTCACTCAACGTCGCCAACTGAACTGCTTAACCACTACTGCCAGGGTTGCCACATCTGTTCCTCTTACATATATATATACATATAATATTGTAACAATTTTATTTACAGATACTTGCTTTCAAAAATTTCCGTCAGCTGATGAAAAAAAAACTTCACACATCCTTCAACAACATTTCGTACATGAGAATGATCGATTAAAAAAACGAATACTAAAGACACAATCTAATATTTAATTTTTTATTTTATTTCATTATTTTATATAATTTTTGAAAATATATTTAACTACACTTGTATGTTTAGTAATATCTAATTTAATATCTATTTAATATTATCTAGTATTTAAAAAAATGTAATTAATATTAGCATTAAGTTAGCAATAAGATATATAAACTACTTTTAATACTTAATTTTTATTATTTTATTTCATTATATTATTTTTTTTTGTAAATACAATTAACTATAAATATATATTAAAACTAGATAACCCGACAAACGTTGTTTTGCCTTATAAATTATTTCTAGTTTCTAGATAAATTCTAGTGTAGACAAAAAATAACTTACTTATTATAAGTGTGTAAGTATATGCGTGTGTGTGTGGTATATGCATGAAATAGGCATGGAGCGCTATGAACGAAAAGGAAAATAAAAATAACAAACGCCCAACAATATTATTTTTAAGTTATTATAGTTTATTTATAAAATTATTAATTTAAAATCAATAGATTTGTATTATACCAAGTTCCCTGGCAACAACTGTTGTATCTTCAAATTTAAATTGTCTTGGATTGACTGTAAATAATAATAATGATAATGGGCCAGTAACATTAACCAACAACAGTCGAAGATAAAAGCACTCAGTGTGTCTTGGATTAACTGTAAATAAGCGTTCGATTTAAATAAATTGAGACATGCATCAACTGGTGAAACTTGCTGGCGGGGCATCCATTTTTTTGTTTGAGCCCATGTGAAATAGCGTGGTACTTGTGAATAGAGTAATGTTCTTGCGAAGGCACCAAAATCATCCGTACTATTACACAATTCAAAAAATGCAGTGCGTGTAGATTTAGGTGGATTTGTACCACGATCAATCACTGTCTCGTTCGTGAAAAATACACGCTGACCGTTTTCAAGATGGACGGCTAACTGAACAGCTGCTGGATCCCGTTCATGAATTAGAAAATCGAAGATACGCCAAGCAGCTTCATTGGAGCTGATGGACCGACCAATTTGGTAGAGCGTTATTTCACCGTTTTTGTTCATTGGAGGAGCATTTACATTAGTATTTTCTACTCTAAACACAGCCATATCACTGCCTTTATGGACATACTTATATATTTGATGCTCTTCACAAAACTACAAAACTCAACATTAATATGAGCATTGTATGTCTTGCTTAGCAGAGGCGAATACGGCAC
>NC_051846.1:217377572-217382855 GCF_002237135.1 Teleopsis dalmanni | reverse complement strand
AGCCAGCGTAGCCGCTGAATTTTTATGCGCTTAACTATGTTAATATCGCGGTATAGCTCATACAGCTCATCGTTCCATTTTAATCGATACTCGTCGCCAACGCGTAAGGAACCATAGATCTTCCGAAGAATTTTTCTCTCGAATGCTCCTAACGCCTTCTCATCACTGTTGGTAATTGTCCAAGCTTCTGCACCATACAGCACGACAGGCATGATAAGGTATTTGTAGAGCCTGATTTTTGTTTGTCGAGAGAGGGCTTTATTTCTCAATTGCTTACTTAGCCCGAAGTAATATTTGTTGGCAAGAGTAATTCTTCGTTGAATCTCTAGCCTGACGTCATTTTTGGTGTTTAAGCTGGTTCCTAAATAAACGAAGTCTTTCACAACTTCGAACTTATAATTGTCAACAGTGACGTAGGTCCCAAGACGCTCAGGAGATTTGTTTGTTGACAGAAAGTACTTTATTTTGTCCTAATTTACCACAAGACCCATTTGTTTTGCTTGTTTTTCTAAGTTGGAAAATGCCGCACTGACGACGCGGGTGTTCAGACCAATGATATCAATATCGTCGGAATACGCAAGCAGCATTACACTTTTTTAGAATATTGTGCCAGTACGGTTTAAATCTGCTGCTCGAATTATCGTTTCCAACATTAGGTTAAAGTAGTCACACGACAAGGAGTCACCCTGTCTGAAACCTCGTTTGGTATCAAACGGCTCAGAGATGTTCTTTCCAATTCTAACGGAGCTGGTGGTGTTGCTCAACGTCATTTTACATAGCCGTATAAGTTTTGCTGGGATACCAAATTCAGACATAGCGGCATAGAGTGTGCTTCTAGTCGTAGTGTCAAAAGCAGCTTTGAAGTCGACAAATAGGTGGTGTGTTTCGATTTGTTTTTCTTGAGTCTTCTCCAGGATTTGACGCACTGTGAGTATTTGGTCTAGAGTGGATTTGCCAGGTCTGAAGCCACACTGATAAGGTGCAATCAGTTGGTTGACGATTGGCTTCAATCTTTCACATAGTACGTTTGATAGAACCTTATATGCGATATTTAAAAGACTGATCCCGCGGTAGTTGGCGCAGTTTGCAGGATCACCTTTTTTGTGGATTGAGCAAAGCACACTTAAATTCCAATCGTTGGGCATGCATTCATCCGACCAAATGTTGCGAATTAGCTGTAGCATGCATTTTGATAGCTCTTCGCCAACAGCTTTAAACAGCTCAGCCGGTAAACCATCGGCGCCTACAGCTTTGTTGTTTTTGAGCCGCGTTATAACTGTTTTAACTTCATTATGATCGGGAGGCGGAACGATTATTTCATCGTCAACGATTGAAAATTCGGGATCATCTTCGCTTTCAGTCACATTGCTACTACCGCCATTTAATAGTTTCGGGAAGTGATCCCTCCAAATATTAAGCAGGCTTTGGACATCTATCACCAGATCACCGTTTTCATCTTTGCAGGAATTAGCTCCGGGTTTATAACCATTTGTCAGGCTTTTAAGTTTTTGATCGAATTTTCGAGCCATATTTTTGTCGTCTAGCTTCTCAAGCTCTTCGTACTCACGTCTTTCTGTTTCCTTCTTTTTTCGCCTGAAAAGACGTTTCTCTTCCCTTCTCTTTTGCCGATATCGCTCTTTAACAGCACGCGTCGCAACTGACCGCAGGATGGCTTGATATGCTGCGTCTTTCTCTGCGGTAGCATTGCGACACCCTTGGTCGTACCAGCTGTTTCTTTGTATACGGTGATAGCCGATCACCTCTTCTGCAGCAATACACATAGAGTTGGAGATGTGGTTCCATTGCGCGCATATATCGGCTTCTTCAGATGAATTTTCCAGATATTGGGAGAGTCGAGTAGCGAAGTCATTAGCTGTCTGTTGTGATTGCAGCTTTTCGACGTCTAGCTTTCGCTCTGCTTGTTCACGTACCTTTCTCATCGCACATAAACGTGTGCGGATCTTGGATGCAACAAGGTAATGATCCGAGTCGATGATGGCTCCTCGGATAGTACGTACATCCAAGACACTGAAAGCATGCCTTCCGTCTATCACAACGCGATCAATTTGAGATCTTGAGTTTTAATTCGGTGACAGCCATGTTGTCTTATGTATGTTGAGATGTTGGAATCTGGTACTACTAACCACCATGTTTCTAGCCGCGGCGAAATCAATCAGCCTTCTTCCATTATCAGAAGTTTTCGTGTGAAGGCTGAACTTTCCGACAGTGGCACCAAGGATACCTTCTTTACCCACCTTTGTGTTGAAGTCTCCAACAACGATTTTGATGTCATGATGGGGACAGCGTTCATATGCTTGTTCAAGCTGTTCATAGAAAATTTCCTTGGTGTCGTCATCTTTATCTTCCGTCGGGGCATGTGCACATATTAGAGTGATGAAGAAAAATTTTGCCTTAATCCGGTGATCGAAAACTATTTAATTTAATAGTTTTTTCTATTCTCTTTGATTTTATATAAATCCAAACACACCTTTCGCTTGAGTAGTTCACATACCACTGACTTTTATTCTTCAAACATATTATTAACAATAGGAAACAAAAACAAAACAAATGAAAAGCTGCGGCTATTCAAAGCTTTTTTGTTAGTTGTAAGTACATATTAAATAATTGAACTTAAACTAAGTATACGAGAACCCAATTGACTTAACATACCGGCCCCCATTGAGACCGTCAGGTTCAATTAATTGGTAATACAGCTAGCTTCGTAATTGGTTTGAGTTGTGTAAATCTACTATATCCTTGTGAAAATAGTGTTGTTGAATAATATATACAATATGCAACAGAGCGCGTTGTATTTCATTTATCACGAATAATGATTGAATTTGTGCCTCGTGCTTGTGGTGCCATCTTAGCATCAGCGCAACCATACGTAGACATTTGTTATAATTGCTTATCTGATGAAGTCTCTGTTGCAAATACGACAGTTTGATATCTTCCAAAATGCACACTAGTTTGCGAATTTCTAACTTGCGTTCGTCAACTGTTAGTTGATTTATTGAATGTTCTGGCCAGTTTGGCCACGGCAACATTAAGAATGAAGGTCCTTTGAACCAATTTGATGACAGATATTCTGGGACGGTACACCCTCTAGAAACGAGATCAGCTGGATTCTGATCGGTTGGTACATGGCGCCAAAACGCATTTACCGACCATTCTTGAACGTCAGCAACTCGATTACCAACAAAGGCCGCTAGTGTTGAAGAATGAGAACTAATCCAATGTAAAGTAATCTGTGAATCAGACCAAAAGTATATGTTATTAATATAATATAATAAATTATCTTTAATCTTGTTCCAGCATCCAGCAAGAAGATGGGCGGCACACAATTCAAGACGTGGTAATGATCTTGCTTTCACAGGAGCAACTCGGGATTTGGAAGTTAATAAATGAACATTAACATTGCCAAAATTATCTTGACAACGTAGATAGATACAACATCCGTATGCTCTAATTGATGCGTCGCTGAAGCCATGTACTTGCATGTTAATTGAGTTCTTGATTCGAGTGAACTTAGGAATTTTAAGAAGTACCACTTGATGCAAATCAGCAAGAATTTTGTTCCATGTTGTGTAAATTTCTTAAGGTACGGATTCATCCCAATCACATCCAATTATCCATAGTTGCTGTAACAAAATCTTAGCTTTGATGATAAGTGGAGTAATTAGACCCAAAGGATCATATAAAGATGATGCTAATGACAAAATGTTTCGTTTAGTATGACTTGCTGGTATATTGGTTGATTGAAAAGTGAAGCAAAAATAGTCTTCTTTCGTATTCCATAACATTCCAAGTGGGCATGCCATATCTCTTACAGTCTCAATATCTGTAAGTTTAACATTTGGTGTAGTGATGTTAACATTGTTACTATTCCACTTTGTTAACGATAAGTTGTAAAAATCCAATGTTTTGGTAGTTTCGTTTTTGATGGCTTGCAATGTCTCCAAGTCATCTGCTCCTGAGATCATGTCATCGACATAAAAATCCCTTTTTAATATCATTTTACCTGTTTCTTTACGGTAAGGATAGTTATCTGCAATGTAGTGTAAGCACCGAGTTGCAAGAAATGGCGCAGAACTCGTACCATATATAACAATATTCAGTTGATAAACTGAAATATTTTGCGATTTATGCTCACGCCACAAAATTAGTTGAAAATTGCGATCACTTGGATGTAGCCAAAATTGTCTATACATTATTGTTATGTCAGCCGTTATTCCATATTGATATAATCGAAATCTTAATAATGTTATTACAAGTTCATTTTGGATTGTAGGGCCCACCATTAATAACTCAATTAATGACACTTGTGATGATGTGCGAGCTGAAAAACTACACGTACTTTAGTA
Organism: Teleopsis dalmanni; assembly: GCF_002237135.1. Lineage (NCBI taxonomy): Eukaryota > Metazoa > Arthropoda > Insecta > Diptera > Diopsidae > Teleopsis > Teleopsis dalmanni. The sequence continues at coordinate 217,378,491 of NC_051846.1, read as the reverse complement.
GTTGTGCTATCTGGTTTAATTACATAATGATGTGGGATAAAATAGTGGGGAGATTATAAATCCAAATCCTTAACCATCGACATATGTCCGAGATTTTCGTAATCTTGCATAAATTTCACATATTCCAATTTTAACTCAATATTGGAGTCAAGTCTTCTTTCCATAGATAAAAATCTTCTTAATGCAATTTTCTGAGAATTTCCAAGAGTACTTGTGTCGCCTTTGAATGGCAACCTTGTCATAATTCGGCCATCGTTACTGAGAGCTACAGTTTTTTGAAAGTTGGTTTCGCATTGCTGTTCTTCTACTGACCATACTGATGGTGGATGAACTGGTTCCTCTATCTGCCACAACCGTTCCAAGTTCGCATTAATTGTATCCAAGCTGACAACACAATGGGATGAAACAATTTTGGAATCTTTAGTAGAACAATGTTTTCCTGAAATAATCCAGCCGAACAAAGTTTTTTGTAAAGTCGGTAAATTCTCACCAAGTTTTATTTGGCCTACTGCTAGCAGTGAAAAGAAAGCTTCTGCACCAAGTAACATATCAATTTTTTGGCGTTTGTAAAATGTCGGATCAGCTAATTGAAGATTTTCAGGAATTTGCAACTCTTCTAACGACAGTGTTTCATTAGGGTGATATCCAGAAATTCTTTTGGTAACGAGAAACTCAAGTACTGCTTCAAAACTGTTTGACCTTGAACGTATCGTACTTATAGTTTTGTGTTTAATATTTATTGATGCAGCTCCTACACCAACAAGACTGTTTTCACTTCGTGACTTTTTTAGATGAAGTGCATTACACATCGATTCCGATATTAAATTGACCTGCGAGCATGAATCTAATAACACTCTACAGAGTTGAAAAGTACCAGATGCATCTTTAGTTAACACCATTGCTGTTGCCAAAAGCACCA
>NC_051846.1:217323817-217377472 GCF_002237135.1 Teleopsis dalmanni | reverse complement strand
TACGTAGGGATGTCAGCTTGGTTTTAAAAAAAGTTAACAAAAATCCGAAAGTAAGTGCCTTAAATTTAGTCGAACACATTGCTAATGCAACTAGAAAGCATGTCAATCCACGTATAGTACAAAGAACGTTGAACAGCCACGGTTTTCATGATAGAATACCACGCAAAGAACCTTTAATTTCTGAAAAAAACCGAAAGCTGCGCTTAGAGTTTGCCAAACAATATAAAGAAAAGGATTTTGATTTCTGGAAGCAGGTTTTATTTACAGATGAATCGAAATTCAATATATTTCAACGCGATTGGAGAGCTAAAGTTTGGAGGAAAGCGAAAACAGCACTGAATCCGAAGCATATAATGCAAACTGTAAAGCATGGTGGTGGCAGTGCTATGCTTTGGGGAGCCGTAGCTGCAACTGAAGTAGGAAAAATAACTTTGACGTAGATTGACATGCTTTCCAGTTGCATTAGCAATGTGTTCGACTAAATTTAAGGCACTTACTTTCGGATTTTTGTTAACTTCTTTTAAAACCAAGCTGACATCCCTACGTATGAGTATCCTTGGGCGGCCACTGCAAGGTTTATTTTCAGGAGAACCAGTATTTTTATAATTTCTTATTATCGTCTACACTGTTGATCGAGTCAAATTTACTAATTTTGATATTTTTACCATAAGGTGTTTTTTCATTTCTATGCTTAATAACCAGATTTCGCATATCACTTGAAATTCTTTTCGTGGACCCATCGTGTCAATTAAATACCACTCTCAAAGCACAACTAAGTGCATTATATAAATGTATGACTCATGCCACAAGCATGAAATATGAAAAACGGTACTTTCCCGTTTAACATTTATATTTCTGTCGACTATATCTAAAAATCAATGAAGTGTATGTAGACTTTTGTCAATGATTTTTTTAGGTTTTTTTCGAATAACTTTGTTAATTTATATTGATGAATGGATTTTCTTTTGTTTATTATTATTAAAAAACAGTTCTAAACAAAACTGTATCATTACTTTTTTCTATTATGTCCTTGGATTTACGAGCTAGCAAAAATGGGGGGTGTATGTAGAGTTTTGTCGCTGACTGTATGTATTAATCGAAAACGATAAAGCAGCAATCTACGATGACTTTGGTGAAATTTACCATATAACTAACTTAACATATTATGATCAAATAATACAACAATTTCAACACGCATTAGATACGGAAATGAACTTCGTTAACAGTGATTGTTAAGTCAATTGGGTTCTCGTATACTTATTTTAAGTTCAATTATTTAATATTTATTTACAACTAACAAAAAAGCTTTTAATAGCCGCAGCTTTCCTTTTGGTTTGCTTTTTTTGCTATTGTTAATAATATGTTTTAAAAATAAAGTCTTCAATTTATATTAAAGACTTGATATATAAATAAAGACTAAAGGTCTTTCAAATTAATATTAAAAACTTAATATTAATTGTCTCTTACATCAGTAATTGTTTAAAACTTAAAAAATAAACAACAGTTGTTCAATTTTACAATAACCTTGACAATCATTCAGGTTATTAACCTTCATAACATTAGTTGGTTTTTTTTTGTTTTATTTTCGGTTTTGCATTTGCTTTCGGTGATGCAAAATTCTAATAATGCAGCAGCGAGCAGCGCTGCCGAAAACAATTCGACTGCAGCGTCAAATTCTCTGCCGCCATTACCTTCGTTAGAAGAATTAAAACAGCAGCGAGCATCTACAAAAGGCAGTATAACGCGAATTAAAAATATTGTTGAGAACAACAAAACTTTATCGTCAACGGAATTGGAGTGTAGACTTGGGATGCTAGATGCATATTATAAGCAGGTATCTTACTACCAGAATCAGATAGAGCGATATTGTCCTACAGATTCAGCGCGCTCTGACATCGATGAGCTGTACAAAATGTTTAATATTGTCATTAGTTGATGGACGGATGAGACAAAGCTACCATGAGCAAACTCTCTCGTTACCGCAGCTGCCGTCAAACAGATTGCCACATTTAAAGTTGCCTAAGTGTGACGGCAAATATCTTGAATTCAAAAATTTTATACATATTTTTCAAAACCTTGTAGATAGTGATTCGCTCTTGACATCAACTGAAAAATTCAACCATTTGTTATCGTGTCTTCAAGGCGAAGCGTTAGCTACAGTAAAGGCGTTCCAGATAACGGAAGACAACTAACCGAAGGCTCTCCAAAGACTCAAAGAGCGATACGACAATGACCCTCTCATATTTCTGGAAGGCATTGCAACACTTTTTGATGAACCACAATGTATTAAGCCTGATTCGACTCAACTTTGCCAATTAGTGGACAACATTTCGGCTTTATATAGTTCGCTTAAGTCACTGGGATCACACGAACAGATATGTGATGCAATCATGATTCATTTGGTAATGATGAAAGTGGATAGTGAGACGAAACGTAAATGGAATGAATGTCACGACTATACGAAACTACCAAATTGGCTGGAAAGTTGCAAGATGCTTGACAGGCGATGTCAACAATTAATGGTACTAGCAAAGGCCAAGCCAAAGGCTACAATCAACCAAGAGTTGCAGCATACTAGTGTTCGTAAACCTTTCAAGCACATCTTAATAACGAAACAAAAGTCTACAAGTCAGATTCATTGTGTATATTGTTTAAAACCTGGTGATTATATTACTAATTGTCAAAATTTTTTAGCTCTATCAATTGAAAATCGATGTCAACAGGCGAAGCAAATCCAACTATGCTTTAATTGTCTCCGGAAAGATCACATTAGCACACATCGTCCATCAACGTATTCATGCCGAATGTGCAAAAAACGACGTCATTCACTTTTACATAATACTGGTGCATCATCTAATATGGAACCTTTATGTGAGCAAACAATATCACCTCTAAGTCATGTACACACTAGAACACTAGTTCCAGACGAAACTTCTGCTCGGGTAAAAACAGTGGAGCTTTTGGCAACAACAATGGTGTTAGTTAAAGATGCATCTGGTACTTTTCAACTCTGTAGAGTGTTATTAGATTCATGCTCGCAGGTCAATTTAATATCGGAATCGATGTGTAATGCACTTCATCTAAAAAAGTCACGAAGTGAAAACAGTCTTGTTGGTGTAGGAGCTGCATCAATAAATATTAAACACAAAACTATAAGTACGATACGTTCAAGGGTAAACAGTTTTGAAGCAGTACTTGAGTTTCTCGTTACCAAAAGAATTTCTGGATATCACCCTAATGAAACACTGTCGTTAGAAGAGTTGCAAATTCCTGAAAATCTTCAATTAGCTGATCCGACATTTTCCAAACGCCAAAAAATTGATATGTTACTTGGTGCAGAAGCTTTCTTTTCACTGCTAGCAGTAGGCCAAATAAAACTTGGTGAGAATTTACCGACTTTACAAAAAACTTTGTTCGGCTGGATTATTTCAGGAAAATATTGTTCTACTAAAGATTCCAAAATTGTTTCATCCCATTGTGTTGTCAGCTTGGATATAATTAATGCGAACTTGGAACGGTTGTGGCAGATAGAGGAACCAGTTCACCCACCATCAGTATGGTCAGTAGAAGAACAGCAATGCGAAACCAACTTTCAAAAAACTGTAGCTCTCAGTAACGATGGCCAAATGATGACAAGGTTGCCCTTCAAAGGCGACACAAGTACTCTTGGAAATTCTCAGAAAATTGCATTAAGAAGATTTTTATCTATGGAAAGAAGACTTGACTCCAATATTGAGTTAAAATTGGAATATGTGAAATTTATGCAAGATTACGAAAATCTCGGACATATGTCGATGGTTAAGGATTTGGATTTAAAATCTCCCCACTATTTTATCCCACATCATTATGTAATTAAACCAGATAGCACAACTACTAAAGTACGTGTAGTTTTTCAGCTCGTACATCATCACAAGGTCATTAAATGAGTTATTAATGGTGGGCCCTACAATCCAAAATGAACTTGTAATAACATTATTAAGATTTCGATTATATCAATATGGAATAACGGCTGACATAACAATAATGTATAGACAATTTTGGCTACATCCAAGTGATCGCAATTTTCAACTAATTTTGTGGCGTGAGCATAAATCGCAAAATATTTCAGTTTATCAACTGAATACTGTTATATATGGTACGAGTTCTGCGCCATTTCTTGCAACCCGGTGCTTACACTACATTGCAGATAACTATCCTTACCGTAAAGAAACAGGTAAAATGATATTAAAAAGGGATTTTTATGTCGATGACATGATCTCAGGAGCAGATGACTTGGAGACATTGCAAGCCATCAAAAACGAAACTACCAAAACATTGGATTTTTACAACTTATCGTTAACAAAGTGGAATAGTAACAATGTTAACATCACTACACCAAATGTTAAACTTACAGATATTGAGACTGCAAGAGATATGGCATGCCCACTTGGAATGTTATGGAATACGAAAGAAGACTATTTTTGCTTCACTTTTCAATCAACCAATATACCAGCAAGTCATACTAAACGAAACATTGTCATTAGCATCATCTTTATATGATCCTTTGGGTCTAATTAGTCTACTTATCATCAAAGCTAAGATTTTGTTACAGCAACTATGGATAATTGGATGTGATTGGGATGAATCCGTACCTCAAGAAATTTACACAACATGGAACAAAATTCTTGCTGATTTGCATCAAGTGGTACTTCTTAAAATTCCTAAGTTCACTCGAATCAAGAACTCAATTAACATGCAAGTACATGGATTCAGCGACGCATCAATTAGAGCATACGGATGTTGTATCTATCTACGTTGTCAAGATAATTTTGGCAATGTTAGTGTTCATTTATTAACTTCCAAATCCCGAGTTGCTCCTGTGAAAGCAAGATCATTACCACGGCTTGAATTGTGTGCCGCCCATCTTCTTGCTGGATGCTGGAACAAGATTAAAGATAATTTATTATATTATATTAATAACATATACTTTTGGTCTGATTCACAGATTACTTTACATTGGATTAGTTCTCATTCTTCAACACTAGCGGCCTTTGTTGGTAATCGAGTTGCTGACGTTCAAGAATGGTCGGTAAATGCATTTTGGCGCCATGTACCAACCGATCAGAATCCAGCTGATCTCGTTTCTAGAGGGTGTACCGTCCCAGAATATCTGTCATCAAATTGGTTCAAAGGACCTTCATTCTTAATGTTGCCGTGGCCAAACTGGCCAGAACATTCAATAAATCAACTAACAGTTGACGAACGCAAGTTAGAAATTCGCAAACTAGTGTGCATTTTGGAAGATATCAAACTGTCGTATTTGCAACAGAGACTTCATCAGATAAGCAATTATAACAAATGTCTACGTATGGTTGCGCTGATGCTAAGATGGCACCACAAGCACGAGGCACAAATTCAATCATTATTCGTGATAAATGAAATACAACGCGCTCTGTTGCATATTGTATATATTATTCAACAACACTATTTTCACAAGGATATAGAGAAAGAAATAAAGAATTAGAAATTATTAAAGACGGAGCTATATTGATCTCCGGAAAGAATGTTGTAAATAATAAAAAACTAAACGGTACATATTTAATAACCTTTGTTAATCATACTATCATTAATAATCAAACTTATATTAATCAAGAATATATAATATGGAATTATGTAAAAAATATTAAACCAGTAAATTATGAAATATCTGAATATATAGAATCCGAAAATAAAGATTTAAAATTTGAAAATATTAAATTGCTAGATTTGTATAAAAATAAAATAGAAAGACATCCAACAATATCAATTATTATTGGATTAGTCATAAGCACGTTAATTATATTCATATTATTCAAAATTATTTCGAAAATTAAAAAGTATAAAAGAAAAATTAATAATAATAAGAATGAAGAGCTATTCATAGAACTGAACTCTAGAATACAAACATTGACTGAAGCGGGACGCTTCAATCAAGAAAGAGGGGACTTAAAACCGTAAATTAACATAACGGCACTGCGCCACTGTTTAATACTTTTGTATCTTCAGAATGCTTACTTAGATGTTACGCATTAAAATATCTTTGTATAAACATTCTGGCTTAATGGCCACACTTCATCTGACAGCAATGCTGCAAAGGAAAACAAAATTGTTTTCTTTAAAGATGTAACTCATTTGAGATATTTGATTGATGGATATAAACATCATCTTCCGGCTACTGACGCCGAAACTAGACGCTGACGAGGTGCTTTAGCAAATAGAAGCTCCAATTCTATTGGTTGGAGGAAAAGACGCTTCTAGAAAATTCTCAGGAATTTTAGAAGCTGTGCTCTAATTGGATAAAACCCAATTTCATAATCTAAATAATAACTTCAGGCATTGATAACAAAAACTTTAAGAGTCTAGTCTAGAATGAGCAAGCCTGAAGTCTAAGTCGAGAATCTAGCATTCAAAACATTAATCGGAATAATTAATTATTTATACATTAATCGATGTCATATATATGTTTAATTAAATAAAATAATAATAAATTTTTAAAAATAAAAACTCGTGTCTAAAAAATTTAATTTGCATTTAATATCACTTTATAATGCAAATAAGAGAAACATCGCTACTTGTTTGGAAGTTTACTGACCTACATATATATATGTATGTGTATAAATGTATATTTATAAACATATGTACTTTTATTTCCAAGAATATGAATATTTTTTTATCTTATTTTAGGAAAATTTGAAGCAAATGAAGCCAATTTTAATTTTTTGTTTTAATCAGGTATAATAACAGTTATTTGTATGTTATATTAGTATTAGCTAAAATAATTGTATGTAATTGACCGTGTGCGAGTTCGAGTAATTGATGGTAAATTGAGGAAAATAGTAAATTATGTCCGTATTTTTATATAATAAAAAAATAAATAAATTTGAAAACTTTTAACATACATAAGTTCAGTGCAAAAAATCCCTAAGAAATTTTAGTTTACTTTACATTAATTTACTCCAACTCGTACGGCCTATAAATGATTATGCAGTTATTTAAATAAATCTCCATTTCTCGGCAATTATCCGCTTGCAAAAGCTAATAGTCAATACACTTGTACCCCTTGTACAGATGTTCCGTTTATACTTATTCTGTATCTGTGGAGCGCATATATTTGCGAAAAAGCGTTAATTATTCAAAATTCCATATAGACCGAAGGTTTAATTTTAGTATTTTTATTCATCTTAAATTGATTTCTATATAATTTTATTATAATACATTTGGCAAAGCTAAAGCATACTATTTTTAAAAATGTTTTGCCAATTATTGGTAAATATTTTATATACATATGTATTCCTATGATTGTATTACTTGCTAAGATTTAATATGTACAAATATTATGTAAATGCGATAAAATTGAAAATCTTTACCTAATAACAATTAATTACGAAAACAATTATAATTCTTTCTTCAAATGCCATCATAATGAAAAATTGTTTTAATGTTGCAAATAAAATTTTAATATCTATTACCCCCCAAAATTACATACAAAAATATGTACATATTTAAACACAAAGTAAGTAGGCATGAATGAATATAAAATATAGAATAATTCTTTTTACTACTTGCATTATAATTCAAGGAAGCAATAACAACACCTCAAAGAGCAAAAGGAACAAAAAACACAAAAAAGAAATATAAAAATTTCTTGAACCTATGAAGCAGAGAACATTGCAAAATCTTCTTTGGTATGAAGCAATATTCTCTATCGACTGAAGCGACGTCGACAGAGATTTGAGTGATTTGGGTACCCAATAATAGATACCTGGAACAAAAATTCATTTCTATGGCATTGTGACTCTATAATATTTTAACTCAATGTATGTGCACATTATCACACTCAACCGCTCTTTTGGTTATAAATATGCTCTTTTGGATATAAAAACATATGTATATACATATATGCATTTTATATTACGTTCGTTTTCTATAATTTGTATGTATATTTAAATATGTTTATATTTCGTTTATTAAACTATTTTGTATGTTTTGTTCTTTATTATTTTACTAATATTTGCAATATTACAATTTAATTTAATTCTAAGAATGTAAAATATGTACTTATATAATATTCGATAATTTGACACTTGCTTAACTTATGGTAATTAATTCTAAGAATATAATTATCTATTTTACAATGTTTGGTTATTTAATAATACAAATTATTTTAATAATATTCTTATTCTTAACATTCAAAAAAATATAAATTCACTATATATTTTTATGACTAAATTCTGGCTAAGTTCTTTTACATTATTGATAATAAAAGTTGTATTAATTGATCTTATATTAAGTGCTAACTTGAATTGTGCTAACATATTTCTTATTCATTTTATAAATGTTTGTTGATTTTAGACTTCGCTAAAGCCCACAAGCAATGTTTACGAAGTACAAGCAGAATTAAGAAAACAAGAAGCTGGATTAGATGTTTATTACAGGGCCCATTAAACCACTGAGGGGTTTTTTTCTTGCACATTTCAATTATTAAACTTTTAAAGCCAATTGCATCTGGTTTATTTTTGAATACATTTTTAAAAACCTCGACATGTTTACAAGAAACATTGAAAAAACTTTGTGATGGCACAAACAGGTTACCGAAATTCGAAAGAGAATTATAAATTTTGTAGTAGATGAAAAGCTCACTTGGAGCAGTCAAAATTTCATCCCTTCTTTTTAAGTTAATATTGCAAGCTTCACTATTTAGTTTTGAAAGTATTTTTTTAGCTACGTATCCTATTGTGTATCTTGAAGACAATAAATCAATATTTATGTTCTTTGAATTGGAAAATGCATCTGATATAATGCAATTTTCGATGGCATTGCACTCTAGATCAGAGTAGGCTTCTACTGCACAGTTACTAGACACCCTAGAGTTGTTTTCATCGAGTTCTATCAAAGAAGAAGAAAGCAAATCATCAAGGCACTTGTTATCATTATCCTCACTTATTTCACAATTGGCTAAATTAAAACACTTTTAATATTAAAATTGCTATTGCCGACGTTTTTTGACTTTCTTAGCGTATGCATATGATATTAATAACTGAATTTATAAATTATAAGTCACCATTTATATATGGTACAATCTTTTAAGTAGATATGTTGTTTTTTAAAAACCTTTACAATAAATAATAAGCAATAAAATAACTTAATAATAAAAAAACAATAAACTATTAAAATTAAAAACAAAACCGCAATAAAAGAAGGATGGAGGGGTGGTCTATAGCGCAACAAGAACAGGTAGTTTGCACTTATATTATCATAGTCGTCATCGTAAGCAATATTTATAATAGAGTAACTGTCCTTATATTATTACTTATTGAATTTTTTGTTAAACTTTATGAAGTTTACTGAAGCTCATATTTTGCATAATTATTCAGTAATTTCTGAGATCTGAAATATATACAAAACATAGACTGGGAACAGCAAATTTTTGTGATTCTTTAACATTAGGCTATTAGTGGCAAAAATTTTATGGAAAACTTGTATACATTTTTTGGGTATCGCAGATTGTAGTGAAAAAAGTCGTAAAAACACGGGGGATTTTTGCAAATGTTCACTTTTTATTTTACTGTTAATAAAATTTAAACATGTTTTTATTTAAAAATGGTACTAATATCCTAACCTGTAAAAAATATATATAATGATAATTTTTCAATTAGTAGATAAAAAATTATATGGGTTCAAATTTCGCCAAAATTGTACGAAATCTCAATTTCGCCAAAATTTCATAAAATTGCGAAATTCATTCATTCTAGAATTTTCAAGTTCAACTAAATCATATTTGTATAAAAGGAAACAGTACTGTATATTCTGTAAATTATTGTAAGTTATTGACGAAATTCAAACCCTTATAATTTTTGTCTCCACTAATTGAAAAATTATAATTTTTTATATTTTTTAGAACTTAGGATATTGTTATTTTTAAATAAAAACATATTTTAATTTTATTAACAGTAAAATTTTAAAAGTGAAAATTAGCAAAATTCCTTCATATTTTTATAGCTTTTTTCACTACAATCTGCGATACCCTAAAAATGTATTCAAGTTTTTCCATGAAATTTTTCCCCTAATAGCCAAATGTTAAAAGTTCACAAAAATTTGTTTTTCCCAGTCTATGTTTTGTAGCTATTTCAAATCTCAGAAATAAATAAATTTTAACAAAAAATTCAATAAGTAATAATATACGGACATTTATTATTAACTTTTACTCCGAAGTAAAACTAAATGTTTCGAATGCTCGTAAGACACTAAAATTTATTTCCAAAATTGAATTCCTTATATAGTAACTTAATATCTAATAAATACATGAGATAGGCTTATCGCCAATAGAGATACAAATTTTTTATCTTAAAATAAACATATGTTAAATTGAAACAAAGGAAAACATGCGTAATTCGAGCATGCGTATAAGAAAGAAAATTCCTTTTGTTATCTTTTAGTGTTTTTGGTGGCATTCTGCTTATCTGGATGATAAGCCACCTAAATAAACACTACCGTTCGTGTGAACGAAATAACTAAATAGTGAAGGCTGCAGAGTGTTCTTAAGATAAGAATTTATCAGAAAATTTATTGAAATTTGAACATTTATTATATTATAAATATTGCTTACGATGACGACTATGACAATATAAGTGCAAACTACTTGTTCTTGTTGAGCTATGGACCACCCCGCTTATCCTTCTTTTATTGCGATTTTGTTTTTAATTTTAATTGTTAATTGTTATTTATCATAATTTTTATTTTAAAAGGTTTATGAAAGTTTCAATTTTATTAAATACTTCCTAAATTATATTAAACAGGTGTCTTTATCAGATACATCAAAGAAAGTGTTTTTTTTGGAAGGACTACAACTAAGTTTAAAAGCTGCCTTGTTATTAACAGGTGACATTTTAAAATTCTCAACTGAAAATTATTTTTTAGTTTTTAGCGAAAGTTACGACTTGTAAAATCACTCACTTAAGTTATGTGACCAATTGTGAAATAAGTGAGAATAATGATAACAAATGCCTTGATAATGTGCTTTCTTCTTCTTTGATAGAACTCGATGAAAGTAACTTTAGCGTATCTAGTAACTGTGCAGTAGAAACCTTATCTGATCTAGAATGCAATGACATCAAAAATTGCATTATATCAAATGCATTTTCTAATTCAAAGAATATAAATACTGATTTATTGTCTTTAAGATACATAATAGGGTACGTAGCTAAAAAAAATTCTTCCAAAACTAAAAACTGTTTCACCCTAATGAAACACTGTCGTTAGAAGAGTTGCAAATTCCTGAAAATCTTCAATTAGCTGATCCGACATTTTCCAAACGCCAAAAAATTGATATGTTACTTGGTGCAGAAGCTTTCTTTTCACTGCTAGCAGTAGGCCAAATAAAACTTGGTGAGAATTTACCGACTTTACAAAAAACTTTGTTCGGCTAGATTATTTCAGGAAAATATTGTTCTACTAAAGATTCCAAAATTGTTTCATCCCATTGTGTTGTCAGCTTGGATATAATTAATGCGAACTTGGAACGGTTGTGGCAGATAGAGGAACCAGTTCACCCACCATCAGTATGGTCAGTAGAAGAACAGCAATGCGAAACCAACTTTCAAAAAACTGTAGCTCTCAGTAACGATGGCCGAATTATGACAAGGTTGCCCTTCAAAGGCGACACAAGTACTCTTGGAAATTCTCAGAAAATTGCATTAAGAAGATTTTTATCTATGGAAAGAAGACTTGACTCCAATATTGAGTTAAAATTGGAATATGTGAAATTTATGCAAGATTACGAAAATCTTGGACATATGTCGATGGTTAAGGATTTGGATTTATAATCTCCCCACTATTTTATCCCACATCATTATGTAATTAAACCAGATAGCACAACTACTAAAGTACGTGTAGTTTTTCAGCTCGTACATCATCACAAGTGTCATTAAATGAGTTATTAATGGTGGGCCCTACAATCCAAAATGAACTTGTAATAACATTATTAAGATTTCGATTATATCAATATGGAATAACGGCTGACATAACAATAATGTATAGACAATTTTGGCTACATCCAAGTGATCGCAATTTTCAACTAATTTTGTGGCGTGAGCATAAATCGCAAAATATTTCAGTTTATCAACTGAATATTGTTATATATGGTACGAGTTCTGCGCCATTTCTTGCAACTCGGTGCTTACACTACATTGCAGATAACTATCCTTACCGTAAAGAAACAGGTAAAATGATATTAAAAAGGGATTTTTATGTCGATGACATGATCTCAGGAGCAGATGACTTGGAGACATTGCAAGCCATCAAAAACGAAACTACCAAAACATTGGATTTTTACAACTTATCGTTAACAAAGTGGAATAGTAACAATGTTAACATCACTACACCAAATGTTAAACTTACAGATATTGAGACTGCAAGAGATATGGCATGCCCACTTGGAATGTTATGGAATACGAAAGAAGACTATTTTTGCTTCACTTTTCAATCAACCAATATACCAGCAAGTCATACTAAACGAAACATTGTCATTAGCATCATCTTTATATGATCCTTTGGGTCTAATTAGTCTACTTATCATCAAAGCTAAGATTTTGTTACAGCAACTATGGATAATTGGATGTGATTGGGATGAATCCGTACCTCAAGAAATTTACACAACATGGAACAAAATTCTTGCTGATTTGCATCAAGTGGTACTTTTTAAAATTCCTAAGTTCACTCGAATCAAGAACTCAATTAACATGCAAGTACATGGATTCAGCGACGCATCAATTAGAGCATACGGATGTTGTATCTATCTACGTTGTCAAGATAATTTTGGCAATGTTAGTGTTCATTTATTAACTTCCAAATCCCGAGTTGCTCCTGTGAAAGCAAGATCATTACCACGGCTTGAATTGTGTGCCGCCCATCTTCTTGCTGGATGCTGGAACAAGATTAAAGATAATTTATTATATTATATTAATAACATATACTTTTGGTCTGATTCACAGATTACTTTACATTGGATTAGTTCTCATTCTTCAACACTAGCGGCCTTTGTTGGTAATCGAGTTGCTGACGTTCAAGAATGGTCGGTAAATGCATTTTGGCGCCATGTACCAACCGATCAGAATCCAGCTGATCTCGTTTCTAGAGGGTGTACCGTCCCAGAATATCTGTCATCAAATTGGTTCAAAGGACCTTCATTCTTAATGTTGCCGTGGCCAAACTGGCCAGAACATTCAATAAATCAACTAACAGTTGACGAACGCAAGTTAGAAATTCGCAAACTAGTGTGCATTTTGGAAGATATCAAACTGTCGTATTTGCAACAGAGACTTCATCAGATAAGCAATTATAACAAATGTCTACGTATGGTTGCGCTGATGCTAAGATGGCACCACAAGCACGAGGCACAAATTCAATCATTATTCGTGATAAATGAAATACAACGCGCTCTGTTGCATATTGTATATATTATTCAACAACACTATTTTCACAAGGATATAGAGAAAGAAATAAAGAATTAGAAATTATTAAAGACGGAGCTATATTGATCTCCGGAAAGAATGTTGTAAATAATAAAAAACTAAACGGTACATATTTAATAACCTTTGTTAATCATACTATCATTAATAATCAAACTTATATTAATCAAGAATATATAATATGGAATTATGTAAAAAATATTAAACCAGTAAATTATGAAATATCTGAATATATAGAATCCGAAAATAAAGATTTAAAATTTGAAAATATTAAATTGCTAGATTTGTATAAAAATAAAATAGAAAGACATCCAACAATATCAATTATTATTGGATTAGTCATAAGCACGTTAATTATATTCATATTATTCAAAATTATTTCGAAAATTAAAAAGTATAAAAGAAAAATTAATAATAATAAGAATGAAGAGCTATTCATAGAACTGAACTCTAGAATACAAACATTGACTGAAGCGGGACGCTTCAATCAAGAAAGAGGGGACTTAAAACCGTAAATTAACATAACGGCACTGCGCCACTGTTTAATACTTTTGTATCTTCAGAATGCTTACTTAGATGTTACGCATTAAAATATCTTTGTATAAACATTCTGGCTTAATGGCCACACTTCATCTGACAGCAATGCTGCAAAGGAAAACAAAATTGTTTTCTTTAAAGATGTAACTCATTTGAGATATTTGATTGATGGATATAAACATCATCTTCCGGCTACTGACGCCGAAACTAGACGCTGACGAGGTGCTTTAGCAAATAGAAGCTCCAATTCTATTGGTTGGAGGAAAAGACGCTTCTAGAAAATTCTCAGGAATTTTAGAAGCTGTGCTCTAATTGGATAAAACCCAATTTCATAATCTAAATAATAACTTCAGGCATTGATAACAAAAACTTTAAGAGTCTAGTCTAGAATGAGCAAGCCTGAAGTCTAAGTCGAGAATCTAGCATTCAAAACATTAATCGGAATAATTAATTATTTATACATTAATCGATGTCATATATATGTTTAATTAAATAAAATAATAATAAATTTTTAAAAATAAAAACTCGTGTCTAAAAAATTTAATTTGCATTTAATATCACTTTATAATGCAAATAAGAGAAACATCGCTACTTGTTTGGAAGTTTACTGACCTACATATATATATGTATGTGTATAAATGTATATTTATAAACATATGTACTTTTATTTCCAAGAATATGAATATTTTTTTATCTTATTTTAGGAAAATTTGAAGCAAATGAAGCCAATTTTAATTTTTTGTTTTAATCAGGTATAATAACAGTTATTTGTATGTTATATTAGTATTAGCTAAAATAATTGTATGTAATTGACCGTGTGCGAGTTCGAGTAATTGATGGTAAATTGAGGAAAATAGTAAATTATGTCCGTATTTTTATATAATAAAAAAATAAATAAATTTGAAAACTTTTAACATACATAAGTTCAGTGCAAAAAATCCCTAAGAAATTTTAGTTTACTTTACATTAATTTACTCCAACTCGTACGGCCTATAAATGATTATGCAGTTATTTAAATAAATCTCCATTTCTCGGCAATTATCCGCTTGCAAAAGCTAATAGTCAATACACTTGTACCCCTTGTACAGATGTTCCGTTTATACTTATTCTGTATCTGTGGAGCGCATATATTTGCGAAAAAGCGTTAATTATTCAAAATTCCATATAGACCGAAGGTTTAATTTTAGTATTTTTATTCATCTTAAATTGATTTCTATATAATTTTATTATAATACATTTGGCAAAGCTAAAGCATACTATTTTTAAAAATGTTTTGCCAATTATTGGTAAATATTTTATATACATATGTATTCCTATGATTGTATTACTTGCTAAGATTTAATATGTACAAATATTATGTAAATGCGATAAAATTGAAAATCTTTACCTAATAACAATTAATTACGAAAACAATTATAATTCTTTCTTCAAATGCCATCATAATGAAAAATTGTTTTAATGTTGCAAATAAAATTTTAATATCTATTACCCCCCAAAATTACATACAAAAATATGTACATATTTAAACACAAAGTAAGTAGGCATGAATGAATATAAAATATAGAATAATTCTTTTTACTACTTGCATTATAATTCAAGGAAGCAATAACAACACCTCAAAGAGCAAAAGGAACAAAAAACACAAAAAAGAAATATAAAAATTTCTTGAACCTATGAAGCAGAGAACATTGCAAAATCTTCTTTGGTATGAAGCAATATTCTCTATCGACTGAAGCGACGTCGACAGAGATTTGAGTGATTTGGGTACCCAATAATAGATACCTGGAACAAAAATTCATTTCTATGGCATTGTGACTCTATAATATTTTAACTCAATGTATGTGCACATTATCACACTCAACCGCTCTTTTGGTTATAAATATGCTCTTTTGGATATAAAAACATATGTATATACATATATGCATTTTATATTACGTTCGTTTTCTATAATTTGTATGTATATTTAAATATGTTTATATTTCGTTTATTAAACTATTTTGTATGTTTTGTTCTTTATTATTTTACTAATATTTGCAATATTACAATTTAATTTAATTCTAAGAATGTAAAATATGTACTTATATAATATTCGATAATTTGACACTTGCTTAACTTATGGTAATTAATTCTAAGAATATAATTATCTATTTTACAATGTTTGGTTATTTAATAATACAAATTATTTTAATAATATTCTTATTCTTAACATTCAAAAAAATATAAATTCACTATATATTTTTATGACTAAATTCTGGCTAAGTTCTTTTACATTATTGATAATAAAAGTTGTATTAATTGATCTTATATTAAGTGCTAACTTGAATTGTGCTAACATATTTCTTATTCATTTTATAAATGTTTGTTGATTTTAGACTTCGCTAAAGCCCACAAGCAATGTTTACGAAGTACAAGCAGAATTAAGAAAACAAGAAGCTGGATTAGATGTTTATTACAGGGCCCATTAAACCACTGAGGGGTTTTTTTCTTGCACATTTCAATTATTAAACTTTTAAAGCCAATTGCATCTGGTTTATTTTTGAATACATTTTTAAAAACCTCGACATGTTTACAAGAAACATTGAAAAAACTTTGTGATGGCACAAACAGGTTATCGAAATTCGAAAGAGAATTATAAATTTTGTAGTAGATGAAAAGCTCACTTGGAGCAGTCAAAATTTCATCCCTTCTTTTTAAGTTAATATTGCAAGCTTCACTATTTAGTTTTGAAAGTATTTTTTTAGCTACGTATCCTATTGTGTATCTTGAAGACAATAAATCAATATTTATGTTCTTTGAATTGGAAAATGCATCTGATATAATGCAATTTTCGATGGCATTGCACTCTAGATCAGAGTAGGCTTCTACTGCACAGTTACTAGACACCCTAGAGTTGTTTTCATCGAGTTCTATCAAAGAAGAAGAAAGCAAATCATCAAGGCACTTGTTATCATTATCCTCACTTATTTCACAATTGGCTAAATTAAAACACTTTTAATATTAAAATTGCTATTGCCGACGTTTTTTGACTTTCTTAGCGTATGCATATGATATTAATAACTGAATTTATAAATTATAAGTCACCATTTATATATGGTACAATCTTTTAAGTAGATATGTTGTTTTTTAAAAACCTTTACAATAAATAATAAGCAATAAAATAACTTAATAATAAAAAAACAATAAACTATTAAAATTAAAAACAAAACCGCAATAAAAGAAGGATGGAGGGGTGGTCTATAGCGCAACAAGAACAGGTAGTTTGCACTTATATTATCATAGTCGTCATCGTAAGCAATATTTATAATAGAGTAACTGTCCTTATATTATTACTTATTGAATTTTTTGTTAAACTTTATGAAGTTTACTGAAGCTCATATTTTGCATAATTATTCAGTAATTTCTGAGATCTGAAATATATACAAAACATAGACTGGGAACAGCAAATTTTTGTGATTCTTTAACATTAGGCTATTAGTGGCAAAAATTTTATGGAAAACTTGTATACATTTTTTGGGTATCGCAGATTGTAGTGAAAAAAGTCGTAAAAACACGGGGGATTTTTGCAAATGTTCACTTTTTATTTTACTGTTAATAAAATTTAAACATGTTTTTATTTAAAAATGGTACTAATATCCTAACCTGTAAAAAATATATATAATGATAATTTTTCAATTAGTAGATAAAAAATTATATGGGTTCAAATTTCGCCAAAATTGTACGAAATCTCAATTTCGCCAAAATTTCATAAAATTGCGAAATTCATTCATTCTAGAATTTTCAAGTTCAACTAAATCATATTTGTATAAAAGGAAACAGTACTGTATATTCTGTAAATTATTGTAAGTTATTGACGAAATTCAAACCCTTATAATTTTTGTCTCCACTAATTGAAAAATTATAATTTTTTATATTTTTTAGAACTTAGGATATTGTTATTTTTAAATAAAAACATATTTTAATTTTATTAACAGTAAAATTTTAAAAGTGAAAATTAGCAAAATTCCTTCATATTTTTATAGCTTTTTTCACTACAATCTGCGATACCCTAAAAATGTATTCAAGTTTTTCCATGAAATTTTTCCCCTAATAGCCAAATGTTAAAAGTTCACAAAAATTTGTTTTTCCCAGTCTATGTTTTGTAGCTATTTCAAATCTCAGAAATAATTAAATAATTATGCAAAATACATTCAGTAAACCTCATAAATTTTAACAAAAAATTCAATAAGTAATAATATACGGACATTTATTATTAACTTTTACTCCGAAGTAAAACTAAATGTTTCCAATGCTCGTAAGACACTAAAATTTATTTCCAAAATTGAATTCCTTATATAGTAACTTAATATCTAATAAATACATGAGATAGGCTTATCGCCAATAGAGATACAAATATTTTATCTTAAAATAAACATATGTTAAATTGAAACAAAGGAAAACATGCGTAATTCGAGCATGCGTATAAGAAAGAAAATTCCTTTTGTTATCTTTTAGTGTTTTTGGTGGCATTCTGCTTATCTGGATGATAAGCCACCTAAATAAACACCACCGTTCGTGTGAACGAAATAACTAAATAGTGAAGGCCGCAGAGTGTTCTTAAGATAAGAATTTATGAGAAAATTTATTGAAATTTGAACATTTATTATATTATAAATATTGCTTACGATGACGACTATGACAATATAAGTGCAAACTACTTGTTCTTGTTGAGCTATGGACCACCCCGCTTATCCTTCTTTTATTGCGGTTTTGCTTTTAATTTTAATTGTTAATTGTTATTTATCATAATTTTTATTTTAAAAGGTTTATGAAAGTTTCAATTATATTAAATACTTCTTAAATTATATTAAACAGGCGTCTTTATCAGATACATCAAAGAAAGTGTTTTTTTTGGAAGGACTACAACTAAGTTTAAAAGCTGCCTTGTTATTAGCAGGTGACATTTTAAAATTCTCAACTGAAATTTATTTTTTAGTTTTTAGCGAAAGTTATGACTTGTAAAATCACTCACTTAAGTTATGTGACCAATTGTGAAATAAGTGAGAATAATGATAACAAATGCCTTGATAATGTACTTTCTTCTTCTTTGATAGAACTCGATGAAAGTAACTTTAGCGTATCTAGTAACTGTGCAGTAGAAACCTAATCTGATCTAGAGTGCAATGACATCAAAAATTGCATTATATCAAATGCATTTTCTAATTCAAAGAATATAAATACTGATTTATTGTCTTTAAGATACATAATAGGGTACGTAGCTAAAAAAAATTCTTCCAAAACTAAATTCTGAAGCTTGCAATATAAACATAAAAAATGGGATGAAGTTCTGACTGCTCCTAGTGAGCTCTTCATCTACTACAAAATTTATAATTCTGTTTCAAATTTCGGTAACCTGTTTGTGCCATCACAAAGTTTTTTTAATGTTTTTTGTAAACATGTCGGGGTTTCTAAACATGTATTTAAAAAAATTCCAGATGCAATTGGCATTAAAAGTTTAATAACAGAAATGTGCAAGAAAAAAACTCCTCAGTTCAATGGGCCCTGTAATGAACATCTAATCCAGCTTCTTAATTTTTCAATTCTGATTTTACTTCGTAAACATTGCTTGTGGGCTTTAGCGTAGTCTTAAATCAACAAACATTTATAAAATGAATAAAAAATATGTTAGCACAATTCAAGTTAGCACTTAATATAAGATCAATTAATACAAATCTTATTATGAATAATGTAAAAGAACTTAGCCAGAATTTAGTCATAAAATATAGTGAATTTATTTTTTTTGAATGTTCAGAATAAGAATATTTTTTAAAATAATTTGTATTATTAAATAACCAAACATTGTAAAGTAGATAATTATATGTTTAGAATTAATTAAGTTAAGCAAGTGTCAAATTATCGAATATTATATAAGTACATATTTTACATTATCAAAATTAAACTCAATTGTAACATCGCAAATCTTAGTAAAATAATAAATAACAAAACATATAAAACAATTTAATAAACGAAATATAAATATATTAAAATATACATACAATTTAAAGAAAACGAACACAATTTAAAATACATATACACACATATGTTTTTATATTCAAGAGGGCATATTTTTAGCCAAAAGTGCGATTGAGTGTGATAATGTGCACATATCAGAGATGTACAGCGAATGGCTCACATTATAGTGCCATCAACAACATTCGCTGCTTTTTTTGAGTGTTTACTTGCTTACACCAACTGCGAATCGTGCAATGTCGTGCTTTTTCGTTCGTTAATGCAGTGCAGTGCTGTAGCTCGTACAGTCTATTGTGTTGTACTGAATCATGCAACACACTACTGCTTTTCAATATGCAACGAAATTTTGGTGTGCTAAACAATTTAGTTCGAGTTGATGATTTTGCTATAAAAGTCCCGAAAATATCTCTTACACAATTAGTTATGTAAATGACCTACCTAAGATTAATTATATCTATATTGTTTGTATTTTAATCATAAGTTATAATATAATGGAGTCAAATATATTAGATAAAATTAACAGCGGAAACTTCCATATTAAAAGAAAAGCAAACAGCAGCAGCAAAATTTGGGACATCTTTGGCTTAATTGAACAAGAGGATGGTTCCACAATTGAAGGAATTGTATTTTGTAATAAATGCAATAAAATATTAAAATACAATGGAAAACAGATATCCAATTTGGTGCGGCACAGATGTTATGTTAATAACGATATCGTGCCAGAATTAAAAAAAATCGATTGTGCGGATAAGGACAACATTTTAAGCGCGTGTTCACAGTGGGTGGTGGAAGACTGTCGTCCATTTTCAGCTATAGATGGAAAAGGCGTTAAGAAAATGATACAACAGTTTATCAACATTGGAGCAAAATATGGTACCAACGTTGATATTGATGACATGATCCCGAATTCCAGAACACTATCTCGCCGAATTGAAGTTATTGCCAATGAGAAAAGAGTGGAAATATTAAATGAATTATCAGTTGCTGTTTCTGATGGAGCAGCCGTAACCTGCGATCTTTGGACGGATAATTTTATAAGAAGAAATTTTTTATGCGCTACAATCCATTTCAGGAAAGACGATCAACTAAAAGAATTGACTTTGGGGACCAATTTCGAACGGTGTACGGCTGAAAATGTTTTTAACAAACTACAATCACTTTTGGAAGATTTTGGAATAAAAAATTTAACTAACATTGTATTTGTTACTGATAGGGGTTCAAACATAATAAAAGCTTTAAAAAATAATTTTCGCATAAATTGTTCTAATCACTTGTTAAATAATGTATTAGACTCAGCTTTTGAGAAGTCAGAACGACTAATTCCTATATTTGAGAACAGTAAGAAATTAGTAAAATACTTTAAGAAGTCAAACTTGCAACATATGCTAACAGTTTAATTAAAAAATTATTGTGTAACGCGTTGGAATTCATATTTATCATTGTTTAAATCTATTTTAGATAATTGGGGTAAAATTTTTGAAATACTAACCGATACTAATCAAACGCAGAAAATAGCAAATATCAGCTTACCTATTTTGACTGAGTTAGTTGTAGTTTTAGAAAAGTTTGATATTATTAGCAAAAAACTTCAGGGAGGAAATTACGTCTCAATCAATTTTGTGTACTTAAGTATTAACACATTGAACGAGATTTGTAAGGAAAGTAATGAGGACAATCCCGCTATTCAGGAACTTAAACAAAATGTATTGCAGGAGGTAACATTAAAATTTGTTCCTAATTTAAGTATATATCACAAGGCTGCTTGTTTCTTATATCCCCCAACAAATTCTTTTTTAGATAAAAATGAGAACGAATATGTAAAAGAATTTTGTATCTCCCAATTAACATCAAAAGCAAAAATTTCAGATTCCGATGAATCGTTAACTCAAGATCAGTCGGTAAGCGAAACGAGAGATTTTGATTTGTTTTTTTCAAGCGTTATTAAGAAACCGAAACTTTCACCAAAAGAAATTATAGCCGATGAAGTAGGACGTTATAGTTTAATGAATATTAATATAAGCAGTAGCTTTGATTCACTAAAATGGTGGGATAACCACAAAAGTGATTTCCCTAATTTGTGGAAATTTGCCACACATATTTTATCGATTCCAGCAAGCAGTGCTTCTTCAGAGCGAGTATTTTCAATGGCAGGGAATATAATCACTGAAAAAAGAAATCGATTAGGTCCGAATAATTTAAATAATATATTATTTTTAAATTCTGTATTCAAATATGATAATAAATAAAAATATATATTATTTTCTTTGTATAATAGAGAAATTGTACTGTTAACAATTAAGTTTATCCATAAGTAATACAATTACTGTTTAAATAAAAATGTGATTTTTATATTATACTTCTGTTTAACATGTATATAACTACATATGTAATTAATTTTAAGTTTATTTCTGTAATAAAAACTGAAAAAATAATAATAATGACTTTTATTTACAAACATATAGATTTATGAAAATTATTACTTTGACATTCCAGGTGTGCACTCACATTTAATATTTAGCATGAAAAATGCCACTAAATAGTTCTGGTCAGACCTGGACAAAAACACATCAGGTGTTCTGGTGTCATTTCTTCAATTATTGGTAGACACGCACTACATGAGGTACCACAGGGAAGGCCAAGTCTAGCTCCATGCCGTCCTATGGACCAGTGACCCATAAAGACAGATATTAGCTTAGAAACCTCAGATTTGTATCTACAGATTAAGTCAGAGGTTCTATATTTGGAATAGATGGGCCAAGTTGCCCTTGACCTGGCTGCTGAGACAGTAAGGGTCCACTTACTATTTGCCTGTCGCAAAAAATGGTCACAAATCAGCCTACGCCCGCAGCTGACAAGTGCAGGGATCGAAATAGAGGTATCCGTGCAAGAGGCACCTAGCCTAGTAAGCTCGTCAGCGCATATTTAAAGCAAGAACACTTGCCCTAAGGATGGCAAAAACTTCAGCCTGAAATATTGAGGTGGAATCTGAAAGGTGGTATGATTTACTAATCATTAGGTCCGTAGAAAAGATTCCGGCTCCAACGCCCTCATCCATTTTAGACCCGTCGGTGTAGATCGCTATCTTTCCTGAAGTTGTAAGCAATTCCGCCTCCCAATCCCCTCTTGAAGGAATTTTGGTGGCGAAGTTATTGTCGAATAGTAACTGAGGACATAGGTAGTCTGAATCCCTAGCATCATCTATCGGATAGAGTGATGTGATATTACCATGTCTTAAAGCACTCGAGCGCCAACAGTTTAGATCTTTAAGCCTCTGCGCGCTGAGAGTAGCAGCTTGCTTGATGTAAATATCAATAGGTAGCAAGTTAAGTATGACATTGAGCGCACTGGTGGGGCAAGATCTTAGAGCCCCTGTAGCTCCCACACAGGCAGATCTTTGCATTCTGGTTAGTCTTTGAACAATGTACTGTTTGTTCAACGAAGGCCACCACACCAGACATCCATATGTTAATATTGGCCGAACGACGGCTGTGTAAAGCCAGAGAATCACTTTGGGCTGCAATCCCCAGCTCTTGCCGTACATCCTTTTGCACGCATAGAAAGCCACACAAGCTTTACGAATTCTTTCGTCGATGTTGGCTTTCCAGTTAAGTTTTGTGTCAAGAATTACTCCTAGATACTTAACTTTGTGCGAAAGAGTTAATCTTTGGCCATTTAATCTTGGCAGCGGAAAGTTAGGAATTTTATATTTTTTGGTAAACAGTAACAGTTCTGTCTTAGAAGGATTAACACCTACGTCACACTTTGAGGCCCATTTACTAAGGTTCAGAAAAGCGCCCTCCATGATGCTACTCAGCACCGAAGGGAACATGCCTGTTACCAGAAGGACAACATCATCCGCATACGCTACTGCTTTGACTCCACTCTGGTTAAGCCTTAAAAGCAGTGAGTTCATTGTTAAAATCCATAGTAAGGGAGATAACACTCCCCCTTGTGGTGTACCCCTACTGACGCACTTCCTAATGCTAAGATTGCCCATCTCTGCATTGATGATTCTAAACCCAAGCATAGAAGCGATCCATCGGGAGATACAGGCCGGGATGTTCATTTCGCTGAGAGCATCCTGAATGGCTACCACACTGACGTTATTAAAAGCTCCTTCTATATCCAGGAAGGCGGCTAAGGTAAATTGTTTACATCCAAGAGATTTCTCCACCACAGTGACGACCTCATGTAGTGCCGTTTCTGTGGACTTCCCTTTGAGATATGCATGTTGAGCCCTTGATATTTTAGCGAAACTGTGTAAAGATCTGATGTGAGCATCGATCAGTCTTTCCATAGTTTTAAGTAAGAATGAAGTAAGGCTGATGGGTCTGTAATCTTTAGCCGTACTATGGCCTGTTCTACCTGCTTTTGGAATAAAAACTACTGTAACTTTACAGCTACATCTCCCAGAGATTGTAACATAATTGGTAAGATCCCGTCAGGACCCGGACTTTTATATGGAGAGAATGAATCGATGGCCCATTTGATCCTTCTAGATGATACCACTGACTGTATAGTCTCGCCAGAATTGGCTGAACGATACGGCAATACCTTTGGGGGATCACCCGAGGAACCAGGAAAATGGGTATCCACTAATAGTGAGAGGGATTCCGTTAGGGATTTAACTGGATTTCCGTCTACTTTGTTAATGAGCGAGGGACAAGATTGGCCATTTGCTAGCAATTTGGCTAGTCTAGCTGATTCTTTAATGCTTTCAATTTGCTGGCAATGAGAATTCCATGACAATTTCTTGGATTCCCGAAGTGCTTTTTTGTAAACCCTAAGAGCATCTTTATATGGAGTCCAAACCTTGGTCCGATAGCTTTCGTTGAAGGCTCTTCTCGCATTCCTGCGGAGCAAAGAGAGCTTCTCGTTCCACCATGGTGGCCTACACTTCTTCGCATACGAGCGAGGACATGATGCTTCAAAGGAAGAAATAATATTATTTGTCAAAGAGTTGACCCTGCACTCCAATTCCCTAATCGAGTTAATTGGAGCGGGGGCTATGTTGATTTTTCTATTGAGCAATGACCTGAAAGTATCCCAGTTTGTCTTCCTGGGATTACGGTGAGATTGCTTAGCTACCATGGGAATATTCATCACAAACATGATATATCTATGATCAGAGAAGGAGTTCCTGGTTGAAACTCTCCAATCATTGATCGTTAAAGAGCACGAAGTCGAACAAAGGGTAATATCCAAAACCTCTTCCCAGCCTACATGATCATCGGTACTCGTAAAAATGAAGGTGCGAGTATTACCCTTATTACATACTTCTAGATTACATCTTAATATAAAGTCAAAAAGAGACTCACCTCTATTGTAAATTTCCGAGCTTCCCCACAAGGAGTGACGGGCATTGGCGTCACAACCCATCAGCAAGGCTAGCTTCTCGGTCTGCGCGAAATTTTGGACTAGTAGTACCCCCTCTGGAGGTGCCTCAACATCGTGTGGCATATAGGCGGATGTTACTAAAACCGCAGGTTTTAGCCTCCGCTCTATCCGGATGGTCGTGATATCCAAAGAACTTAAATGAGAGCAGAGAAAACCATTAAGGTGCGTTTTTGCTAAAATGCACGATCTTGGCTTACCATGTTCTTTATCATAAAAAAGATTATACCCATTGATGTTGACCCTTTGATACATGAGCTATGAATCCAGGGCTCTTGGATGATGGCAAGGTCGATGTCCTCCTCCCTGAGTAAGACAGCCAATTGTCCGTGGCACACTTAGAGTGTTTCAGGTTTATCTGCACGACCTTGGCCATTGATACATCAACAAGATTACTAGTGCCCTCAACCTCATCCAAAATATGTGTCATTATAAGTAGTATTTTTACTTGATATTAATTATTGTTTTAAATTAGGTCAGTAAATTATTGCACGTGATAAGTTTTAGTTGTAAGAAAAATGTATATATAGACAAATCAATTCTTTAATAAAGTGATTCAATGATACAAACTTGAATACAACTCACCTTTCTTTTCATTAACATACTAACGGGTTTATGTGCTCGGTAGTATATTCACGAATATAAAAAATACAAATATACCGTCCAACAAGTTACATGTGCTTGGTGGAATTCCGGTATACAAATACACATCTATAGAAAATTGAGGATAAAAGCATTCTCAACATATTTTGGTGACGTGATTTTCCTATAAGGACAATAAATAGTAACGGTATTATCATTGAGCATTTCGACACACTTATTGATCAACAACAAGCTATAGGAGCTGAGATCGAGAGGATAATCAGCAATTTCAAGAAGGATCCAGCCTCAAGGAAGACGAATCGCTATTATCAGGATAGAATTCAACGGTTAACTGAACAATGGTCAAGGTTAGAGACCACCACGGGCTACTATGACAAAATGACTGAATTGACAAACAAGTACTTGGATATTTTTAACAAGGCAATAATCGAAATGCAAGAGGTAGAAAATGCTAAGGAAAAGCCGCCAAAGCAACTTCAACAAAACCCAATGCAACTTCAACAAAATGAAGAATTATCAAGAGTGTTGCGTAATCAACGAGCACTCATAAATGTCATTGACAGATCCAGTCAAGAAATTGAAATGGCAAGCCAAGATTCTCAAAATGAAGTTTTTTATTCTTGCAAGCTTGCTTTGATAGAAGGTTATCACAAAGCATTCGATAACAACAATGAAAAAGTATGGAATTCTACATCAGAAGAATTCATTGAAGGTTACTCCTGGGAGTTGTATTATAAATTAGTCAAAAACTCCAAGACATGGAGATTTGTTTGAAACTTAAACTAAAATCATCCAATTCTCACTACCAGCACAATTCAACAATTCAGGCAGTGAAATTACCACAGTTAACAATTCCAACATTTAACGGAAACCAGGGCCATGTTGCACCAACACTTTTCACTTTTCACTTTGCAAATTTTTATGAGTTTTTGAGCATTTTTCTCTCATTGAGAACATAAAGCATTAATTTGAGAATTGAGTTATGCAAAGTTTTGAAAACACTCAAAAAATGCAAAGCGTTGCACCAATCTACTTTTCAATGAAAAGTAAAGTATGAAAAGAAAAGTGAAATATTTGACAAAAAACTGGTTTCTTTGCACTTTCTGTTGCACCAACACTTTTTACTTTGCGCTTTGCAAAAGTAAACTGCAAAACTTTACAAAAAAACTGCAAATGATTAATTCACTTTGCAAATTTTGCAAAGTGATTTCTTTCAATGCGTAAAATGAAAAAAATCATTAATAAATAAATAAAAATAGTTTTAAAAAAATAGAAATAGAAAATTAGTTTAAGCAAACATTATTGCTGTTTTTGAAATAAATTTAGTTGCAATAATTAAAGGGATATATTACCGGACAATACTTTTAAATTGTGAATATAAGAGTTCAGTTTCTAAAAAAACTTTATAATACATTTAATATAAATATTTTATGTGAATTATTGTTCAAGCATGAACACTTATTTATTATAATGAACAGTTTATTATTATTATAAGTCTGTTATCGTTCAAATTCTCCGAATTATGAACTAAGAAAAAACATAGGTAAAAAATATCCTATAATAGCTAACATTGTAATATTTTTAAATATCTAATTATCCGTATCTAATTATGATACTAAAAATATATTTCTAGAGACAATAGAAGAAAAAATCACAAGTACCTGTACTTCCGTCGTTCTTTGAACCTTTTTTGAAATGCAATTAATAACAATACAGTTCACTAAAATTAGTGATAACAGACATCATATTATTTTAACGTTGATAGTAAAATTAGTTAGGTAATTTTGTAAAAATTGAGAGAAATTTTCTAAATATGTAAAATTAGTAATTTCAAATTATTGAAACCGTGTACTTGATTGTTAATGGTATAATTATTGTGAAAAAAGACACTTTAGTTACTAAAAATTATTGTGAAAAAAGGCGCTTAAGTTATTTAAAGTTATTTTTGAATTAAATAAAGGTAAATAAAGTTTATATTATATTTAAATATAAATATTTCATGTGGTTTCTTTCTTAGTTAAAATGATTCGGCATGAAATTTTGTTTGGAGAAGATGATACTCAAACAGATATTCTTCGAGTAGTAAATCCAAGAACTAATTACAATTTTTTCTTGCACAGCATGGAACATTTCAGATTGAAAAACCATCAAATTGAATTTATTTTAATTAAAATTGGAAATGAGTTACAATACAACAGTGAAAGAAATCATTGCTTAAGTCCGGATCAACAGCTATTAACAACTTTACATTGGCTGGGTAACGGCTGTCAATACCATGGAATTGCGGTTATGCATGGAATCCATAAGTCAACTGTATGCCGCACAATTCACAAAGTATTAGACGCTGTTATCAACAAAATGCTTAATGCAACTATATGCTGGCCGCCTAATACTTATGAAATTGCGCAGCATTTCTTTGAAATTGGTGGTTTTCCTCAGGTTGCGGGTTGTATTGATGGTACAATGATAAACATTGATGCCCCAATGGAAAATGAGGCGCAGTTTGTAAATAGACACGGAAAACATGCCACAAGTTGCCACCGAATCACTTGCACTCAACAATATAAAACATTCACTAAATATTTCTTTGGCCAAATTTACAATATTATGAACGTAACATGAATATTAACTTGAAAACGGAGAGAGAGCGAAAAGAGAGTCATGAATTCTAAGTAACGAAATTTGTTGCTTTTTTTCAGCTTGGTATGCATACATATTTTTGGTGTTTTTGGGTTTTGGTGCTCTGCACTACAAAAAACAAGTATACATACAGAAACGAAATGCTTTCAAAAACCAATACAAAATGAAAGTGATCTAATTTTTTGGTGCAACGCTTTGCTTTGCATTTTATGCAAAGACGTTGCAGTGAAATTTTTATTTGCAAAGTGCAAAGTAAATTATGTTAAGTCTTTGGTGCAACGCTTTTCACTTTTACTTTGCAAAAAAAAGTCACTCATAAATTTTGCAAAGTGAAAAGTGAAAAGTGTTGGTGCAACAGGGCCCAACTGAAGTGGGTAGAGTTTCGAGACCTGTTTACACAACTTATAGACGAACAACCATTCAAACCTATCCAAAAGATGTTCTACTTAACAACTAACTTGATTGGTGAGCCCAAAAACCTGATAAAGCATTTGCCTGCATCAGCTGAGAACTACATCACCGCATGGGAGATTCTAAAGGCTAGATACAATAATGGTAGATTATTAGTTACCGCATTGTTAAGCAAATTATTCGCATTACCAGCAATGACAACTAAATCCGCTTCTGGCCTTAAAACATTGCATGACATTTCACAACAGTGTTTATTGGGACTAAAGGCGCAGCACATTCCAGTCGAACATTGGGACGACATAATTGTTCATATGACGTTGAAGAAATTAGACAAGATTACACAAACAACATTTGAGCAGTCATTATCAAACAATCGAGAACTGATCACTATGAAGGAACTATTTCAATTTATTGAACAAAGGTTCCAATCGCTAGAAACAATAAATAATAGCGCATCAATCAAAAAATGGGTTAAGACAGTGGCTACAACTAACACTGCATAATTTAAATGTCCAACATGCAAGAAAGATAATCATCCAATTCATCTATGCAAGCAGTTCCTGGATAACACCCCAGCTAAGAGGCTACGTCTCATAAAATCATTGCAACGATGTTTCAATTGTCTAAAAAGTGGTCACTTCACAAAATACTGTACATCAGGCAGTTGCTTAAAATGCAGCAAGAAACACAACACCTTGCTGCATTTAGAAGGCACATTTGAAGCATCCATGATTAAGAAGGCATCATTATCAAAAAATCCTGCTTCTCTGTTCTCCAACAATCCCAACATCCAGAAAAATTATGTGGTATTAGGAACTGCACGTGTTGTCGTTAAAGGCAACAATGGAAGGGAAATTGAGAGCAGAGCATTGTTGGATTCCGGCTCCCAAGTCAACCTGATAACCGATCAAATAATTAAGAAGTTAGGTGAAAACCCGAAAAAGACCTCAGCATGTATAGAAGGTGTGGGGCAAAAAAAACAAGATGCGCAACAACAAATCAATTTAGCTTTCTCGTCCAGAATTAACGGATTTAGCAGCCGAATAGAAGCTTATGTATTACCTAAGATTGTGTGTGACCAGCCTAGCATTCATATTGAAAGCTCAAGCTGGAAGATACCACAGAACATTAATCTGGCAGATCCGTCGTTCAATACCCCAAACAAAATCGATCTCCTACTTGGAGCTGAGTGTTCTCATCAACTATTGTCCATCGGCCAAATAAACCTTGGCAGAGGTTTCCCCATCCTACAGAATACATTGCTTGGGTGGCTTGTGGTGGGAAAAATATCCAACCAAAATTCAATTATTTCACCACAAGTTTGTGGAATATGCTCTGAAGATGAGCAAGATACGATAAAGGTTATCGAGCGGTTCTGGCAACTAGATGAACCCGAAAAAGCAAACAAAAATCTATCTCCTTCTGAAGAGTTGTGCGAGTCTCATTTTGCAACTTATATGAAAAGGAATCAAGACGGTCGATTCAGTGTCAGATTACCCTTCAAGCAAGATCCATCGTTGCTTGGTAAGTCAAAACACATTGCCATTAGCAGGTTTTTAGCGTTGGATAGAGGACTCGATAAGGATGTAATACTCAAAAAAGAGTATGTACAGTTCATGAATGAATATGCTGATCTCGGACACATGAAAAGGGTTGACATCAACCAAGTTACTCCTCCTTATGTCATTCCACATTATGGCGTTTTACGGCCCGATAGCAGCACCACGAAATTAAGAGTGGTATTTGATGCATCGTGCAAGACGAGTAGTGGACTATCGTTAAATGATACAATGTTTACTGGCCCAACAATTCAAGAGGAGTTGTTTGTGATTTTACTTCGATTCAGGTGCCCAAGATTTGTCTTTTGTTCTGACATTCAAAAAATGTACAGACAAATTATTATTCTGTCCGAAGATCAAAGATATCAATTAATAGTCTGGAGAAGCAATAATAACGAACCCCTACAATTTTATCGATTAAAAACAGTCACCTATGGAACACGATCAGCCCCATATCTGGCTACTAAATGCTTACAACAGTTGGCGAAATCTGAGTTGCAAAAATATTCACTAGGTGCAGCAGCACTTAGTAATGACTTCTACGTAGATGATTGCCTAAGTGGATCAAATAGTCTCCAAACTGCCAAAGATTACAAACTCAGTTAAAAGGTTTGTTGGAATCAGCAGGATTCAAGTGACGCAAATGGTGTGCCAACCATCCGTCACTTCTTCAAAATATTGCATAAGAAGATCAAGAAGTTGATTTGGACTTTCAAAGTGACGACGCAACATCAATCAAAACATTAGGATTGACTTGGTAACCAAAAGAAGATCAATTTCGCATAAAATTAAAACTGGATCCATTAAAAAGCATTACTAAAAGAACCATTACTTCTAATCTAGCAAAAATTTTCGACCCATTGGGATTACTAGGTCCAGTACTCGTAACAGCAAAAATACTAATTCAGGACCTATGGCAATTACAAATAACGTGGGACGAAGCAGTACCAGCCGAAATATACACAAGGTGGACAACCTTTTATGACGATTTACAATTACTAGATCAATTTAAAATAGATCGTCATATATTCGGAAAACAGATGCCAGCACTTGAATCAATACAATTGCATGTATTTTGTGATGCTTCACAAAAGGCATACGGAGCCGCAGTCTACGTTCGAGCAAAACTAATGGATGGTCGACTAATAAATCGATTGTTGTGTTCCAAGTCTCGTGTTGCTCCACTCAAAAAACAAACAATTCCAAGGTTAGAACTGTGTTCAGCTCTATTAGGAGCAACATTGTTGAAAAAGGTTAAAACCAATATAAATCATGATGTAGCAACGTATTATTGGACTGATTCAGAAATCGTTCTCTTTTGGATCAACTCGTCATCAGCAAGGCATCAACAGTTCATAGCAAATAGAATCAATGCAATTCAGGAAATTAGCTTGCCTAGTCAATGGCGTCACGTAAGATCTAGAGACAACCCAGCTGACTCATTATCACGGGGTATCAAGCCAGCTCAATTACTCGAAAATAACTTGTGGTTATACGGTCCACTCTTCCTTCATGGTTCCGAAAGCAACTGGCTTGGCGAATTCAATAAAGCTCTCTGTAATGATCCGGTGAATCCTGAATGGAAACAAACGACAAGGGAAGTGGCCTTAATCTCAACTGATTACGATATCCATTGGATCGGTAGAATCAATCACAGGAATTCATTTAGAACTCTACTACATACGGTAGGATATATGCTGCGATTTGTAAATCGGGCAAGGCAAATATATGCCTGTCACTCAGGCATATAGTGAAGTACATACAACAGTCAGAGCTAAGAGAAGAATTAAATCAGTTAGAACGCAACCAAATAGTAAAACCTGCAAGTACACTTGCTGGACTGATGCCATTTTTATATGAACACAAGATAATTCGCGTGGGGGGAAGGTTAGAAGCATCATCACTGATATATGATGAAAAGCACCAGATAGTCCTTCCATACAATAACCCTATTGTAAAACTGATAATGAAAGATATACATGAACAAAATATGCACTGCGGCGGTCAAGCACTGCTGGCAGCAGCGAGACAAAAATTTTGGCCGATCAAGGGTAAAATTATGGCAAGATCAACTATTGACCATTACGTTCGTTGTACTAGATGTAAACCCATGAACAAGTCATGGGAAGTTTACCAAGGAATCGAGTACAGCCAAACAGGCCATTTTTTAATACCGGAGTTGACTTCTGTGGGCCTTTTTGGGTGCATTATAAGGTGAGAGGAAAACGTCCGCATACGGCATACCTAGCAGTTTATTGTTGTTTTGCGACAAAGGCAGTACACTTGGAACTGGTAAGCGACTTGACAACAGAAGCATTTATCGGATCATTAAAACGTTTTATCGCACGACGCGGATGCTGCCAAAATATATATTGTGACAATGCAACGAATTTTGTCGGTGCCTCTAATAAGTTCCAGGAATTAACAACAACAATCCATTCCAATGTAGCTCAGAAACAAATAACAAAAACTTGCAGCAACAAAGGAATAGCATTTCACTTCATCCCTCTTCGTGCACCTCATTTTGGTGGACTATGGGAAGCAGCGGTTAAATCAGCAAAGTACCTATTGGTCCGAAGCGTTTCAACTGAAACGTTAACGTACGAGGAACTCAAAACCGTCATTATAGAAATAGAAGCTATTTTAAACTCTCGACCTTTAACACCAATGTCGTCTAATCCAAATGATTTGCTGGCTCTCACACCAGGTCATATCTTAGTTGGTGATGCACTAACAACATCCGTAGGCGCAACATGTGAAAAGGTAAATTCATCTCTTTTGACTAGATGGAATCTGGTTGCACACTTAAAACAAGAGTTTTGGAAAAGATGGCGGGCAGAGTACCTAATGGAACTACAGGTTCGAAACAAGTGGCGTGAAGAATGCAAAAACATTGAAGAAAATACACTGGTGATCCTTAAGGAAGATAATGTACAACCTTTGCAATGGCCTTTAGGGCGAATAATGAAGACATATAAGGGTAATGATGGATTTATACGAGTCGTAGATGTCAAAACCACAACAGGCATGTTAAAGCGACCAATTCATAAACTAGCACCCCTATTTCCTGAAAACAAACCTATTATAACACAGGAGGATCGCCATAACAAAGAAAAACGAATGGACAATGAGATAGTCCCACGAAAACAGAGACGTGTGTCCTCCAATATAAAATTAACTACAGTACTGATATCTCTACTTATACTCACGATTGCTCTTTGTTCACCAGTAAACGTAACTGAACTTCGCTCCGCTCCTGGCATACATTTTAAACAAGTAGGAACAACAAAATTGATAACATCCCACTGGAAAATGATAATCTATTACGATTTAGCTCCATTTAATACAGAGCTGGACATACTAAAGGATTCAACCTTGAATCTTTTGAAGCTATGTGATCAAAGCAACTTAAACTCAACATGCAAGTTTGTGGTTCATCACATCCAGCAAGCAGAAATTGAATTAAGAACAGCATTTTAATTTATGTCAAGCGCCCGAAATAAGAGAGGGAATCGATTTAGTTGGGAATATTCCCTATTTCCCTATTTGGACACCCTATTTGGAGTACTCGATTCCAATTATGCTTTGCTGATTTAACCGCTGCTTCCCATAGTCCACCAAAATGAGGTGCACGAGGAGGGATGAAGTGAAATGCTATTCCTTTGTTGCTGCAAGTTTTTGTTATGTCGAAGACTATCAAAAACCTAGAAGAGCATGATGACAAACTCAAACATCAGCTCAAAAATCAAATATCAATAATTGACTCCACGATTAACGTTATAAAACAAAACCAGATAAGTCTCAAAAATAATTTCCAGGGTATAGAGACTCAATTAAACGCAATCTCCAAAAGGTTAGTTAAGGACGAACATGACCAATTATATGGCAATATTATTAATATGCTGACCATCCAAATGACAATCGCCACGACAAATTTGCAACGTACACAGTCCACAATCATGGATGTTCTCATCGATAGTCATCACGAAAAAATTAACCCGCTTCTAATTACGTCGCAACAGATAATAACGGAAGGAGAGAAAATCCGAGCACATTTATCGTCTCATTTATAATTTCCAGTAGAGCAAGATGATATATTAACTCTTTATAAGCTGACGCAAGTAACTGGGCAGGTATCAAGTGACCATGTAATATTCAATATCATGATACCACTCGTTGAACGAAAAAACTTTGAAATATTTCATGTAGTACCTGTGATCTTTAGCGCGACCAAGGTATTAACATCAATAAGGCCATCAACAGGATATCTGGCTATCAATTCTGACAAGGATGAATACTTCCCCATAACAAAATTAGCACTTTAATCGTGTAGTGCTAATCTCTGCAACTGAAGAGGACTCATACCTTTGCTCAAATGTTCAATCTATTTATCGTCGTGGAGCAAATGTGTGCAAGTGTGAAATCAATTTATACAATAATGGAACAGGTGACGAATGCGAAATAGTTGATTTAAAGGAAACTACCATTTGGACTCAGCTGAAACACAAAAATCACTGGATATACGCTACCAAATATCCGATGCAACTCAATGCAGTATGCGGTTCAAATGCATTTCCAGTGATACTAAATAGTACCGGCATGGTAAAAATTGCATCAGATTGTGTCATTAGAGACAACACGATTCTTATTCAACGACACCAAATCATAACAAGTCTGCTCAAATCAGCATATACGAGCATAGGAATTTCAACACCTGAAATTAAGCCATCTAAGCGGATAAACAATTCCGAAATTGAATATCTTCCACAATTAGAAGAACTAACAATTCTGCAAAAACAACTAACGAGGGATACTTTACCTGAACTATCATCAAAGGTACAGCAAACTGAAAAGCATAGCTTATCAGTGGAGTACGCAGCCTTGTTTTTGATTATTGGAATCATCATCTTAAAAATAATTAAACTAATACGAAACAATCAGACGCAAGGTCAACCGAATGTTCAGACACCTCAGCCGCTTCCAAGATCAAGGTCAACATTTGATATCACAACAACATAAAGATGACATCACTCTAAATTGAATTAAAATTCAACGCGGGGAGGATATGTTAAGTATTACATTAATAATTTATTTTATCTTTTGCTAACCAATGCTAAAATGCATTTAACGTAATTGTAACACAATAATAGGTTATATTTCTGCTGATAAGTATTTATTTTATAACTAGGGCTAGAACACATTTTAAGTAATTTATTATTCATTGTATTGCCAAATATTTTATGTAATTTACTTGCTATTAATTATTCATTGTTTTGCTGAATATTTTATGTGTCATTATAAGTAGTATTTTTGCTTGATATTAATTATTGTTTTAAATTAGGTCAGTAAATTATTGCACGTGATAAGTTTTAGTTGTAAGAAAAATGTATATATCGACAAATCAATTCTTTAATAAAGTGATTCAATGATACAAACTTGAATACAACTCACCTTTCTTTTCATTAAAATACTAACGGGTTTATGTGCTCGGTAGTATATTCACGAATATAAAAAATACAAATATACCGTCCAACAAGTTACATGTGCTTGGTGGAATTCCGGTATACAAATACACATCTATAGAAAATTGAGGATAAAAGCATTCTCAACAAGGAGTTTAGGAGAGTTTAGGAGAGCTTAGGATATTGTTATTTTTAAATAAAAACATATTTTAATTTTATTAACAGTAAAATTTTAAAAGTGAAAATTAGCAAAATTCCTTCATATTTTTATAGCTTGTTTCACTACAATCTGCGATACCCTAAAAATGTATCCAAGTTTTTCCATAAAATTTTTCCCCTAATAGCCCAATGTTAAAAGTTCACAAAAATTTGTTTTTCCCAGTCTATGTTTTGTAGCTATTTCAAATCTCAGAAATAATTAAATAATTATGCAAAATACATTCAGTAAACCTCATAAATTTTAACAAAAATTTCAATAAGTAATAATATAAGGACATTTATTATTAACTTTTACCCCGAAGTAAAACTAAATGTTTCGAATGCTTGTAAGACTCTAAAATTTATTTCCAAAATTGAATTCCTTATATAGTAACTTAATATCTAATAAATAAGAAAGTATAAGAAAGAAAATTCCTTTTGTTATCTTTTTGTGGTTTTGGCATTCTGCTTATCTGGATGATAAGCCACCTAAATAAACACCACCGTTCGTGTGAACGAAATAACTAAATAGTGAAGGCCGCAGAGTGTTCTTAAGATAAGAATTTATGAGAAAATTTATTGAAATTTGAACATTTATTATATTATAAATATTGCTGACGATGACGACTATGACAATATAAGTGCAAACTACTTGTTCTTGTTGCGCTATGGATCACCCCGCTTATCCTTCTTTTATTGCGGTTTTGTTTTCTATTTTAATTGTTAATTGTTATTTATCATAATTTTTATTTTAAAAGGTTTATGAAAGTTTCAATTATATTAAATACTTCTTAAATTATATTAAACAGGCGTCTTTATCAGATACATCAAAGAAAGTGTTTTTTTTGGAAGGACTACAACTAAGTTTAAAAGCTGCCTTGTTATTAGCAGGTGACATTTTAAAATTCTCAACTGAAATTTATTTTTTAGTTTTTAGCGAAAGTTATGACTTGTAAAATCACTCAGTTAAGTTATGTAACCAATTGTGAAATAAGTGAGAATAATGATAACAAATGCCTTGATAATGTGCTTTCTTCTTCTTTGATAGAACTCGATGAAAGTAACTTTAGCGTATCTAGTAACTGTGCAGTAGAAACCTAATCTGATCTAGAGTGCAATGACATCAAAAATTGCATTATATCAAATGCATTTTCTAATTCAAAGAATATAAGTACTGATTTATTGTCTTTAAGATACATAATAGGGTACGTAGCTAAAAAAAATTCTTCCAAAACTAAATTCTGAAGCTTGCAATATAAACATAAAAAATGGGATGAAGTTCTGACTGCTCCTAGTGAGCTCTTCATCTACTACAAAATTTATAATTCTGTTTCAAATTTCGGTAACCTGTTTGTGCCATCACAAAGTTTTTTTAATGTTTTTTGTAAACATGTCGGGGTTTCTAAACATGTATTTAAAAAAATTCCAGATGCAATTGGCATTAAAAGTTTAATAACAGAAATGTGCAAGAAAAAAACTCCTCAGTTCAATGGGCCCTGTAATGAACATCTAATCCAGCTTCTTAATTTTTCAATTCTGATTTTACTTCGTAAGCATTGCTTGTGGGCTTCAGAGAAGTCAAAAATCGACAAACATTTCTGAAATGAATAAGAAATATGTTATATAGTAGTTTGCGCGCGCGAAAAGTGAACACTCCGTAACTTTTATTGTTTTTGATTGGAAATAATTAAATTACAAATCTCAAAGTTATGATCATTTTGAGCGATAGACCGTAAATATAAAAAATTCTACTAAAACTTAGTGCCAGTAAACGGTGATATTAAGATTTAGTAAAATAAAAATTTTTGTTAAACAAATTA
The DNA here is from genome assembly GCF_002237135.1 of Teleopsis dalmanni. Classification (NCBI taxonomy): domain Eukaryota; kingdom Metazoa; phylum Arthropoda; class Insecta; order Diptera; family Diopsidae; genus Teleopsis; species Teleopsis dalmanni. The sequence goes on along the minus strand of NC_051846.1, from coordinate 217,339,358 downwards.
AAAATTTTTTAAGTTTGCAAAAACAACCAAAACACAAAAAATTGAGTTCTTGCTCAAAACAGCTGATAGAGACAGCATATGATCTTTTTAACGAAAGTTAGAAATTATAAATGTGGTGTTGCCACAGTGTTTTTAAGTATTCTTAAAAAAACTTAAATAGGTAAAATAAATAAATAAATTTAATAAAGAAATAAATTTAAATAAAATTTTACTTGGAAATTTTCAATCTTAAATAATTAAAAATAATTAAATAAACAAAGTGTAAATAAATTGTAAATCTAATACCATATATGAGCGAATATGAAAGAGTTGTACGTCGGCACTCTCATATAAGTGAAAATGGCTTAAATGGCTATATTATGCTTAGCACAGAAGACGTTAAAACAAATAAGAAACTTAAAACAAATTCTGTACACGAAACTAATATAGCAAAAATAGCTAGTGAAATTGCCACAGCTAATAAAATTAAGTTAACCAACAACTTAACAAATTCTTTATTAAAAAACACAAAAACATATAAAGATATGTCGCCACAAAAAGTCTTGGATGAAAGACCACTACCTGTAAGACGTAATTCCTTTACAACTTCGGTAAATGTTCCTGTAAGTTCGAACCAAATTCCCGTAAAAACATTTGTAGAAAACATTGTATACACTCTACCTACAAGTAATACAACAAACTCAATTGCCACCTCTTTATCAAAATATTGCATAAGAAGATCAAGAAGTTGATTTGGACTTTCAAAGTGACGACGCAACATCAATCAAAACATTAGGATTGACTTGGTAACCAAAAGAAGATCAATTTCGCATAAAATTAAAACTGGATCCATTAAAAAGCATTACTAAAAGAACCATTACTTCTAATCTAGCAAAAATTTTCGACCCATTGGGATTACTAGGTCCAGTACTCGTAACAGCAAAAATACTAATTCAGGACCTATGGCAATTACAAATAACGTGGGACGAAGCAGTACCAGCCGAAATATACACAAGGTGGACAACCTTTTATGACGATTTACAATTACTAGATCAATTTAAAATAGATCGTCATATATTCGGAAAACAGATGCCAGCACTTGAATCAATACAATTGCATGTATTTTGTGATGCTTCACAAAAGGCATACGGAGCCGCAGTCTACGTTCGAGCAAAACTAATGGATGGTCGACTAATAAATCGATTGTTGTGTTCCAAGTCTCGTGTTGCTCCACTCAAAAAACAAACAATTCCAAGGTTAGAACTGTGTTCAGCTCTATTAGGAGCAACATTGTTGAAAAAGGTTAAAACCAATATAAATCATGATGTAGCAACGTATTATTGGACTGATTCAGAAATCGTTCTCTTTTGGATCAACTCGTCATCAGCAAGGCATCAACAGTTCATAGCAAATAGAATCAATGCAATTCAGGAAATTAGCTTGCCTAGTCAATGGCGTCACGTAAGATCTAGAGACAACCCAGCTGACTCATTATCACGGGGTATCAAGCCAGCTCAATTACTCGAAAATAACTTGTGGTTATACGGTCCACTCTTCCTTCATGGTTCCGAAAGCAACTGGCTTGGCGAATTCAATAAAGCTCTCTGTAATGATCCGGTGAATCCTGAATGGAAACAAACGACAAGGGAAGTGGCCTTAATCTCAACTGATTACGATATCCATTGGATCGGTAGAATCAATCACAGGAATTCATTTAGAACTCTACTACATACGGTAGGATATATGCTGCGATTTGTAAATCGGGCAAGGCAAATATATGCCTGTCACTCAGGCATATAGTGAAGTACATACAACAGTCAGAGCTAAGAGAAGAATTAAATCAGTTAGAACGCAACCAAATAGTAAAACCTGCAAGTACACTTGCTGGACTGATGCCATTTTTATATGAACACAAGATAATTCGCGTGGGGGGAAGGTTAGAAGCATCATCACTGATATATGATGAAAAGCACCAGATAGTCCTTCCATACAATAACCCTATTGTAAAACTGATAATGAAAGATATACATGAACAAAATATGCACTGCGGCGGTCAAGCACTGCTGGCAGCAGCGAGACAAAAATTTTGGCCGATCAAGGGTAAAATTATGGCAAGATCAACTATTGACCATTACGTTCGTTGTACTAGATGTAAACCCATGAACAAGTCATGGGAAGTTTACCAAGGAATCGAGTACAGCCAAACAGGCCATTTTTTAATACCGGAGTTGACTTCTGTGGGCCTTTTTGGGTGCATTATAAGGTGAGAGGAAAACGTCCGCATACGGCATACCTAGCAGTTTATTGTTGTTTTGCGACAAAGGCAGTACACTTGGAACTGGTAAGCGACTTGACAACAGAAGCATTTATCGGATCATTAAAACGTTTTATCGCACGACGCGGATGCTGCCAAAATATATATTGTGACAATGCAACGAATTTTGTCGGTGCCTCTAATAAGTTCCAGGAATTAACAACAACAATCCATTCCAATGTAGCTCAGAAACAAATAACAAAAACTTGCAGCAACAAAAGAATAGCATTTCACTTCATCCCTCTTCGTGCACCTCATTTTGGTGGACTATGGGAAGCAGCGGTTAAATCAGCAAAGTACCTATTGGTCCGAAGCGTTTCAACTGAAACGTTAACGTACGAGGAACTCAAAACCGTCATTATAGAAATAGAAGCTATTTTAAATTCTCGACCTTTAACACCAATGTCGTCTAATCCAAATGATTTGCTGGCTCTCACACCAGGTCATATCTTAGTTGATGATGCACTAACAACATCCGTAGGCGCAACATGTGAAAAGGTAAATTCATCTCTTTTGACTAGATGGAATCTGGTTGCACACTTAAAACAAGAGTTTTGGAAAAGATGGCGGGCAGAGTACCTAATGGAACTACAGGTTCGAAACAAGTGGCGTGAAGAATGCAAAAACATTGAAGAAAATACACTGGTGATCCTTAAGGAAGATAATGTACAACCTTTGCAATGGCCTTTAGGGCGAATAATGAAGACATATAAGGGTAATGATGGATTTATACGAGTCGTAGATGTCAAAACCACAACAGGCATGTTAAAGCGACCAATTCATAAACTAGCACCCCTATTTCCTGAAAACAAACCTATTATAACACAGGAGGATCGCCATAACAAAGAAAAACGAATGGACAATGAGATAGTCCCACGAAAACAGAGACGTGTGTCCTCCAATATAAAATTAACTACAGTACTGATATCTCTACTTATACTCACGATTGCTCTTTGTTCACCAGTAAACGTAACTGAACTTCGCTCCGCTCCTGGCATACATTTTAAACAAGTAGGAACAACAAAATTGATAACATCCCACTGGAAAATGATAATCTATTACGATTTAGCTCCATTTAATACAGAGCTGGACATACTAAAGGATTCAACCTTGAATCTTTTGAAGCTATGTGATCAAAGCAACTTAAACTCAACATGCAAGTTTGTGGTTCATCACATCCAGCAAGCAGAAATTGAATTAAGAACAGCATTTTAATTTATGTCAAGCGCCCGAAATAAGAGAGGGAATCGATTTAGTTGGGAATATTCCCTATTTCCCTATTTGGACTCCCTATTTGGAGTACTCGATTCCAATTATGCTTTGCTGATTTAACCGCTGCTTCCCATAGTCCACCAAAATGAGGTGCACGAGGAGGGATGAAGTGAAATGCTATTCCTTTGTTGCTGCAAGTTTTTGTTATGTCGAAGACTATCAAAAACCTAGAAGAGCATGATGACAAACTCAAACATCAGCTCAAAAATCAAATATCAATAATTGACTCCACGATTAACGTTATAAAACAAAACCAGATAAGTCTCAAAAATAATTTCCAGGGTATAGAGACTCAATAAAACGCAATCTCCAAAAGGTTAGTTAAGGACGAACATGACCAATTATATGGCAATATTATTAATATGCTGACCATCCAAATGACAATCGCCACGACAAATTTGCAACGTACACAGTCCACAATCATGGATGTTCTCATCGATAGTCATCACGAAAAAATTAACCCGCTTCTAATTACGTCGCAACAGATAATAACGGAAGGAGAGAAAATCCGAGCACATTTATCGTCTCATTTATAATTTCCAGTAGAGCAAGATGATATATTAACTCTTTATAAGCTGACGCAAGTAACTGGGCAGGTATCAAGTGACCATGTAATATTCAATATCATGATACCACTCGTTGAACGAAAAAACTTTGAAATATTTCATGTAGTACCTGTGATCTTTAGCGCGACCAAGGTATTAACATCAATAAGGCCATCAACAGGATATCTGGCTATCAATTCTGACAAGGATGAATACTTCCCCATAACAAAATTAGCACTTTAATCGTGTAGTGCTAATCTCTACAACTGAAGAGGACTCATACCTATGCTCAAATGTTCAATCTATTTATCGTCGTGGAGCAAATGTGTGCAAGTGTGAAATCAATTTATACAATAATGGAACAGGTGACGAATGCGAAATAGTTGATTTAAAGGAAACCACCATTTGGACTCAGCTGAAACACAAAAATCACTGGATATACGCTACCAAATATCCGATGCAACTCAATGCAGTATGCGGTTCAAATGCATTTCCAGTGATACTAAATAGTACCGGCATGGTAAAAATTGCATCAGATTGTGTCATTAGAGACAACACGATTCTTATTCAACGACACCAAATCATAACAAGTCTGCTCAAATCAGCATATACGAGCATAGGAATTTCAACACCTGAAATTAAGCCATCTAAGCGGATAAACAATTCCGAAATTGAATATCTTCCACAATTAGAAGAACTAACAATTCTGCAAAAACAACTAACGAGGGATACTTTACCTGAACTATCATCAAAGGTACAGCAAACTGAAAAGCATAGCTTATCAGTGGAGTACGCAGCCTTGTTTTTGATTATTGGAATCATCATCTTAAAAATAATTAAACTAATACGAAACAATCAGACGCAAGGTCAACCGAATGTTCAGACACCTCAGCCGCTTCCAAGATCAAGGTCAACATTTGATATCACAACAACATAAAGATGACATCACTCTAAATTGAATTAAAATTCAACGCGGGGAGGATATGTTAAGTATTACATTAATAATTTATTTTATCTTTTGCTAACCAATGCTAAAATGCATTTAACGTAATTGTAACACAATAATAGGTTATATTTCTGCTGATAAGTATTTATTTTATAACTAGGGCTAGAACACATTTTAAGTAATTTATTATTCATTGTATTGCTAAATATTTTATGTAATTTACTTGCTATTAATTATTCATTGTTTTGCTGAATATTTTATGTGTCATTATAAGTAGTATTTTTACTTGATATTAATTATTGTTTTAAATTAGGTCAGTAAATTATTGCACGTGATAAGTTTTAGTTGTAAGAAAAATGTATATATCGACAAATCAATTCTTTAATAAAGTGATTCAATGATACAAACTTGAATACAACTCACCTTTCTTTTCATTAAAATACTAACGGGTTTATGTGCTCGGTAGTATATTCACGAATATAAAAAATACAAATATACCGTCCAACAAGTTACATGTGCTTGGTGGAATTCCGGTATACAAATACACATCTATAGAAAATTGAGGATAAAAGCATTCTCAACAAGGAGTTTTAAAAAAACTTTGTATTCCTTTTGTGCGCTCTGAACTACAGTTGTTGGTATTGTTATGTAGAAAGGTGCATTTAACAACTGAGAAATCTGCCAAAATACCAAAAAACTGATTTTTTGTTTACAATCCATTTTATTTCATTCATTCTAGAATTTTCTGTAAAACCGACATTTCTATTTTCAAGTTCAACTGAATCATATTTGTATAAAAGCAAACAGTACTGTATATTCTGTAAATTATTGTAAGTTATTGGCGAAATTCAAACCCTTATAATTTTTGTCTCCACTAATTGAAAAATTATAATTTTTTATATTTTTTAGAGCTTAGGATATTGTTATTTTTAAATAAAAACATATTTTAATTTTATTAACAGTAAAATTTTAAAAGTGAAAATTAGCAAAATTCCTTCATATTTTTATAGCTTGGTTCACTACAATCTGAGATACCCTAAAAATGTATCCAAGTTTTTCCATAAAATTTTTCCCCTAATAGCCCAATGTTAAAAGTTCACAAAAATTTGTTTTTCCCAGTCTATGTTTTGTAGCTATTTCAAATCTCAGAAATAATTAAATAATTATGCAAAATACATTCAGTAAACCTCATAAATTTTAACAAAAAATTCAATAAGTAATAATATAAGGACATTTATTATTAACTTTTACCCCGAAGTAAAACTAAATGTTTCGAATGCTTGTAAGACTCTAAAATTTATTTCCAAAATTGAATTCCTTATATAGTAACTTAATATCTAATAAATAAGAAAGTATAAGAAAGAAAATTCCTTTTGTTATCTTTTTGTGGTTTTGGCATTCTGCTTATCTGGATGATAAGCCACCTAAATAAACACCACCGTTCGTGTGAACGAAATAACTAAATAGTGAAGGCCGCAGAGTGTTCTTAAGATAAGAATTTATGAGAAAATTTATTGAAATTTGAACATTTATTATATTATAAATATTGCTTATGATGACGACTATGACAATATAAGTGCAAACTACTTGTTCTTGTTGCGCTATGGATCACCCCGCTTATCCTTCTTTTATTGCGGTTTTGTTTTTAATTTTAATTGTTAATTGTTATTTATCATAATTTTTATTTTAAAAGGTTTATGAAAGTTTCAATTATATTAAATACTTCTTAAATTATATTAAACAGGCGTCTTTATCAGATACATCAAAGAAAGTGTTTTTTTTGGAAGGACTACAACTAAGTTTAAAAGCTGCCTTGTTATTAGCAGGTGACATTTTAAAATTCTCAACTGAAATTTATTTTTTAGTTTTTAGCGAAAGTTATGACTTGTAAAATCACTCAGTTAAGTTATGTAACCAATTGTGAAATAAGTGAGAATAATGATAACAAATGCCTTGATAATGTGCTTTCTTCTTCTTTGATAGAACTCGATGAAAGTAACTTTAGCGTATCTAGTAACTGTGCAGTAGAAACCTAATCTGATCTAGAGTGCAATGACATCAAAAATTGCATTATATCAAATGCATTTTCTAATTCAAAGAATATAAGTACTGATTTATTGTCTTTAAGATACATAATAGGGTACGTAGCTAAAAAAAATTCTTCCAAAACTAAATTCTGAAGCTTGCAATATAAACATAAAAAATGGGATGAAGTTCTGACTGCTCCTAGTGAGCTCTTCATCTACTACAAAATTTATAATTCTGTTTCAAATTTCGGTAACCTGTTTGTGCCATCACAAAGTTTTTTTAATGTTTTTTGTAAACATGTCGGGGTTTCTAAACATGTATTTAAAAAAATTCCAGATGCAATTGGCATTAAAAGTTTAATAACAGAAATGTGCAAGAAAAAAACTCCTCAGTTCAATGGGCCCTGTAATGAACATCTAATCCAGCTTCTTAATTTTTCAATTCTGATTTTACTTCGTAAGCATTGCTTGTGGGCTTCAGAGAAGTCAAAAATCGACAAACATTTCTGAAAGCAAATGATGCAACAAATCGTAGTAATGACAAATTTACTGATCAACTTGACGACTAAACAAAATTCTTGATTTAGTAGTAGTCATATGGAACGCTAATGGTCTATCAAAACATGCTATCGAAATAAAAGCATTTTTAAAATTAAACCAGGTCGACATAATGCTAATATCAGAAACCCATTTCACGACGCGTAGTTTCTTTAAAATTCCGAACTACGAACTTTATCACACAATGCATCCCAGTGGTAAAGGAAATGGTGGCTCTGCTGTCCTCATAAGGAACTCGATAAAACATTATGAAGCAAAACCATATTGCAAGAATGAAATCCAGGCAACAAACATTGTAGTACAAACTAAAGAAGACGACATGACTTTCTCATCACTCTACAGCCCACCGCGCCACAGTATCACGAAAGATATGTACATATCATTTTTTCAGCTGCTTGGATCTAGGTTCCTAGTAGGCGGAGATTTTAATGCTAAACACTTAAAATGGGGTTCCCGCCTAATATCTCCAAAAGGACGTCAACTCTTCGAAGCAATAAATGTACTCAACCTCCACACAATCTCAACAGGTGAACCCACATATTGGCCAACGGATAGAAGAAAAATACCTGACTTAATTGATTTTGCGGTATCAAAGGGGGTACATATCGAAACAACTACCTGTAAGTCCAATTTCGACTTGTCATCTGACCACTCGCCAATAATAATCACTATCAATGACTGCTGTGAAATTATGGAAAAATGTATTCTTCATAACAAAAACACTGACTGGAATAGTTACCGTCAACTAATTTCAATTGGTCTAAATACCGAAGTCAGGTTAAAAACTGAATCTGACGTAACTGAAGCAGTAGAGCATTTCAACTCTTGTGTCCAAATGTCTGCATGGGAATCAACTCCACCAATTTCTAAAAGTGTTAAGCAAGATTACCCATTTAACATTAGATACCTGATTAAAGAAAAGCGTAGGATGAGAAAACATTGGCAACAGTCGAGATTCCCTGCGGATAAAACTCGCTTAAACAAACTGTGTAAACTCGTTAAAGCCCTTCTTTTAAAGTATAACAATAATCGCACGTCGCTATACCTTCAAAACCTAAGTGCTTCATGTGATACAAAATATTCCCTTTGGAAAGCCATAAAAAAGAACAACAGACCGATTGTCTATCAACCACCTATACGCAAAATCGACAACTCATGGGCAAAAAGCGATATTGAAAAAGCAGAAACATTTGCGTTACATTTGGACCAGGTCTTTAAATCAAATGATAACCAAAATATGCCTGATGTCATGAATCAAAGGATTAATTTTCTACAAAAGCCTTATCAATTGGAACTTCCAATTAAAAGATATACTATTAATGAAGTTAGAGATGTAATAACAAAGTTAAAAGTAAAAAAAGCTCCAGGATACGATTTAATCACAGGCATGGCCTTGCAGCAGCTCCCACCAAAAGGATTTGTATTTCTCACTCATCTATTTAACGCTGTGATAATAAGGGGGTTTATTCCGCCACAGTGGAAGATAGCGCAAATCTCCATGATACCGAAACCAGGGAAAAGCCCAGAAGACGTTAAATCATATCGGCCAATAAGTCTACTTCCGATCCTGTCAAAAGTTATGGAAATCCTGTTTCTAAAGCGCCTTACTCCGTTTATCCAACAAAACAGACTCATACCTGACCATCAATTCGGCTTTCGCCAAAAACATAGCACAATAGAACAAATTCATAGACATATCCATAGTGCGATAGATGGTAAAAAATATTGCACTGCGGCATTTATAGATATTTCACAAGCTTTTGATCGAGTATGGCATGAGGGCCTCCTGTGCAAACTAAAACTGTATCTACCTCTAAATTTTTTCATATTTATAAAATCATACCTCTCGGATAGGCACTTTTTCATTAAGCATGGAAACGAAACTACAGTACTTCATGATATAGAAGCAGGAGTACCTCAAGGTAGCATAATGGGACCAATGCTTTATCTTTTATTTACTGCGGATCTTCCCCTTACCGATGAGAGTGTTATCGGTACATTTGCAGACGACACAGCTATTTTATCAGTTGATAGTGACCCAATCCGTGCTTCCACCAAACTTCAAACCTGCCTTGATAATGTTGCTCTCTGGATGATAAACTGGCGTATTAAACCGAATGAATCAAAATCTGTCCAGGTAACATTCACTACAAAACGTTCTACGTGCCCGCCGGTCTTAATAAACAATACTCAATTACCACAAGCTGTAGAAACAAAATACTTGGGCATACATCTGGATAGTAAGCTAACCTGGAAATCGCACATATTCAAAAAGCGTAAAGCCTTGGGTCTTAAATTACGAAACTTATTTTGGTTCCTCAGCCGAAATTCCAAACTGTCACTCGACAATAAGCTGCTTATATACAAATCTGTACTTAAACCTATATGGAGTTATGGGACCCAATTATGGGGTACTGCAGCAGACTCAAACCTGGCAATTATACAGCGCTTCCAATCTAAAACACTACGAATGATCACAAACGCACCTTGGTATATAACGAATGAACAGCTACATAAACAATTACATGTTCGAACAATCAAGGATTTTAAAGAATTACGCTCAACGCTTATATATGCACCCAAACCCTCTGGTTACTCAACTGATGTCCCCTTCCAATACCTTTACAAGGCTGAGAAGAAAAACATCGCGAGACATTTTAAATATGTATATGTAGACAATACACTTTTATTTTAAATATATATGGATATGTCACTGGGCATAGTCCATACGTGCCTTTCTTTTTATATCGTAATAACCATTATTACGATTTAAATTTATATATATATTACTTATTGTCATTCATTCCTGACAGATTGTAATAAATAAATGGATTTCAAAAAAAAAAAAAAAAAAAAAAAAAAAATATAGTAGTTTGCGCGCGCGAAAAGTGAACACTCCGTAACTTTTATTGTTTTTGATTGGAAATAATTAAATTACAAATCTCAAAGTTATGATCATTTTGAGCGATAGACCGTAAATATAAAAAATTCTACTAAAACTTAGTGCCAGTAAACGGTGATATTAAGATTTAGTAAAATAAAAATTTTTGTTAAACAAATTAAAAATTTTTTAAGTTTGCAAAAACAACCAAAACACAAAAAATTGAGTTCTTGCTCAAAACAGCTGATAGAGACAGCATATGATCTTTTTAACGAAAGTTAGAAATTATAAATGTGGTGTTGCCACAGTGTTTTTAAGTATTCTTAAAAAAACTTAAATAGGTAAAATAAATAAATAAATTTAATAAAGAAATAAATTTAAATAAAATTTTACTTGGAAATTTTCAATCTTAAATAATTAAAAATAATTAAATAAACAAAGTGTAAATAAATTGTAAATCTAATACCATATATGAGCGAATATGAAAGAGTTGTACGTCGGCACTCTCATATAAGTGAAAATGGCTTAAATGGCTATATTATGCTTAGCACAGAAGACGTTAAAACAAATAAGAAACTTAAAACAAATTCTGTACACGAAACTAATATAGCAAAAATAGCTAGTGAAATTGCCACAGCTAATAAAATTAAGTTAACCAACAACTTAACAAATTCTTCATTAAAAAACACAAAAACATATATAAAGATATATCTTTACAAAAACTGTTGGATGAAAGACCACTACCTGAAAAACGAAATTCCTTTACAACTTCGTTAAATGTTCCCGTAAGTTCGAACCAAATTCCCGTAAAAACATTTGTCGAAAACAAAAGAAACAAAAGCAAAAAGAGCAATCGTCTAATCAGCAAACGCTGACGAACTATTGGCTTGCCAAACCAGCAAACAGGTTCGCATGCTTATCGGACGAAAATGATAACGGCGAAGTGAATAGTGAAAAGAGCGACAGCAACGAAAATGATGCAACAAAACAAATTAAAAAAAACCAAACCACCACCGCTCTTTATTCAAAAAGTAGAGAGACTAGACATTTTAATAAAGGCAATTGACTCAATACCGAATTGCAAATATGAAATAAAAGTATTACCAAATAATGAAGTCAAACTGCAACCATTTGACTCAACTCATTACACCAGCATAATAAAGCTGCTTAAAGAAAAAAATACCGAATACTATACATATAAACCGAAGGAAGAACGAGGTTTTAAAGTCTTTCTCCGTGGCATGCACTATTCAGTGGATACAAATGAAATTAAAAAAAGCCTTCATGAAAACGGTCACGAAATCATAAATATCCAAAACATTTTACAACTACGAACTAAGAAGCCATTGAATTTATTCTCTTTAGAATTAAAACAAAATGTGAATAATAAAGAAATTTACTCAATTAAATATTTACTTCACTGCAAAATCCAATTTGAGCCACCTCGCCCTCAAAAATTCATACCTCAATGTTCTAACTGTCAAAAATATGGACATACAAAAAATTTCTGCACCAAGTCACCGGTTTGTGTTAAATGTGCAGGAAATCATAAAACCGCCAGTTGTCCAACAAAAGGAAATTCTGAAAACATAAGCTGTGCCTTATGCGGAGAAAAGCACACAGCCAACTACAAGGGATGTGAGGTGTACAAATCACATAAAATTAAACGATATCCTATCATGAGAGAAAAAGTACCACCCGTCCAAACAAGTCAGCAACAATCTTTGAACACAACAAACAATGCAACTGCTCAAAACACAAATGCCAACATCCCACAAACATTATCATATGCCCAAGTTACGCGTCAAACACCTGTTGAATCTAACTCTTACAACCCAGAACTCGCAGAGTTAAAAGAAATGATGAAAACATTGATAACACAAATGTCAGGAATGATGAACATTTTAACGGCGTTGGTCACAAAAATCAATGGGTAAGTTCAATGAATTAAAAATAGTAGCATGGAATGCAAACGGTATAAGTAGACATATCAACGAATTGAAAACTTTTCTATACTCAAATTCGATCGACATACTATTAACCTCAGAAACGCATCTCACTGAAAAAAGCTATGTTAAAATAAAAAATTACACAATATTTCAAACCAATCATCCCGACGGAAAAGGACACGGTGGAACTGCCATCTTCATAAAAAACTGTATAGTTAGCTCTGAATCAGAAAATCATAGTACAGAACAAATACAAGCGACCACAGTAATGATTGAAGTTTCCCATGGTCTATTAAAATTGGCTGCTGTTTATTGTCCTCCTAAGTTCTCAAATACCAAAGACACGTACTTAAATTTCCTCAAATCTCTTGGTCAAAGATTTATAGTCGGAGGGGACTTCAACGCAAAAAATATGCTATGGGGTTCACGTTTAACAAACGCAAAGGGCAAAAATCTCTACACCGCACTGAATGAATACAAAGCAAAATTTATAAGTACTGGTGAACCAACATACTGGCCTAGTGACCCAAAAAAGCAACCTGATTTGATTGACTTCTTTATAACAAAAAACATAAATGTAAGTAACCTTTCCATTCATTCCAGCCTTGAGTTGTCCTCTGACCACTCACCGATAGTACTAGTTTACAGCGCAACTCTTACTATGAACAATACGAACATTAATACTTACAATTATAAAACATGTTGGGATATATATCGCGAGATAATAGAAGAACAATTAGTTATAAATGTAGCTCTAAGAACAGAAGAGGAAATAAATAATGCAATAATCAATTTCAATTCTCTACTATTATCTGCAGCATCTGCATCTACACCAATAACAAAAACCAAAAATGTAATACCTGTCCCGAATCATATCAAACATAAAATAGAACAAAAAAGAAAGTTGAGAAAAATCTGGCAAGTATCTAGAGCACCGCAAATAAAGACAAAGTTGAATAAATTAACAAAAGAGCTGAAAGTTTTATTAGAGGCTGAAAGACAAAAAAATGTATCAAATTTTATCTCAAGATTGAGTGCTACAAAGGTTACAAATTACTCCTTATGGAAAGCTACAAAGGGTAGTAATGGCGCCATACTTCATTGCGCACCGCTTAAAAAAGAAGATAGCACTTGGGCGCGCACAAACCAAGAAAAAGCAACTGTTCTCTCTGAGTATTTTAAGAGCACATTTACAAATCCTAAAAATGATACAAACCATGCATTACCCAAGAACTTGACCCAGATGAATTTTAAAATTAAGAAGACAACAATTGCTGAAATAAAAAACATCATTGCCGTTAACATCAACCCAAAAAAATCACCAGGCTACGATGAGATATCTGGTAAATTTCTTCTAGAATTACCTGTAATAGCTATAATTTACATTAAAAACATCTTTAACTGCATGATCAGCAATAAGATTTTCCCTTCTGTTTGGAAAGTAGCGAAGGTTGTAGCAATACCTAAACCAAACAAAAATGCTTCAATTGTCAACTCTTACAGACCGATCAGCTTATTACCTATCTTATCCAAACTATTTGAAAATCTTCTTTTCTCCCGACTTGAACCAATAATACAAGAAAACAACCTATTGCCAAATCACCAATTTGGATTTCGTAAAAAGCATTCTACTATTCAGCAAATTCATAGGGTGGCTAGTAAAATTGCAATGAATATAGACTCTAAGAAGATCACTGTGGGTGTGTTTTTAGACGTAGCTAAAGCATTCGACAGCGTCTGGCACGAAGGATTGCTTTACAAACTATCAAGAATATTGCCGGCCGATTTTTATTTACTACTGAAGAGCTACCTTAAAGATAGATACTTCTTTGTACAATACCAAAACGACACATCCCACATGATAAAAATAGAAGCCGGTGTCCCTCAAGGGAGTGTATTAGGTCCGATCCTATATCTATTATTCACTGCAGACATTCCTAAGCCTAAAACTGGAGAAATACTGACTGTAACGTTTGCTGACGATACTGGACTTTTATCAACGAACCATGATATCACTAAAGCAACTGTAAATCTTCAAAATCATCTAAACGAAGTGATGCATTGGTCTGACACCTGGGGGATAAAGATAAACGCCGAAAAAACTGTACAAGTCATTTTCACTAACAGAAAATTTGAAGAACAGAAACTAAAAATTGTTAACATTGATATACCAATCTGCAAGAAAGCCAATTACTTGGGTATGCTATTAGACCAAAAGCTGACTTGGAAGGAGCACATAATTCAGAAGAAAAAGGAAGGTCATCGAAGATTTGCAGATCTATATTGGCTTCTTGGTAAAACTTCCAGTCTGTCAATAGATAACAAACTACTAATTTACAAAAGTATTATTGTTCCGATTTGGAAATATGGAATTGAAATATGGGGAACCACCTGCAAGACTTATATAAATACTATTCAAAGGCTCCAATCAAAAATCCTGCGTACGATAGTAGATGCTAGATGGTACATCAGAAACGACGATATTCACAAAGACCTGAATATCCCTACTGTACACGAAACAATTCAAAAAAGCAGTGCTAACCACTTATCTAAATTGCTTCAGCATTCAAACCTATAAATGAGAAGACTCCCTGCCCTGGAACTAGGATACAAAAAACGTCTTAAACGTACACTCCCAACATACTTAAGTATAAAGTATTAAATTAAGCTTACTCTAATTTATGTTTATTAATTTATTATTATTATTTATTATTTAACTTTTTTATTTACTTATTTATTATTTATTTATTTATTTTATTTACTTATTTATTATTTATTCTCTTTTTACTTTTATTATTTATTTATTTATTTATTTATTTAATTTATTTACTTATTTATTTGCTTATGTAATTATTTGTCTATTTATTTATTTATTTTATTTACTTATTTATTTTATTTACTTATTTATTGACTTATGTATTTATTTATCTAATTATTTATGAAATATTTTGAAATTTTATGAAATATATCATTATCATTAACATGTTATCTTAAATGATGATTTAAGATAACTGAAACTTCCAAATTTTCATTTGTTTAAAGTATTACTAGATATCTAAGATAGTTGTAA
>NC_051846.1:217305540-217323717 GCF_002237135.1 Teleopsis dalmanni | reverse complement strand
TGCAAACAGACGAGTTTTGGACGATCGCTCGTCAACGCGATGAAGTTATGAATCTTCCACGCGATTGTTTTGGCGATTGTTATTTTTCGCCACCAACAAAATGCATACTGTTTATGACTCATTGAATTTTGTTTTGACGAAACGAACAGTGAAGAGATAAAGAAATAACACATCTGAGTGATTGTTGCTTAGTGTTCTCTGGAAGTGCGTAACATAAGTGCATAAATTTACGCTCTCATTTCAAATTTTTTGTTTGCGTGCAGTAATTGCAATTAATAATTTATATTATTTACTTTTTTATATTTTTACTAAGGTTTTTTAATTTTTTTAATACAATAAGTGATTTGTAATAGTTTATTAATAATTTATATTATTTACTTTTTTATATTTTTACTTAACTTTTTTACTTTTTATAATAGAATAAGTGTTTTGTAATATTTTAGCAATTTTTATAATACAATAAGTGATTTGTAATAGTTTATTAATAATTTATATTATTTCCTTTTTTATATTTTTACTTTACTTTTTACAATAAAAAATTATTATAAAAAATATAAAAAATAAAATTTTTTAATGTTTACAATGTTTTAAGTTGCAGTACTAAAACCACTCATTAATTTGAGTGGAATGCTCACTATTGAGAATGATCGCGCTTAACGAACATTTGCGCGTCTTCCGCAATGGTTTTGGGAGCAGAAAGCGATTCGTCTAAGCGATTCGCGGACGATGGACAACTCTCTCATACAAAAGTATTGCGGAAGCATCGTCTGCGTTTGAATTAAATACGCTTCCACGAGAAATAATGCACGCAAAAGCATCGCGGACGATTCTTCCGCGATTAAAAATGTATGCTGGGCAAGAGGGCATATTTTTAGCCAAAAGTGCGATTGAGTGTGATAATGTGCACATATCAATGAAAATTCAGTCTCTTCGCACACATTTCGTAAAACAACTCAAATATTGAGTAGTTCCTGGGTTTTCAAAAAACCAGTCGAAAAAATTTTTTGTGACTATTGTTTTATTCGGCATGCATACTCCATGTTTATATACTCTTTAATGTAATCAAAGAGTGTACAAACATAGAGTGTGCATCACTCAAAAAATCTTAAAAATGAAGTAATGGCGATTTCACAAAAATCGGTCGCAGAAATCGGTGAAATCATATTTGAGTTATTTTTGTGTCGCATGGACTCGTTATGACTCAATTTTTAAATTTTCAGCTTCAACATGCGGGAGAGTTTGGAGAGTATGCGGGAATTTTATAGTTAAGGAGTTTTAAAAAAATTTGTATTCCTTTTGTGCGCTCTGAACTACAGTTGTTGGTATTGTTATGTAGAAAGGTGCATTTAACAACTGAGAAATCAAGAAGATCAACTTATGTATGAAAATATCAAAACAATAAATGTCTGCCAAAATACCAAAAAACTGATTTTTTGTTTACAATCCATTTTATTTCATTCTAGAATTTTCTGTAAAACCATTGAGTAAAAATATTATAGAGTCACAATGCCATAGAAATTAATTTTTGTTCTAGGTATCTATTATTGGGTACCCAAATCACTCAAATCTCTGCCGACGTCGCTTCAGTCGATAGAGAATATTGCTTCATACCAAAGAAGATTTTGCAATATTCTCTGCTTCATAGGTTTAAGAAATTTTTATATTTCTTTTTTGTGTTTTTTGTTCCTTTTGCTCTTTGAGGTGTTGTTATTGCTTCCTTGAATTATAATGCAAGTAGTAAAAAGAATTATTCTATATTTTATATTCATTCATGCCTACTTACTTGGTGTTTAAATATGAACATATGGATATATTTTTGTATGTAATTTCGTGGGCAAGAGATATTAAAATTTTATTTGCAGCAATGAAACAATTTTTGATTATGATGACATTTGAAGAAAGAGCTATAATTGTTTTCGTAATTAATCGTTATTAAGTATGGATTTCCAATTTTATCGCATTTACATAATATTTATATTAAATCTTAGAAAGTAATACAATCATAAGAACACATATGTATATAAAATATTTACCAATAATTGGTAAAAGATTTTTTAAAAATAGTATGCTTTAGCTTTGCCAAATGTATTACAATAACATTATATAGAAATCGATTTAAGATGAATAAAAAAAACTAAAATTAAACCTTCGGTTTATATGACAGTTTGAATAATTAATGCTATTTTGCAAATATATGCGCTTCACAGATACTGAATAAGTATAAACGGAATATCAGTACAAGGGGTACAAGTGTATCGACTATTAGCTTTTGCAAGCGGATAATTGCCGAGAAATGGTGATTTATTTAAATAACTGCATAATCGTTTATAGTTGCTAGATCGATGTATGTCGGTTATCGTTAATTAAATAGAAGTGACAATTTTCATGTTACTAGTTGCGTACTAATTTCCAGACCACCTTTGCGGTAAAATGCATCACGCGTTTTTTTTTTACATGGTGTCCCCAGGAGGCCTAGTCCATGTTAACGAAGATATTTTGTTTAAAAAAAATAATATAGAAAAGAGATTTTTTTACTATTTCAAAATTTTTTTTTATTATTTGTTCTCTATTTCGACTATAATATATAATCGTCCTCAAGAATTTGAAGAAATTTAGTTTTTTATATTAATATACATTAGTATTTTCGACAAAAAGATTTTTTGCATATAAATGATAAAAAAATATATTATCACACATAAATAATTGGAAAATAGAATGGTAAAAAAGAAGAAAGAAAACAACCTGCAGAAGATTTTCCGAAAATACTCCTAAACCTGCCTAAAATCCTACCACAACAAGCCCCAAAGACAAAACGACAACAAACAACGCTCAGGAATAGAGGAATACCACCACCAATAAGAGAACACTTTTGTTAGTTCTTGCCGTTATTAGATATATATATGATACATTATTTTTTATTGTTTATACGTATAAATTGCTTTGTTTAAAATATTAATGTATATTAAAACAAAAAATTGATCAATATTCCGTGAATAACCATAAAAAATAGCGAAAGTTTCTACGTAATAAATATTAATATTTACATTTTTATACATATTTATTAACACTTGTTTATTAATAACTATCTTAAAATTAATTCACTTAAACTATGTATTTTGAACAAAATAAATAAATAAAGTAAGTAGTTATGATAATAACTAAATTATAAATAAATGTTATTAAGCCTGTATTAGGGCAAATTTATAATATAAGGTCATATATGTAACAATTTATGCCTTAGTCGATTTCACTTTCTCTACCATCAAAAGGAATTGCTTACGAAGTAATATAAGCAGAATAAAGTCCAGCAATTCAATTCGATGAAGTCTGCAGGCCCCAATAAACCAACTCGGTAAATTATGGTAAAGTAAACTGAAATTTCCTAGGGTTTTTTTGCACTGCACTTATGTTAAAAGTTTTCAAATTTATTTATTTTCATACTCGAAATTCTGGTAAATACCAACATTCGCTGCCATACGGACATAATTTATCGTTTTCTTCAATTTACCATCAATTACTTGAACTCGCACATGATTAATTACATACAATTATCTTATTTTAGCTAATACTAATGTAACATACATATAACTGTTATTATACCTGATTAAAACAAAAAATTGAAATTGGTTGCATTTGCTTCAAATGTTCCTAAAACAAGATCAAAAAATATTCATATTCTTCCAAATAAAAGTACATATGTTTATAAATATACATATAATTATACACATACATATATATGTAGGTCAGTAAACTTCCAAACAAGTGGGGATGTTTCTCTTATTTGCATTATGAAGTGATATTAAATGTATGCAATTTTTACGTGCTGCTTGCTACTGCCTAGTATTAATTACAAAAACAAATAATTACACCAAAAACAAATTTGACTTCTTTTCTTGTACGACCTGCATACGTAATGTTAAAATTTTAAGAAAGAACAAGCATAAGCGCGGCCGATCTAGTAGCAGCGCAGAAAGAAGAAATATCTTCACTCCGCCCTCCCGTGCCTGTTGCTGAAAATTTAATAATTGAGTCATTGTGACTCTATAATATTTTTACTCAATGCTAAAACCGACATTTCTATTTTCAAGTTCAACTGAATCATATTTGTATAAAAGGAAACAATACTGTATATTCTGTAAATTATTGTAAGTTATTGGCGAAATTCAAACCCTTATAATTTTTGTCTCCACTAATTGAAAAATTATAATTTTTTATATTTTTTAGAGCTTGTTATGTGGATTTGATCCACATATTTATCAATTTAAGTTTGTCTTACAAACCAATAGACAAAGCAACAAAAACGGCTTTTAATGTTGCTTATTTTAAATGATAAATAATCTAAACCTAATGTTATCGTCAACCGGATGTTGTTTGTAAAGGACATTGTTGATCATTCAAGTATCCAAAGGGAAATTCCATTATTTTCTTAAATACTTTTGTATAGATAAATTGTATTACTGATTATGTATACAAGGAACCGTATCTAATTACAATTATGAAAATAAGACAATACAAGGAAAAATCCCAAGTGCCGGGACTTCCGTCCTTGTATCCCATTTTGAACCTTTTTGCAAACAACAATAAAATGTAATAATACAATCCACTAAAAATAATGATAACTGACAATATATTATTTTAACCTTGATAGAAAATTAGTTAAGTTAGTTGTAAGATAATTTTATATAAATAAAGAAACAACTTTCTAGAAAAGTTAGTAATTTTAAACTACTCAATCTGTGTGCATTTATTGTAGAGGGACATTAGGCATAACAGAAAATAAAATTGGTGGCAGCGGTGGGATATGAAGTGGTGAAAACCGAGTATAAAGCGGTAAAATATGAAGTGGTGAAAACCGAGTATAAAGCAGTAAAATATGAAGTGGTGAAAATCGAGTATAAAGCGGTAAAATATGAAGTGGTGAAAACCGAGTATAAAGCGGTAAAAAATTAAGTGGTGAAAATCGAGTATAAAGCAGTAAAATACAAACTGGTGAAATATAAAGCAGTGGAATGTGAAGAATTGATTACGGGAAAGTAGTCGAGTTATATATTAATGAGTCGAGATAAACGTGCTGTATGAAGAATGACAAGAAAACAGAAATGCTGAAACAATTCCTGATGATCTGGAGCTGGTGAGATTATTAAATGATCATAATTATTATTATAAATTATAAATATTATAAATATTGTTCTTTAATTATTAAGTTTCATTGTGAATATTGTTAATTCAACATATACTTTATTTTTAAAATTGACAATTTTTAAAATTGAGGAATTAACTCATTAGCTGAATAGATATAGTTAGCAGTTATTGCAGCGTTTTTACTTTAAATTGATACATAATGGCAACAAATGATTTAGAAAGTTCAGGTAGTTCAGGCAATTCAAATGGATTAGGAGAAACGATAGATATTAACACATTAATAAAATTAATACCCAAGTTCAAGAGTGACAAGACTGAACTTTATACATTTGTCTCAGCTTGCGATGATGCTATAAGCGTAGCAAGATCGCATCAAAAAGATTTTTTATTTAAATATATTAAGTCACAGATATCAGGAAATGCAAGACTGATATTAGAAAATAGAGTTATAGGTAACTGGGATGATCTTAGGATTCAACTCAAACAGAACTATAAAGACAGTGACAGCACATTAGCTTTATATAGAGAATTGATATCTACCAGACAGGAGGGACGAACAGTTAGGCAGTTCCAATTATTTTTGGAAACTATGTCGAGGAAATTATGAGCAGATGCGAAGATAGAATCGCAAGATGCTAGTGTTAGGGAAGCGGTGTATAATTATATAGAAACGAAAATTGTTTTAAATGCATTCATAAATGGCTTAGATGGAGAAATCGGCCAATATGTAAACAATTGTCGTCCAAAATCATTATCAGAAGCGGGAAGATTTGCACAGGATGAAGAATCCAGGATAAGATACATACAAAGTACAAGACGAAATTTCAGTGTTAAGGTAACACAGGTAAAATGCTATAATTGCGGGAAACTAGGACACATCGCTACAAAATGTACCACGAGCAAGGAACAATCTAGTAGCAATGATGGGAAAATTATAAAATGCTATAAATGCGGCAAAACAGGACATTTTGCAAATAAGTGCTATTCAAATGTAGCACAGAAGAATATTTCTTTGAAGGCAACGTTTTCAATTAACTTCACTAAAGAAAGTCCTTACATAATAATAAATCGTAAAAACTGTTACTATAAATTCCTCATAGATACCGGAGCTAGTGTCAGTTTAATTAAATCTAAGTGTATATATATAGAAGAGATGAATAATGGTAATAAAATAGAACTAATTGGTATAGGTAAAAAAGCAGAAAAAACAATGGGAAGTACGTCCATTAGAATAGGAATTAGGAATAAAAACGGGAAAACGGATAATTATAGATGGAAATTTCACGTGATACCAAATGATTTGGTTTACGAATATGATGGCATAATCGGAGTAGATTTTTTAGGCTATTTTAAGTGCAAGATAGATTATGACCAGGATTTGTTTTATGTTAATAAAAATGTGTATTGTCTCCAATGTAATAAATTTGAAGAATTTGTCCCGCCAAGGAGGGAAGTATTTCGATCCGTTAAAGTTAGTAAAGGTAAAAAGAATGGATTAGACGTATATGTTCCACGTTATGAAGATGAAAAAATTGTCATTCCTCATTGTATTAGTACAATGAGAAATGGAAAATGCTTGGTGAGCATTATAAATAAATGTGAGGAAAAGGTATTAATTGATTTTCCATTGAAGGTAGAAGATCTTAGGAGTTATAATATTGTTAATAATTGTAAAGAGGATCCTAAGAAAGAAAAATTATTGACAGAAAGAGTGTTCCAAATAAGAAATAGAAATGAATGTATACAAAAAAGTTTGAGAGTAGATCATACGAATGATGAGGAGAATGAATCAATTAGGAAATTGATTTCGGAATATAGCGATTTATTTATTTTAGAAGGAGAAAAACTGAGTTTCACTGACACGTTAACTTGTGACATAAGAACACAAGAAGGAGTAAAACCTATCTATACAAAGACATATAGATATCCAAAGGTACATGAAGAGGAAGTGAAAAACCAGGTGAAGAAATTATTAGAAAACGATGTTATACAGAATTCTAAGTCGCCTTGGAATTCACCTGTGTGGATGGTTCCAAAAAAGAAAGATGCTTCAGGAACAACAAAGTGGCGAATAGTAGTTGATTTTAGAAAATTAAATGAAATGACGGTGGCGGATACATATCCAATACCAAATATTAATGAGATTTTAGATCAACTAGGAACATCCAAATACTTTACAACTCTAGATCTAACAAATGGATTCCATCAAATTAAAATGACAGAAAAGGATATCGAGAAAACAGCATTTACTACCCCACATGGGCATTATGAATTTAAAAGGATGCCATTTGGATTGAAAAATGCACCCAGCATTTTTCAGAGAATGATGGATATTATTCTGATGGGATTAAAAGGAATTAAATGTTTTGTATACATGGATGATATTGTGGTATATGGCAAGAATTTAAAAGACCATAATGAGAAATTAAGAGATGTTTTGGAACAATTAAGGAGAGCCAACTTGAAACTACAGGCAGACAAATGTGAATTTCTAAGGAAAGAAGTCGCATATTTGGGTCATGTTATTGGAGAACGAGGTGTTAAACCTAATCCAGATAAGATATCGGCAATAGTGAAATTGTCTCCTCCAAAGAGTGTTAAAGAAACACAGTCGTTCATGGGAGCGATCAACTATTATAGAAGATTTATTAAAGGTTTTAGCCAAATAGCAGCACCTATTAATAAACTTCTTAGGAAAGAAGTTGAATTTTATTGGGGGGAGGAGCAGGACAAAGCATTTGGAAAATTGAAGGATAGTTTAGCTAGTGTAGTGACCTTGCAATTTCCAGATTTTGAAAAGAAATTTATAGTTACAACAGATGCTTCGAACGAAGGTCTGGGAGCAGTTCTATCGCAGGAAACTGGTAACAAAGATATGCCGATTCAGTTTATTAGTAGGAGTTTGAATAGTGCTGAGAGAAATTATAGCACTACAGAAAAAGAATGTTTAGCCATTGTTTGGGCTGTAAAGGTATTTAGACCTTATTTGTATGGGAAGAAATTTTTGATAAGAACAGATCATAAGCCATTGAAATGGTTGTTCAATGTAAAGGACCCTGGATCAAGATTGGTACGATGGAGACTTAAATTAGAAGAGTATATCTATGATATTGAATATAAGAAAGGAGTTGAAAATATAGTAGCAGATCATTTGAGTAGAAATGTCTTAGCAGTAACAAGAAAAGAAAAGAAAAAGAAATGTTGTAGTTGCTGTAGTGAACAGAGCAAACAAGAAGGTAAAAAACCGCAAAGTGCTCAAGAGGAAATTGAATTTGAAAATAATGGAAATAAATTGGTTAAAGTAAACTCGAAAAACAGTATTGAGGAAAATGTTCAGGAAAGAAGGAAAGTTATCGAGATAACAGATTTTCTGAAAATGAAAGAAATAATTAAGGAGTATCATGACAGCATTATAGGTGGTCATGTGGGACAAAAAGCAACGATTACGAAAATTAGAGAGAAATATACGTGGAAAAATTTAAATGATATGGTTGCAGATTATGTAAGAGCTTGTAAAAAATGCCAATTAGGTAAAATTGATAGACATCCTACTAGAAAGCCTATGCAACTGGTTTCAAATGCTACTTGTGCACTTGAACAAATTAATTTGGATCCAACTGGTCCTTATCCAGTATCCGAATCTGGAAATTTGTACGCATTAAGTATTCAAGACAGTCTTTCAAAATATGTGCGTTTCACACCACTTAAAGATAAAAGTGCCGAAACGGTTGCTCAAGCTTTTGTAAACGAATGGATTACATATTTTGGTATTCCAAAAATAATATTAACGGATAATGGTACAGAGTTTTGTAATGAGTTAATGAAAGATTTAGCTAAAATCTTCAAGATTAAACATATTACTACTAGTGTGGCTCACCCACAATCAAATGGATCTATAGAAAGAGTACACGCAAGGTTAAAGGAATATTTGAATACAGTTGATTTTGAGAAATCAAACTGGGATGAAGCTATGAAGTTTGCAGGTTTATGCTATAACACAACAACTCATTCCTCTACGGGTTTTTCACCACATGAAATAGTTTTTGGAAGGAAAGGAAATAGACCAAGTGGAATTGACGTCTTAGATTTAGTAACTATAGGGGGATACGTGAATAATATTAAACATATGATAGAGAACATTGAAATGGAAGTAATGTAAAGATATGGTTATACAAAAGAAAAGACGCGTCGTTTTGAGTGTCCAAAATAAGACTGATTTTTATTCATTTTTATTCTTAAGTCTAACATTGTTTCTTAATACTAATTTCCAATAGAATCTTATGTAATTAACCCAAATTAAAAGCATAGTATGGTATCCATCTGTCCCATTCTTCTTCTTCAGTAAAATTTAAAAGATATTCATTGAGGACTCTATGATTCCTTTCTATTGTACCAATTGTTTCATGGTGGTAAGGAGTTGAGAATACTTGTTTTATATCTAGTAATTCTGTGATTTTTGCAAATAATTCATTTACAAACTCAGTTCCTCTGTCTGATTTGAGTATTTTGAATAAACCGAATTTTAATATTAGTTGTTCAATTAATGTTTTAGCTACGGTATGTGCTTCTTTATTTACCATTGGATATGCAATGATGAATCTACTTAATTCACATTGCATTGTGAGAATATATCTAAATCCATTTGAAGGACGAAGAGGGCCTACGGTATCAATTTCTACTGTTTCGAAAACGTTTGTAGGTGTTGTTGTAATTTCTAATTGTTCTTTTGTATGTTTCGTTTGTTTGTTGATTTGACATTTGTGACATGTACTGATATATTTATGAACCATTTGTTTCATTTTGCTCCACGTATACCGTTGTTTTAATTTTGTGAAGGTTTTCCTTACACCTAAGTGTCCGCTGTAAGGAGTATTATGATATTCTTCAATGAGTCTGTATCTTTTTATTGTATCCGTGATTTGTTCTGGGCTTTTATAAATTAATATTTTGAGACGTTTTTCATTTTCATTTCTTCGTTGCAACATATTTATAATATTCTTAAATTCTTCTTTTGCCATGGCATCAAATATTGTATCTTCTTCTGCTAGCGCTAATTCATAGATTTTAAAATTTTCTATTTTGGATATGAGTTTCTCCATGATCGAAATCGGCTTCGTAGGTACCTCGCTCATTTCCACCTTTACTACATTTTTCACAATGTGTAATTTTTCTTTATTATTTTTATTTATATTAAACTGCAGTTTCATTGTATGTCTGATATCACTAATGGATGTACAGTCCCAGCAATAGAGTTGATCAGGCTCATTGGAACGTGTGTTTCCGATAGGATTATCATTCTTTTTCATCGCGCGTTTTGTGTTACTCCTCGTTGTAACATATACTCGAGTATCGTCTCTTGTTTCTAATTGTCTCATTAATTCTTCTTCATTAGCCAGACTTAATTTCTTTGATACATTTTCGTCGTTGTTGAGCGGTATAAGAGCTTTTAAAGTATTGGTATCTATCTTGATTCTAGATAGTGCATCTGCATTTGTGTTTATCTTCCCTTTTTTGTATATAATTTCAAAATCATATTCTGACAAGTCTATTCTTATTCTAGTCATTTTGGATGAGGGGTTCTTATGTACGAACAGGGAAATTAGGGGTCTATGGTCTGTTATAACAAGAAAACGTTTGCCATAAACATATGGGCGAAAATAATTGATTGCCCAATGTATCGCTAGCAACTCCTTCTCTATAATTGGCTTATTTAAATCGTGTTTTTGGAGAGCTTTGCTTGCATAACAAATTGGAAGGTCAGATCCAATCTCACCTTGTGAGAGTACAGCACCTAATGCATAATCAGATGCATCAGTGGTAATTATAAATGGTTTATTGAAATCGGGGTACTTGAGTACTGGTGGGTTTATTAGTTTTGATTTTAAGTTTTCAAATGCTTTATCACAATCTGAATTCCATTCAAACTTCTGGTTTTTCTTTAGTAAACGATTTAAAGGTTTTGCAATGTTTGCAAAATTTCTTATAAATCTACGGTAATAATTACAGAAAGCTACATATCTTCGTACTTCATCAGTAGTTGTGGTTTTTGGGTAGTTCATAATGACTTGATGTTTGGCCGGATCAGTTTTTATTCCGTGCTCTGTTATCAAATGACCTAAGTAAGTAACTTCATGCTTTAAAAAGTTACACTTGTCTGGATTTAATTTAAGATTGTATTCATTTAGTCTCTCAAAAACTTTCTCTAGATTTATATTATGGTGTTTCAAACTATTTCCAAAAATTATTATATCATCTACATATAAAAATGCTTCCGTTTCCAAACCTGTTAATGCTAATGTTAACATTCGTTGGAAGCTATTAGAGCTAATCTTTAATCCGAAAGGTAATCTTTTAAATTCGTAATGACCATCATTTGTTGAAAAGGCGGTTTTTTGTCTTGAAGAGGCGTCAATTGGTATTTGATGAAATGAGCTGGTCATATCTAAAGTGGAAAAATACCTAGCTCTTCCAAGCTTATCGAGAACATCCTCCAAACGTGTTAAGGGGAATTTGTCGTTGACTATCCTTTCATTGAGTTTTCTGTAATCAATGACGAGTCTCCAATTCTTGTTATCGTTTGTTGATTTCTTAGGAACAAGCAAGATTGGTGAATTGTAGGGGCTTTTTGACGGTTGTATTATATCGTCTTGTAATAGTTTTCGAACTTGTGTTTTTATATCATCATTATGACAATGTGGTAATCGGTAATTTTTAATGTATATTGGATTATTGTCAGTTGTAGAGATGTGTTCTGTATAAAAATTGTTTGTAGATAATGGTTCTGATTCGAGTTGAAAAATGTGTTGGTATTTTGAAATTAGTGGAATTAGTGTTAGTGCATCTTCTTTCAGCTGTACCTTGTCAAGAATTTTAGCTAATCTTTGTTCAGTATAAATTTTTGATTTGTTATTTATACAGTAATAGTTATACAAAGGTTGTGACTTAATTTTTAAATCAGTTATGTTGATATCTGATTCGTTTGTATTTATCACATTTATGTGGCAAATTCCGTTTGCTGGTACTATGGTATTGGCCATGTACACTCCTTTGTTGATTTCGTTACTGAACAGAACAGTATCTGTATTAAAACGAATGTCTATAGGTAATATGTTTTGAGTTCTCGCTTTAACTGTAAATGTTTTAATATTTATTGGAATTGTTGTGGACTGTAAGTCCGAAGTTACTGTTAGAGAAAATGTGTAGTAATCTATATTACATTTAAAATGTGTTAAAAAATCTCTACCTATTATTCCATCCACCTCAATTGGGAAGTCTGTATCGACTACTGAGAATATGTGATTTAGAAATAATCCATCAAAATTTAGGCTTAGTTTTGAAATACCTAAAGATAACTTGTGACCATCTGTAATACCAGTTAATAAGCAAGTTGTGCTAGAATCAAAATTTAAATTGTAGTTATTTTTTATAATAGACACATCAGCACCAGTGTCAATTAAAAGCTTTAAACTTTTATCAATAGTATTGCAAAATACTATTACATAATTTGATATATTAGGGTTTATATTGAAAATTTTTAATGATGTACCAGAGGAGAATTCCCTAAGTTGTCCTCTGGTTCTGAGTAGTTTTCCTGGGCATTTAGTATCTGTACACGCCTGTTTCGGTTAGAGTTGAATTGACTCCTTGGATTCCGAGCTGTATTGTTGTATCCTGTTCTATTTCTATTCTCAACGTTTGAAGTATTGTTGGGGTACGCGTTGTTTCTGTTTCTATTGAAGTTTCTCCCATTATTGCTTCTATTTTGAGAATTGTTGTTAATTCTCTGGTTATATTGGAATCTATTTTGATTCATTCTATGTTTGTCGTATCTTCTTTGACTATGAAAACGTTGTTGGGTGAAAAAGACTTGTTGTTGCATTGGTATATGCATATTTTCTGCAAACAATCTAGCTTCTGTAAAGGTCTTTGGTTGAGCTGCCTGTACAGTTTGTGAATAAACAGTATTTAATCCCTTTTTAAATGCTAACAATGCTGTTTCATCATTTACTAAAAGTACGGCCTTTCCTTCCGGAGATGACTTCTTAAAATTATTCTTTAGTAATGTCGCATTGTTTAAATTCGCTAGAATGGTTAATATATTTTCTGTATATTCGTGTATTTTCTGGTGAGGGCCTTGTTTTACTTCTGCTATCTTTTGGAGCAGTTGAGGTATGGTATCCTTTGGTATGAAGTTCCTTTTTAGATTCTCTATTAGTTCAGGAAGTGAATCTGGAATTCCTACGGGGCTGACTTTGGCTCTTACTGAATGTTGTAACTTGCATTCTACTATAAAATCTAAAAATGCTTGTTTGTCAGAGTCACGTAGCTTGTCATGAATTATATTCAATCTATGTATAAAATTGTTTAATTCTTCAACTTTACCGGTGAAAGTGGGTACTAGTTTTTCCACAGTTTCGTAATTTAATTTTTCCATGTTTGTGTTTGTAGCACTACTGTTTTCCTGGGTAACTATGTGTTCACTAGTAGACATACTTAATAAATATTGTTTAGTCAGGTTATATTTGTCGAAAAATGTTTCTGTTAATGAAGCTATTGTTTCAAACTTAGAAGTTGGGTAAATTGTTCTAACTTTACTTGACAGATATTCTAATCTTTTTAATTTTTCGGATACTGTAGTTTTTGAATATCCTCTTGAAGCAGATTTTTTTGCGTTTCTTAATATGATATGTATTTCAGATATACACTCAGATATAGTTTCCATTAACTAAACTAGTTGCTATTGTGTATTGGGGACATGAATATAGCTAACGATTTCTATGTACGATCTATTTTATATTAAATTGAACGAAGTAAACGATAATACTGACACATGTGAACGAGTGAACGAGAGACAGAAATAAAAGATAAAAGAACTTTTATTTATATATATATTTATTATTATATTAGTACATGGTTTAATATAATTAAAAGTTTTTAGTAATTTTTATTTTCATACATGTAAAGTAATTTTTATTTTTATACATTTTCATATTAAATTTTAATATTATTTTATTTAATACTGTAATATAATATGTTACAGAAATATTATATAATTTTTACATAAAAAAAATATAATCTTTTTCATCATTTTAAATTTTCAACATATTTTTAAACATTTGATGTTTGTTGGTGATGAACATGTTTGTGTACATAACTTTTGAAATATTTATTTATTCTAAATATTACATATACAATACATATTATAATTATAAGTGTTATTATTGCTACCTGTTGTTCCGGCATGTTGACTTCTAGAATCTGGTTCTGGTTGTTGTTGACTGTGTTTGTGTCAGGTGCATCCGCGGAAAACCAACCCATGATGTTTCAGCTGCAGATGAAAATGTTTTTCTTCTCTTTTTAATATATTTTAAAATATGCGTCGTTAGTTGCAATGAAAAAATGTTTTATTTGTACATGAACACACGTTTGTAGATCGTTGGATCTTTCAGCTAATTAATTAATTTCACATATATATATAAATTTAAATTTATTTATTAATTGTTTTTGCCATTGAGATTTGGCATAGTTCACTTAGTTTTTAGTTGTATTCACATAATATGAAAATTTTAATATGAAAATTTTATTATTTTTTTTTTTTTGTTTATACGATTTTTAAAATTCACTTTCTATTCATTTAAATATATATAAATTTAAATTTATTTATTAATTGTTTTTGCCATTGAGATTTGGCATAGTTCACTTAGTTTTTAGTTGTATTCACATAATATGAAAATTTTAATATGAAAATTTTATTATTTTTTTTTTTTTGTTTATACGATTTTTAAAATTCACTTTCTATTCATTTAAATATATATAAATTTAAATTTATTTATTAATTGTTTTTGCCATTGAGATTTGGCATAGTTCACTTAGTTTTTAGTTGTATTCACATAATATGAAAATTTTAATATGAAAATTTTATTATTTATATAAATTTATTTATTATTGCTTAGTTTTCACTTAGTTTTTCTTAATTGTTATTTAATTAGTGGTCCTTGCCAACGAGATTTGGCAGGATCGCCATGTAAAGATATGGTTATACAAAAGAAAAGACGCGTCGTTTTGAGTGTCCAAAATAAGACTGATTTTTATTCATTTTTATTCTTAAGTCTAACATTGTTTCTTAATACTAATTTCCAATAGAATCTTATGTATTGATTCTATTGGTTATTACTTATCATACTTGCGTCTAATTGGTTAACCCAAATTAGACGTATATACTATTCTTACAAACATAACTTATCAATAAATGGTGTACTATTAACAAATGCAATTGTTCCACATATGGTTTCACTTGAAACCGTTTATTCTATTGACACAGTTTTGACTTATGCATATTGCACATATGGTGCAATGTGCGGCTCAGTTATTTGTCATCAAAGAAATGACAAAATAAAGGCTCATATTACTTGACAATAGTTTGTCATAAATTTTATCAAAAATAGAACTGTGTCAATGTTTACTTTAAAATAAGTGGAACAATTGAATGTTTTGTGATATGTGTGGTCTCATACCCATATCACATTACAGTAAAAAGGAGTACAACTGCTTCAAAAGAAAAATCTAAATTAGCATATGATAAAAAAGCAACAGATACACCATATTATGAAGTAGGTCAAAAAATATTAGTCAGAAATTTAACAAAAAAAAAAAAGTTAGAAAACACTTTTACTGGTCCATATACTATAATAAAGGTTACAGAAACAAATGTTTTTATACGAACAAATCAAAGAACAAGAAAATTTTCAAAAAATTTGGTTAAAAGATATGTTGAAAACTAATCTTCTTGATTAGCTTAATTGTGGCAGTATTTGAGGAAAATAAGCAATTAATATTAGAAAAAGAGAATAGTTATTTTTTTAGGGATAATGAATATTTTGCCATGTTCAATAATTGCGATTAATTTGAAACTATTGATAACAGTTAATGAGTTAGTAACCGAATCCACTATAAAAATGGATAATTGTATTCTTAATAACTTTATGAGAAGAAATAGTAAACATTGTCAAATTAAGTATAACATTATAATGTTGAAAATATTTGTATGCTGTAATAAATGAAATAAAATATGAATATGAATGTAAACAGAAATAAAATTAAAGAAAATGATATTTGAATGAAGTTTGTATATTGTATTTTGATTTTAGTTGCAAGTTCGAAACTGTAGACTATAAAATAACTATACCAGAGGATAAAAACGAAACTATTTTAAAAAAAAGATTTATATTATTATCATGATGATTGTTTTTAAATATAAAAATTAATGGAATTGGAGAAATTGAATTTTTAACGAAGCTAAATCTAAGTAATATTTATATGTGACACTAAGTATAATAATAGTTATTGTAAAATGTATAAAAGGGAGTTTATGCATAAATATATTTAATAAATGTTTTAATATAAAGAAAGAATCGCTAAAACGTTTGCCGAATAATATTGTAGTATATAATAAAAAAAAAATCAAATAATGAAGTAACAGTTAAAACAAATAAAACTGAAAATAAATGTAATTATGAATGGTAAATAAAAAATATACAATAATTTTTTAGAACTTAAGATATATGTTATCTTAACAATACTTTTGTGACTTTATTGTATTTATGTTGATTTATATGTTAGAATTGTAAAAAATATTACAAAACAAAAGTTATCGAGTGGGAGCTTTTGGTGGCCAAGTTGATGTTGACTTTTCTGGACAATTGTGATTAAGGATCTGCTTCTGGAAGTAAAGACAATTACTTTGTCACTGCCTTTCTTTAAGGACGGAGGTGTTATGTGGATTTGATCCACATATTTATCAATTTAAGTTTGTCTTACAAACCAATAGACAAAGCAACAAAAACGGCTTTTAATGTTGCTTATTTTAAATGATAAATAATCTAAACCTAATGTTATCGTCAACCGGATGTTGTTTGTAAAGGACATTGTTGATCATTCAAGTATCCAAAGGGAAATTCCATTATTTTCTTAAATACTTTTGTATAGATAAATTGTATTACTGATTATGTATACAAGGAACCGTATCTAATTACAATTATGAAAATAAGACAATACAAGGAAAAATCCCAAGTGCCGGGACTTCCGTCCTTGTATCCCATTTTGAACCTTTTTGCAAACAACAATAAAATGTAATAATACAATCCACTAAAAATAGTGATAACTGACAATATATTATTTTAACCTTGATAGAAAATTAGTTAAATTAGTTGTAAGATAATTTTATATAAATAAAGAAACAACTTTCTAGAAAAGTTAGTAATTTTAAACTACTCAATCTGTGTGCATTTATTGTCGAGGGACATTAGGCATAACAAGCTTAGGATATTGTTATTTTTAAATAAAAACATATTATAATTTTATTAACAGTAAAATTTTAAAAGTGAAAATTAGCAAAATTCCTTCATATTTTTATAGCTTGTTTCACTACAATCTGCGATACCCTAAAAATGTATCCAAGTTTTTCCATGAAATTTTTCCCCTAATAGCCAAATGTTAAAAGTTCACAAAAATTTGTTTTTCCCAGTCTATGTTTTGTAGCTATTTCAGATCTCAGAAATAATTAAATAATTATGCAAAATACATTCAGTAAACCTCATAAATTTTAACAAAAAATTCAATAAGTAATAATATAAGGACATTTATTATTAACTTTTACCCCGAAGTAAAATTAAATGTTTCGAATGCTCGTAAGACACTAAAATTTATTTCCAAAATTGAATTCCTTATATAGTAACTTAATATCTAATAAATACATGAGATAGGCTTATCGCCAATAGAGATACAAATATTTTATCTTAAAATAAACATATGTTAAATTGAAACAAAGGAAAACATGCGTAATTCGAGCATGCGTATAAGAAAGAAAATTCCTTTTGTTATCTTTTAGTGTTTTTGGTGGCATTCTGCTTATCTGGATGATAAGCCACCTAAATAAACACCACCGTTCGTGTGAACGAAATAACTAAATAGTGAAGGCCGCAGAGTGTTCTTAAGATAAGAAGTTATGAGAAAATTTATTGAAATTTGAACATTTAT
>NC_051846.1:217295432-217305440 GCF_002237135.1 Teleopsis dalmanni | reverse complement strand
ACAAAGTATTTTTTGCATTAAAGTCTCCACCAACAATGTACCGATTGCCGAGAGTGTTAAGGTAGCTCAGGTATACATCCTTCGAGGTATTGTGTTTCGGAGGGCAGTAAATAACTGATACTGTTAATTCGCCTTTTGAATCATGAATATGGACACTTGTAGCTTGTATTTGATCTGTTTGGTATATACTGGCTATCGAGCATTGCATATTTTGCTTAATAATTACTGCTGTTCCACCATGGGCTTTGTTGTCGGGATGATTTGTATGATATATCGAATAGTTAGGGATTTTGATGAAACTTTTGTCTGTGAAGTGTGTCTCTGATACCAGTAGTACATCAATGGAATTGATATTTAAGTATGTTCTCAGTTCTAGTTGTTGTTTGCTGAGACTGTTTGCATTCCAATCTAAAATTTTTAATTTATTTCTGTTCATCCAGTTTGGTGATTAGGATGGTTAAAATATGTATAACGTTGGCAACTTGCGTCATAAGCTGTTTCATCATTTGCTGGAGTTTAATGGAGATTTTGTGCGCGGATGTAATACGTTTTGTATATTGCATACTTCATGTCCTAGTTCAGCTAGCTCTAATATAATTTCATTTTTGTTAGCGGAGTGGTACATACCGCGTAAGAAGGTCTTTCTTCTTTTGGTTTATACGTGTAGTACTCTACGCTCTTTTCTTCAAGAAATTTTACTATGCTAGTGTGATCTACTGATTCGTATGGCTGGATTTTTATTTCATTGTTTTGTAATACACGAATTTCATATTTAGGATATTTGTAGTGCATCTAACGTTTTAATTATGTTGTCTAGCAGCTATACTTTTTGTACGTAAATGGGTGGTGGTTTTTTATTTTTCGCCGCTTGATTTTGTGTTGTTTTGCTATCTTTAGTGGGTTCTTCATCATTATCAGTTGCTAGGACAGCAAACCTATTGGTAGCTAAGAAATACTCGTTTAATGTGTACTGTTTTTTGTTTTGTTTGTGCTTTTTGGCGCTTATTTCATTGATTTTCTTACCAGGGGAGCTACGAATTCTCTTATTCACTACTGGCGTGTTGAAGCCATTGTTTTTGTTTGTGGTTGCATCTTCAGTTGTGTTTGCAGTTCTGGTGTTAATATCAGAGTTTTCCAAATTCTGAATGAGTTTTGATGGTGAATTGTGTTGATGATGGTTTGATTGTTGGAGTTTTATGTGGTACTCCTGCTGTATTTGTTGTTTCTCTATTTACTAGTTCTGTTGTGGTTGTTTTTGTTGGGTTTGCAATGATTTTTTTGTAGTTGTAACTGTTGATTTGATTGTAGAAGTGTTGTTTGATTATTATTATTGGATGCTTTTGAGCATAGGACAGCTTGTTGGTGCGTTTTATGCTTTTGTTGTTGATCTTGTGTTATAAGACTTTTAATATAGTGGTTTGTGTACACACTAAACAAAGAATAGGTTGTATATGCTGTCTCAGCTGAATATTTCAATTTTGTTTAATTACTATAAACAGCTTTTTCAGTAATAAAATAAAATATAATAATAGCTGTCTCTATTAGCACTTTTTGTTTTGTTTATATATACACAAAACCGCATTGTTCTTTTGTTTGAATGCTTATTCACTTTTGGTTATAAGCTTTAGAAATTAATCTGCTGTCTCTGTCAGCTGTTTGAGTTTTTTGTTTTTTTTTTTAATAAAGTTGTACAAAAAGAAAAAAAGTCAACAAAAATCGAAAAAAGCGCGCGCTATTTTCAAATTAATATTTTATGCACTTAAAAGTTTTACTATTTGTTTTCTGCGCAAAAGTGATCTATTTTTGTGAATTTGTATTAATAACAAAAGTGATATTTATAAGACTACTTCTTATTTATTTGTTTTTATACTGTAATTTAAATTTCTTCGAAACCGGTGTAAAAAACAGGTCCGCTCACTACGAAACTTTGACT
The DNA here is from genome assembly GCF_002237135.1 of Teleopsis dalmanni. Taxonomy (NCBI): domain Eukaryota; kingdom Metazoa; phylum Arthropoda; class Insecta; order Diptera; family Diopsidae; genus Teleopsis; species Teleopsis dalmanni. Next base: position 217,303,507 of record NC_051846.1, on the reverse strand, counting down.
ACGAAATTTTAATGTAATGTAACGTTATTTTACAAAATTTTAATATTCTAATATCAATTTTATTATTATTTTTATAATATATTTTTCTTAGTATTAGCACTTATCAGAAATACAAATAAGCTTACATAAGTCCAAAACCTTTTGCGTTGTTCATCTCAGTTTAACTTTGGTGTTCTTCACAGTGAGTAAGTTGATCCCACGATGGCTACGCTCGGCGTGCGTGCAGTCTTCTGTAATGTTTAACGAATGCTGGTATGTAAGCAAGATCTCCAAATAATGTGAGACGTAATACATATGAATAGTTATTCCTGCCTAATACGAGCATGCATCCTAATCCTATTGATGCAATCAAGAACAAGTAATGAAGCGGCTTGCTTCCGCTGGTACCTAGGCCAGTGTTACGTGGTCAGAAGGGTGAGAGAATAATTTAACAACGCATCAGTTTGCAGTCATAAGTATATTCTGGATTTATTGAACAATAATTTGGGTTTTTATACAATATTCTAGTTTGTAGCAATCTCAATACTCCGCCTCTTCATTCCAGACAAAACCTGAAAAAATATAACGGCAGCCAATCAAAGTGATTGCTGACCTTGCAGAATGCATTGCATTGCGACTACACTGTTTGCTCATTTAGGTCAAACGTTATAGTTATTATTAGAGTGCATTGACAATATTGCTTGCACATGTCTATTGCAATATAGGAAATATTATTATTGAAAGTATTGTAACATGTGTTCAGCAATCGTCAAATATTGGAACAGCGTGTGGCAATACTTTCGTTGGTAATACGAAACTCTTTTGTTTATGTCGCTTTGCTTATGCTTCTTGTGCGGTAATTCATAAATTTGCTTATTATAATTTATAAGTAATGTTAAGTGGCTAAATGAGGAACGCCGTAATGTGATACCCATCCTTCGACAAACGCGCCGGCGATGACTTCAGTTGACACGTCTGATACAGGATCCACCACGGGCCACCGTGAAAAACGATCGATGCACGTCACACAGTCTTTTATCCTGCGACAATGGTAGTGGTCCGATGATGTCCATATGCACATGTTGGAAACGCTCATCTACGCCTGCGAAACAGCCTATAGGTGACTTTATGTGCCGGTTAACTTTAGACAATTGGCATGCGATACAACTCTTGACAAACTCGGCTGCGTCCTTTGCTAAACCTGGCCAGACGAAATGTGCTTGAATCAGTTTGCGTGTCGCTCTTACGCCTGGATGCGCTAAGTTGTGTAGCTTTGTCATCACTAACTTACGACAACTGGCTGGAACGAACGGTCGCACAACACCTTCGGAAATGTCGCAAAATACCTCAGTATTATAAATTGGTAACTTATACGCAACGAGCTTCAAAGATGTGTCGGCTTGATGTTCAAGTAATGCATGCAACTCATCATCTGATACTTGCGCCTTAGCTATCAAGTCCACTTCTGATGCCTCAAATTCAATTTGAGCGATACGCGACGGTGTATCGGCCACGCAATTATCTGCACCATCTATATGACGGATGCCAGTGGAGAATTGGCTTATGAATTCCAACTGCCTAACGCGCCGTGGCGAAGTTTTCTCGCTGTTCTGCTTGAACGCAAACGTGAGCGGTTTATGATCAGTCAGTGTGATGAAATCGCGCCCTTCGAGTGCGTACTTGAAATACTGTATAGCTTGAGCGATGGCAGTAAGCTCTCTGTCGTACGCGCTATATTTTAATTGCGCCGTATTCAACGCCTTCGAATAAAATGCCAAAGGTTGCGACTTGCCTGCTACAATCTGCTGCAAAACAGCACCATGAAGTTGAGAATTGTAGCATATGCTAAATCCGCCTTGCAAGACTCGAATGCGGAAATGTCTTCTGGTTTCCAGATAATCTTGCTATTATCGTATTTTCGGTTCCCAGGAGTGAGATTGAACAAACATTGCTGACTGCGTTGCGTAGAAATGGTCGATAAAAGTTAATCATCCCCAGAAAGCGCCGAAGCTCCTTCACCGTTGTTGGAAGTGGAAAATCACGAATTGCGGCTACCTTGCTTTCGGGAGGCTTGAAATCGTGTGCACTGATGGAGTGGCCCAAGAATTCGATCTCGCTGCAACCAAATTCACACTTGGCAAAATGCACTGTCAGACCAGCTTGACAAAGACGCTCAAAAACGGTTTGGAGATGAACTCGATGTTCTGCGGCGTCTGTTGAAGCAATCAATATGTCATCGATGTATGCGAAAACAAAATCTAGTCCAGCCAAGGTTGCGTTAATAAACCGTTGAAATGTCTGGGCTGTGTTTCGTAAGCCAAATGTCATGAAACGGAACTCGAATAACCCAAAAGGGGTAGTAATCGCCGTTTTCGGTACATCCCATTCTGCCATTGGAATCTGGTGATACGCCTTTTGTAAATCAACCATAGAAAAAATGTTTTTTCCATGGAGAATGGTTGTTACGTCATGCAGGAAAGGGATCGGGTACCGGTCCGGCTTTGTTCGCGCATTCAACATACGATAGTCACCGCATGGTCGCCACGAGCCATCGCGCTTCCGAACCATATGCAATGGGCTCGACCAAGGACTCTTTGACGGCTGACAAATGCCTTTTCGCAACAAATAATCAAACTCCTTCTTTGCTTCCTCCAATTTTATCCCAGACAAACGTCGTGGACGGGCAAAAACTGGAGCACCAGTAGTCTCGATGAAATGTTCAACGTGCGTGTCACACGTGCGAGAGTTATCACGCAATGTGGCTAGATCACGATGTTCATCCAACAAAGAACTGTAGTCACCTGCAATAGAGTTGGCTCGGATGCCGTTCGCTTGCCCAACTGCTGCCGCGCCTCTCGCTACTAATAACGTTTTGTTGTCCACTAGCTGCTTCCGTTTCATGTCAACAAGTAAATCATAATACCTCAAGAAATCTGCGCCGACTATGGGATAGTTAACATTCGCCACCACAAATGTCCATGGGAAATCGCGCCTTAAACCAAGGGATAACGACAAACGTTTGATGCCGTATACGCGTATCGGCGTGCCATTAGCAGCAAACAAGCTGGGTAATAATGAAACAACTGACTTACCTCGTTTGATACCATATTTTTTCGGTAGTACAGACAGATCCGCTCCGGTGTCGATAAGAAATGCGGTTGACGTCGCCGGATCTCGTATTGTCAGTCGAGCTATAATTACGTTGCCCTCCAATAGGCTCGACGTCGATTGCAGCATGCTTAATTTTTTGACTTTGCATTAGATGTATATGTGCATGGCAGACGACATCTGAGTGCTTGCTCCCCGAACCTACTATGAAACCAGCACCAACCGGAGTGGTTTGAGGACTGCGATCGCGTTCGGCTCTTTCTGTGTGAGAGCTGTTGCGTTCCCGATGGCTGGCGTCCACCAAAATCCAATCAGCTTAACCGCTGCTCAATTTGATCCAAACGCTGGCACAACATGGCTGTCTCGTTCGAAACGCTGTTTCCACTAGATGACGCTGCAGCTATTTGATGATAATCGCCCGCTTCACAAATTTGATCGGTCAGTTTAGCTAATTCTACTAGGTCAACACTAGATGTTTGTAAAATGGCACGTACCTGCGGAGGTAGACGTTGGAGCCAATGTGACTTCAGGAATTCGTTACTAACTTCATCCTTCGCTAGTGCTGTCAGCTCATTCAACAACTGCGATGGTCGACGATCTCCTACTTCGATCTCAGAAAGGAGCCTCTGGATCTTTCGTTGCTCACTTTCACCAAATCGCTCTATAATCTGGTTCTTCAAGTAACTGTATTTACTAGTTGCAGGCGGGTGTAAAACAGCATCGGCTACATCAGCAATGACACTGGACTCGATCGCTGCGACGACAGTGTTGAATTTCGTAACGTCGCTAGTTATAGCGGCGACTGCAAACTGCGCCTTGATCACGTCGGGGTCACCACTTTAGCAAGGGACTCCACACTTTGCTAATAGATAAAGATACGAAAATTTAACAACAATAAACAACTTTATTTGAGAACAAAATTGGAAACGTTTTCCTTAAAACAAATTAATAAACTGAATATATTTTACATTGAATTTTACATTTAAATTTCAAATAATTCACAGACTACTGCGTCGCCACACATTGTTAATATGTATCTGTACCTGTTTGAGATACGAAGTGGGCCTACTGTGTCGATTGAGACTGTACTGAATGTTGAAGTTGGTGTGTCTGCCACTACAAGCGGTTCTTTAATATGTATTATTGTTTTATTCTGTGCGCATTTTGTGCAATTGTTGATAAATTCTTTAACCATTTGCCGCATATTTTTCCATATATATCTTTGTTTTAATTTCAGAATTGTCTTCCTAACACCTAAATGGCCTGATATGTTGGAAGTATGGAATTCGTCTATTTAAACATTGAATCTAGTTTCAAAGGGTCATCGCTACATGTAACTTGCACTTCATTATTAATTATTTCAATACTACTTTTTATTTCAGTAATATTTTCTTTATCAATTTTAAATTTTAATTTCTTTAAATTTTTAATGTCATTAAAGGATGTGCATTTCCATATGTGAAGTTGATCAGACTTCTTTGGAGATGTGTCTCTAATGCGTTCCGCGGATAATTCATTGTATTCATTTTTCTTATATATTTGCGCTTCTTTATTTTCATTATTTTTACATGCATGCTTAATTTTTTCATTCTTACTTAATTTTGCGGCCTTGCTCCTTGTTAAAATGTTAATTTTTATATTTCCTACGTCATTTTCTGTGATAGGTATCATTGCTTTCAGTGTATCAGTGTTTGTAAATAATTTCGAAATCATAATCAGATAAATCTATTTTGATTCTTATCATTTTTGATGACGGATTTTTGTGTGTAAATAATGAGACTAGTGGTCTGTGGTCTGTTACCACAATGAATTTTCTGCCATAGAGATATGTTCTAAACTGGTTGATGCCTCACTGAATGGCTTATAATTCTTTTTCGATTATGGGCTTATTGATATCATGTTTCTGCAGGGCTTTACTTGCATAAGCAATTGGCAAGTCATGACCTATTTCGCCTTGTGATAATATTGCTCCAAGGGCAAAGTCAGATGCGTCAGTTGTTAGTATAAATGGTTTGTCGAAATTTGGGTATTGTAAGATTGGTGGGTTTATCAATTTATCTTTTAATGTGTTAAATGCTTTTTCGCATTCTTCCGACCAAATGAATGGTTGTCCCTTTTTTAATAATGTGTTTAAACATTTCGCTATCATTGCAAAATCCGGTATGAATCGTCTGTAATAATTGCAAAATGCAATAAATCTTCGTGTTTCGTCTGCATTCATTGGTTAATTGATTTCGTAGTTTTGGTATAGTGGTTGTTGTTTTATATTTACTTGATAACAGGTTTTTTAATTCTTCTAGTGTTGTGGGCTGTTGAATCGCAGTTATGTTTGTTCATACTATTTGCGATAATTTTACATACAGTATGAAATCAATAAGTGAATTTTTGCCTGTAGGCGTTAGACCATTATAAATAATTTCAATTATTTTTATGAAAGGTTCCAGATCTCTGTGATTTCCTGAGAAGCTGGGAATAGCCTTTGTAGCTACCTCTAAATTGAAATCAGACATGATTCTTGTTGTGGTATGAGATTCAGTGTTTGAATTTTCAGGATTGTAGGTGATTGGTGTTGATATAGACTGTGGTATTGACATATCAATGTTGTATTGTGATAGTATTTTTATCAATTTGTCTCTTAAATGCCAGAAAATTTCTAAACCAGTCTCTTTATGTTCTTTTGAAAACTTTTCGTTGTATACGTTTAGTATACTTCGTATCTCCTTAAAAATTTCTGAAATATAGTAAATATTTTATACAAAATTTTTTTATATAAACATAAAGTGTCAGTGAACTATTGTTAATATAAAGGAAGGTGAAAGTCTATTTAACATTTGCTAATAAACTCAAATTACTTTGATCTTTAAAGTGTGGTCACTGGAGCACCCAATTAAAAAAGGCGCCAAAATGTACTCATGATAAACAAGCAATATAAGTAATATAAAAAATAAAATATTAACTATAATATCAGTGTTAAATAATAGTTATACTATTTGGTTAGTGCTACGGCTACAAAAACAATTATTAAACAAAAGCCCTTAAAAGTAGACTATAATTATTATTTTTTAATTTGCAATCTTTTTATATAAATCAAAAAGATATATATTAGATATACATATATTAAAAGAAATATATCATTTATTGTAACTATTTGCTATTAACTACAGAGTGATTGTTTTTGTGTTGCGTGTTCCTATGGAATGGGCGATAGAAGTAACAAAAGAAATATTCTATTAACTTCCCCAGAAGCAACTAACATCGCCAAAAAAGCTATGCCGAATAGTAACAATAATTCAGCATCGCAAGATGTTTTCTCTTGGGCCACTTTTGACGAGCGCTTGGCAAGTGTTCTGGATGTCAAACTTGAGAACATTGCTAAGAAAGATGATCTGCAAGTATTGAGAGAAGAAATCAATTGCTTAAAACAAGAAAATACTTCACTCAAAGAAGAATTGCGGGGGTTAAAAATGCAGATTGACCATATAGATAAAGACGGTAGACACAAGAATATTGTTGTAAAAGGCTTATCGTGCGACACAGTTATGTCTGCTGAAAACGAAATTCACAAACTGTGCAGTAACGTGCTGAAAGCAAATGTATCTGTGTGCACTGTAAAAAAACTACCTGGTAATGGCATTTTTATTGCAACACTTGGGTCAGAATCGCAGGCTAGACAGATATTATCCGCTGTGACGAAATTAAAAGGTACAAATATTTACATAAATAGAGATCTCACAGTGGATGAACGGTCCAGAAAACAGAATCTGCGCGCAGTAGATAATGAGCTTAGAAGACTGCATCCTGGTGTTAAAGTTCGATTAGGTGATTACTCGCTTTTTATTAACGACAAACCTTTCACTTGGAGAGAAAACAAAATTATTGCTGCTTCAACAGGAGATGCGAAAATGATTAATAACTTGCTTACTACAACAAAGTTTCAGTGCGATGTCAAACAAAATATAAGTAATATAAGTAATCGTCAGCTGATGGATGTCAACCCAGGAAGAAATACCCTGGACTACACTGCAGTGGATGTTGCCTTACCGGTGAATTTTAATTAGCAATTGCCAGTGTGTCGGGTGCTTTCTTATAACGTAGCTAATTTAAAAAGTAAATTTAATCATAAAAATTTTTTCACTTTTGTTAACTTATATGACATATTTTTTCTATTTGAAACACATGTACTGGTCGAAAACCAAAATAACTTTACTTACATTGTGACCGAAAAGTTTTCGGAGGTTCTCATTTAAAATTCGCGCGCTGTATATTTTTCGATATTTTAAGTTTATGTAGTTTGGCAGCACTGTCCTTAATACTATGCCTAAAAATGAGCGCGATCTGTCAGACATTTGTTTTACGGCAGCTGTTGAAACCAGTTCCCCTCAGTAGTGCGTTGCGAAAAAACAATGGAAAAAAATATTGAACAAAGAGTTTGCATCAAATTTTGTGTTTCGAACGAAATTTCGTGTGCAGAATCGTTGCGAATGCTACAAAAGGCTTATGGGTAATCAGTTTTATCGAAAACTCAAGTTTATGAGTGGTACAAAGCCTTTCAGGACGGTCGTACGACCGTCGAAGACATGCCGCGTTCTGGACGACCTTCGGCCTCTACCACCGACGAAAACATTGAAAAGGCAAAGGAAATCGTGTTCCAAAATCCTCATGTGAGTGTTAGAGAGATAGCACGAGAGCTAGGCATCGGTCGTGAGAGCTATCCGCCGTAAACGGCCTCAATTGTGGAAGGATAATTCATGGATTTTTCATGACGATAATGCTCCCTCGCACCGAGCCAACATTATCAACGATTTTAAGGCCAAACATTCAATAAATACCATCAAACAGCCACCGTATTCACCTGATCTTGCACCGTGTGACTTTTTCCTGTTTCCCAAACTCAAATTACCACTCAGAGGAACGCGTTTTGAATCCATAGAAGACGAAAAACAGAATTCGCAGAGGGAACTCAAAGCCATACCGGAAAGCGCCAATAA
>NC_051846.1:217283579-217295332 GCF_002237135.1 Teleopsis dalmanni | reverse complement strand
TCTGGATTAAAATAGCTACTAAAGCCAATTTCATCAAATATCTGCTGAAGTCGCCCTGATTCACCATGATGGGGCCGTAGGTTAGCCTTACTAGTATGTATTTCTCCTACCAGGGTAGCTTCATTATCTACCAGGCTCCAATCCTCCAGTCTCCAGGCCCTCGAACCATGTTCCAACCCCAATCGCACCTGGTATTCGTTCCCGTTCAGGACATGTACCACACCAACTCCCACCTTGAAGGTAGTTAACGTACCTCCAATGTAGACTTGAGGAAGAATTTCCGCTTTGTCAACCACCATATCTCCGTCCGGAATATCTGCTTTGACTCGCACTATCATTGTAGACCTGGGAGGGATTGTCACTGCCTCTGCAATACAAATCCCACTCTCAACTCCATTCTTTATAAGCGGTAAAGTCGTTATTCTGGTCTGATTATGAAAAAAACTTAACGATTTAGCTCGCGCATCAATCATTGACCGATTTCACAATTCATCTCTACCCAGCAACCCGTCTGTCGGTATCTCACTTCCCTCTGGTACGACATGTAGATTTAACTATAGACCTGGTTCGTTATTATTTGTAGCGATCACCGTCCCCTCTGTCATAATTCTTCCTCCAAATACTCCTACGAGCTCTTTTTGCTGTGTTCTATCTATTCCTTCCTCTACCGCCAAAGCTTCGGATTTAACCAAACTGGTATCCGATCCCGAATCCACCAATAGGAGTAATTTCTTCCCTCTCGCTACATCACATGGAAATTCTACATAAGCATCGTCGCAGTGCTGCGAAGACCTTGAGTAAGCGTTAAAGTTAATTCCCTTATCACTCTTACTTCGTGAATTAGTTTCGTCACCGTCTCTTGTATATATGTACGTCTTTGCCCATATATCCTTAACAGCCCGAGCAATTGTATAAAATGTCATACATAGTAAAATCCCTAACATGTGTTTACCTTCCGTCCAAACATGTTTGAAGATCTTTTTAAAATTTAGTGGTAACGTTCTCCTCGATCTCCCGTGTAAATTTATTTTATCTCATATAACCGCTGTCTCTCTTTTAGTTTTTTTCCTCCATACTTTATTTCCTGGTTCCTTGAAAAAATTCTCCTTTCCATAAACGATGTCTGGCCGAATTTTACAGGGGTCGCATCCGGTATCCCAGTCTATCGGCCTAGACTGCGCCTGTTTGCGTTTCCCGAACTGGGTGGTTCCCCTCCACACTCTCTAGCCATATGCCCTACCTGGCTGCATTTAAAACACTTAACCTGAGACATTGCCACATATCTGCCTTTGGCTCCCCTGTCTCTCCCTGTCTGGGTTATGAACCTATCCGGGTTATCGCGACAAAACCTATTCATGTTGTGCCCCCTCACTCTACACACCTGACAAAACAAGGTTTCGAGCCTTTTAAAACAATCGTCTGCAACGTGTCCTGACTTATTGCAATAACTGCTAGCCTTGCTTTGCCCAACTGTACCATTAGACTTAATCTCACCACTTTCTCTGCACTCAGGCCCTTGTTCATGTCCATACTTCCCACATAGTGTGCAGTACGGTGTGTTTCGCCTTATGGAGCAATCTGCCCATCCATGCCCTCCTACTCCACAAAAATTACACTTTAATACCACCTTATGGTCCTCACTGGATACATTAACATTCACCACGTTATCCCCAAACAAATCTTCCGCTGACTCCCCAATCTCTATAAGTTGACATAACTCGCCATCCTCCGCACCGACGAACCTATGTCTCAAGTTTTTGTCCTTCAACCCTTTAATGAAACATCTGTTAGCTAAACGCCGATATTCGGCCACCTGTGACACTGTTTTATCCGCGGACCATTGTGCGTTTATTATATCTTCTGCTTCGATAACGACTCTATTCGTGACCCAAAAGACGTTACAGATTCTGTAGTGCGCTGAACGCATCGATTAAAATCATTACGAATCTGCTCTAAAGATCGTCTTTTTAGGTACGCTTTCTTAACGGCCATACACAAATCATTTACTGACGTGAAACTCTTCCCTCCTATACTTTCATAAGCTGACCCTACCAGTCTTTGTTTAATACAGGTTGTTAGACTAAGAGAGTTTGCGTGTGGCAGTGCCTGTTGAGCCAACTCGCAATCCGCCACAAACTTGTAGACCTCTGATCGCACGTCGGAGCCATTGCCACCCGCAAAATATTATACCACTTTGTTTACCGTATCCACAATTGACACAATTGATGACACCGCGACTAGCGGCATTTTTTCCTCACTTTGCCTTGACTCTTCCTCCATCTGCATTGATGGAGCCCCAATATTATCACAATTATCAACTTCTAGTTTTCGTTGCAATTTCTTAATTTGCTCGCGCCAACGGCTGAAACAATTCTCCTTTTCGTTTGCCTCCAATAAGCTCTGTATCTCCTTCTCTGAATAGCCCCTCTTTTTCAACGCGCGTTCCACGATTGGCGAGTCACTCCCTGCGATATCGCTTGCAAGTATTTTTGAAATATCCTCTTCGTTTTTCCCTACGTCTTTTAGTACCCCCTTCAGCAACGCAGTTTGCGTCTCTGAATCATATAATAACTCATATAATAAATCTTCTACTCTTCTAGATAGGTTATTACATTTGTGCTGCCAACCCTCGTTTGAATCTAGCAGATCACTTATTATTTTATCCTTCTCCTCGAACTTGATACTACCAACCCTTTCTATCTGGGCCCTGTTGCACCAACACTTTTCACTTTTCACTTCTCACTTTGCAAATTTTTATGAGTTTTTGAGCATTTTTCTCTCATTGAGAACATAAAGCATTAATTTGAGAATTGAGTTATGCAAAGTTTTGAAAACACTCAAAAAATGCAAAGCGTTGCACCAAAGTACTTTTCAATGAAAAGAAAAGTGAAATATTTGACAAAAAACTGCTTTCTTTGCAGTTTCTGTTGCACCAACACTTTTTACTTTGCGCTTTGCAAAAGTAAACTGCAAAACTTTTCAAAAAAACTGCAAATGATTAATTCACTTTGCAAATTTTGCAAAGTGATTTCTTTCAATGCGTAAAATGAAAGAAATCATTAATAAATAAATAAAAATAGTTTTAAAAAAATAGAAATAGAAATAGAAAATTAGTTTAAGCAAATATTATTGCTGTTTTTGAAATAAATTTAGTTGCAATAATTAAAGGGATATATTACCGGACAATACTTTTAAATTGTGAATTAAAGAGTTCAGTTTCTAAAAAAAATTTATAATACATTTAAAATAAATATTTTATGTGAATTATTATTTAAGCATGAACACTTATTTATTATAATGAGCAGTTTGTTATTATTATTAGTCTGTTATCGTTCAAATTCTCCGAATTATGAACTAAAAAAAAACATGGGTAAAAAATATCCTATAATAGCTAACATTGTAACATTTTTAAATATCTAATTATCCGTATCTAATTATGATAATAAAAATGTATTTCTAAAGACAATAGCAGAAAAAATCACAAGTGCCTGGACTTCCGTCGTTTTTTGAACCTTGTTTGAAATGTAATTAAAAATAATACAGTCCACTAAAATTTATAAAATTAATTGATTTAGTTATAAGGTAATTTTGTATAAATTGAGAGAAATATTCTAAATAAAATCAATAATTTAGGCCCTTTATGCGTAGGTTTCTTTTGTATTAGGATAATACACAGCGACAAGTAAACAATACTTTAATAACTTATAATATTTTAAAATTAAATAATAATGACAGATTTTCAACTAAATTTTTATATAAAAGCAACTTATTATATTTGTTAACTTTGTTTTTCAATATATTTGTTGTTAAAACAACTCATACTCATACTCCTTACATATAAATTCTTTTTCTATAACTTTTCAAACAGCAAAATAAATTAAAAGCATAAAAATTGTCTCTATGGATATACACAACTTCTTTATCTAGGATTCAATGTCAATAAAAGAAATCACATACAAAAATTTTGTGTTTTGTATTAATGTAAAACATATAATTGTACTAAAATTATACAAATATTACAAATTGTAATAATATAAATTATTAAAATAAAATATTATTTTAAAAACTTTTATTTTAAACAAAAATTAAACTCATAAGTACATACTATGCATAAATCATGTACTCATAGCATCAAAATATCAAACAAACAAAAAACAAGTATACATTCAGAATCGAAATGCTTTCAAAAACCAATACAAAATGAAAGTGATCTAATTTTTTGGTGCAACGCTTTGCTTTGCATTTTATGCAAAGACTTTGCAGTGAAATTTTTATTTGCAAAGTGCAAAGTAAATTATGTTAACTCTTTGGTGCAACGCTTTTCACTTTTACTTTGCAAAAAAAAGTCACTCATAAATTTTGCAAAGTGAAAAGTGTTGGTGCAACAGGGCCCTGGTCCCATAAAAATACGACCTCTTCAATTCTTGACAATCTACAACCCCGCACGTGATCCCTAGTCAATTGTAAAAAGTCTTTATCCTTATTTATCCTTTATTTATCCAATATCTTTTCTATAAAACTATTCACTGTGGTTAGCTCCTGTTTTAACTGTTCCACCCAATTCTCCATACAGCTTGCCTAACCAAGAGTTCTTCTGAACTATGAAATTACGGATTTGTAAAATTAAAATATTCTTTACACAATTCGCTAAGAAAAGAAGAAGGAAAGAAAAAAAAAACTGTATATGATATACGGCGTTACACTAGCAGTCAACATATAATTGAGAAAAGGTAATAGAAAAATTATTTAAATTTCATGCATCAATTAACTATTAAATTATTGTAGTAGTAGATCTGATCATTACTTCTCACATATTTCATATATATATATATATATATATATATATATTATAAAATAATAAATTATTAAACTAATGTAATAGTAAATCCATATTGTTACTTTTATATATTTCGTTTCAATATAATTATTACTGCTCACACATTTCATACATATATATATGTATATTTCATAAATATAATAAGCTATTGATAATAAATATAAATTCAATATAAATATAAATTCCAATATAAATTCATACAAAATCATAAACATTCAAGAGTATTTCCTTTTTATTGTCATTCTGTTGTTGTTGTTGGTTCTGCTTATTCGACGACGCGGCTGTTGTTGATTTGGTGATAAATGTTGTTGTTGTTGTTGGTATTTGGTTTTGTTGTAGTTGTGTTGGTTGCTGCTATTTTTATGAAGAAGAAGAAAAAACAGCGCGTTTAGTTTCCAACTAAATTTCAACTTAAAATTTGTTTTGAAAGTTTTTATTTTGTTTATAGTTTATTTAAAGTAACACAATTTACACTTTTTGATTTTTTCGTCTTTTAATATAAATTAAATTAATAAATTCGTTTAACTGTTTAATTTTCTGCTGCTGCCGCCCGTTGAGCTTGGGACTCCAAAAGTTTTTTATTATATTTTGATAATTACACTTTAATGTTTTTGCACTCTTGTTTTTTTTTATCTTTTTTTTTTTTATTTTAGTCCGCTAGAGTAGAGGCCAAAGTAAAATATTAGCTCTCTTTGAAACTTTATTTCTCTTAACTCTTTTTTTTTACAAAAAACTTAAATGAGTGAAAAACACGTTTTCCCTTGCGCTTTTGTTGTTGAACGCATGGTTGTTCTTATTTTAAAAGTCAATGCCAATGTTTTTTAACAAAATTGTTAATACACATATTTCACTTCCGCTTTTTGTTTTTTTTTTTTTTACTAAAAAATTTTATATATTCCAATTTAATTAAGTTTATTAAATATATTCACAATTGCCTTCCTTTAATGCGACAACACTAAACGTCTTAATTGTGTTCGTACTTGGTACACTAATAATTCCGTACTTCGTACTTGAAAAGCTCTTTACAATTAATATTTAATTTAAATATTTTTAATATCACTATTATAATTTTTGTATTATAAACAGTAAATATTTTTTTTTATAAGTTTTTATAATATTTGTAATATATTAAATTATTAACATTTTCACTTCACAATTATTTTTTTTTTTTTAAAAAAAAAAAACGTGATTCTACCGGCTGCGCCAATTGTTATGTTTTATATCCGGTCTCCTACCGGCTACACAATAGTTGTCTTCCGAAATGAACAAGAAATCCCTTTTTTCAATTGTTGTGACACTTATATTTTATTTGTCGTTCTTTTCTCTTTGTTACATTACAATTATTGTCATTTAAAAATTTATAAATTTTTATAGGAAATAAGATAATGTTATATATATATATATATAATGTGATCAAAATTTAATTCATTAATCAGTACATAAATTGTTTTATATTTAAGTTAATGCATATGTGCTTTATTCGCGAAATTGCAATCAATCCTTTTATTGTTAAGAATTTAATCTTGTTCAAACATTTTTATTCACCGTTCACTTTTCCATAATTTTTTATTATCCAACCAGTTCACAATCAATGCATCTACTCGCGTTGAACACCAAATAAATTCTACTCCCTACTCTCTCAATAAAAAACCGCATGCCTTTACACCAAATTCAAAACATGTTATCCCAATTTGGTGTAAACAACTAGCAATTAAACAAATGGCGTGCAAATATCACGCCATACAACCGTTGCTTCAAGCCCCAGGGGCGGTTTGCAATATAGCATTAATATATTAATAATATATTAATACATCAATATGAATTTAATTCAAGTTTTCTCCAATTTACAACATTTATATGAACATAATATTTAGTTTATTTAATATTTAGTAATTTTATAATTTTACAAAAAATTTTTTACATTAATACATTCATTATTCATAATTACATTCATTATAATATTTATATAGTATTTACATAATATAAATATAATATAGTATGAATTTAAATATAATATATATTATAGTCACGTATTTTAAACAGCAGCGGCGATGTCTTCGGCATCAGCAGTAATGCGTTGAAGTTGTTGAATTTAATTTATTGTGTGTTGTAAATCTGTAAATCATATCTTGCTATATTTTATATCTGTTGTTTTCATTGTTCACAAATATTTTTTTTTTTGTTAAATTGAATTTTAATTATTATATTATTACATATTTTAATATCTGTTTTTCTGTCACAAAAAAAAATTTTTTTTATGTAAGCATCCGATTCTCACCCAATAGTCGATCTTATTTTATTTTTATTTGTTAAATTTGTTAATATTTATTTGTTAATGTTTATTAATTTGTTAATATGCATTTTCGCGTAAACGTTTTATTCTTATATGTATATTAAATTTGTTTTATGCAAAAAATTGCTACTGCTTACTGCACTTATTATTTGTAATAATATTTAATTGTAAAATTTTGCATGTCACTCTGATGTAGTAATTTAAAAACCGTGTTCTCTTTTAAGACTTACTTTATTCATTAAAATATGTTTTTACAAAGTTCATATTTGGAGGAGCAGTGTGCATTAGCATACTGAGAGAATTTGCTGAATTGGCGTCTTCACACGCCAGCCCAAAAAAACTATCGTCAAACGGACGGTAGGGGCTCATATTGCAAGTTTGCAATAAAGTTACAATAAATATCAGCATACTTATTTACTCACATAGTGTATGCTTATGCACGCTACACCTCCTGTTTTAAAAAAATAATGTAATAAAATTTTAAACAAAATTTTATGTAATTAGTAATAATTGTATATATTAATGTATTATTAATATATTGCTTACATATTGCATATAAAATAATTTTTTTTTTTTTTTTTATTTAATTACAAATATATTTTTCATTATTTTAAATATAGTATACATATCTACATTCATTCATTCATTCATTCATTCATTACTATATATATATATTATTTGGATTTTATTATTTATATTTTTTTTTTTAATTAATATATGGTTTTAACCTATTTTTGTGCACTTTTTGTGCTTTACCTTTACTATCTACTATAACTATATTATTACCTATTTCCATATCTTTAACTAAATATGGACCTATATATTTATTTTCAAATTTATGACCTACTTCGTTTTTTAATAAAACTTTATCTCCTATTACTAATTGAAAATTATGTACATTATTGTCATAACTAATTCTATTTTTTAATTTTGATTTATCGAGCATTTTTCTTGCTCTTTCATGAACTACTTCTAATCTGCATTTGCTTTGCCTTTTAACGTCGTTACTACTAACGACTTCATAAACTTTGGGCTTATCATGATTTTGATGTGTCGGTCTTATTAAATTTGTGTCTGCGCAGACTTTTTGCTTATTCTTCCTTGTTTCAGCTCTCGTTGTAACTTTCAGTATAGCTGTATTTGTGTGATTTTGGTCTTTCAATTCATTTATAGTTATCCGAGACAAAGCATCGGCTACTGTATTTTGTTTCCCCCTGAGAAACTCCACTGTGAAATCGTATTCCTCTAAATCAAGTCGGATTCTTGTTAGCTTGGAATTAGGATTTTTCATTGAAAACAGATAAGAAAGTGGTCTATGGTCTGATTTTACTAAGAAGTGTGTTCCGTATATGTACGGTCTAAAATAGTTGATTGCCCAATAAATTGCTGTTAACTTTTGTTTCGTAGTAGATTTATTACTTTCTCCCTTAGTGAAAGTTTTTGATGCGAAAGCGACTGGTAGTTGCTGTCCATCGTACTCTTGGCTGAGTACAGCACCACAAGCGTGCTTGCTAGCATCGGTGGTAATACAAAATGATTTGCTGAAATCGGGGTATTGAAGTAATGGTGGTTGCATTAATGCATTTTTTAAATACTGGAATGAATTTTCACATTCCTTGGACCATTCGAATTTAATATTCTTTTTACAAAGTTTGGTTAAATGACGCGAATAGTCAGAGAAATTTTTGACAAACCTTCTGTAGTAGTTACAGAAAGCAACGAAGAGTCTAACGCTGTCAGCGTCTTTGGGTGTTGGATAATTTTTAATAATATCATACTTGCTTTCGTCAGGTAAAATACCTTTGTCTGAGCATTTGTGTTCAAGATAAGTCACTTCATGCATAAAGAAACTACATTTTTCAGGATGTAATTTGAGATTGTATTTTCGACAAAGTTCGAATACATCCTTAAGGTTTTTAATCATGTGTTTTTCGGAACATCCGACAACAACAAGATCATCCATGTAAAGAAAAGCTTGCGAAGGCTTTAAGCCTGAAAATGCAAGTGTCATCATGCGCTGGAATGAATTAGGGGCTATTTTAAGTCCATATGGTAATCGTTTAAAACGATATGAGCCATTGCTCGAAGAAAAGGACGTTATGTTTCTTGAATATTTATCAAGTTCAATCTGGTGAAAACCAGACATTAAATCAATACATGAGAAATATTTGGCACGTCCCAGTTGATCGAGAATTTCTTCGATTCTAGGGAGTGGGAATGTGTCAGCAATTAGTTTTTTATTAACTTGGCGATAATCTACTACTAAATGCCATCTTTTATTATTCGAATTTGGGAGAAATTTTTTTGGAACTAGAAGTAAAGGGCTGTTATAAGGTGAAATGGATGGTTCTACTATGCCATCATCAATTAATTTATTCACCTGTTTATTTATTTCTTCTTTATGTGAGTGGGGTATACGATAATTTTTTATGTATACTGGTTTTCTATCTTCCATTAACAATTTTTGTTTATAGAAGTTATTGTGGGTTATTGGTTCAGACTCAAGTCCAAAAATATCAGTATATTGTGAACATAACTCGTACAATTGAGAATTGAATTGTTTGGGGAAGTTTTTTTTTAGATTATTTAAAACTTCTTGACTTCTATTATTTTTTGTTTGTGTGTTTGTAAGTATGTTATAATTTAATAGACTTTCTGACTTTATGTCATTATGTTTTAAACTTGTATCTTTATTAGTACTATTTATGATGCGTATAAATGCATTATTAGAAGTAAGAATTGCGTTTGCAATGTAAATACCGGGCATTGGTTCTTGACTGTGTACTAGAACTTCATTTTCAGAGCAATTAAGTTTAATACATTTAATTGTTTCTGATCTTGCTGGTAAAAGAATTGTATCATTTGTATTATTAAAAGTGGAATGTTCAATAGGTATTGATATATCTGTAAAAAAATTATCGGGTCTTAATGTAAGTGAATTTTGATTGTGTTTGAAATCTAATATACAATTATATTGTTTTATAAAATCTAATCCTAGTATCCCATCACAAGGAATTGGGAAACTTTCATGAACCACATGAAATTTGTGATTTAGTAGAAAGTTATCAATCCTAAGGTCAAGATTAGTTGATCCTATAGTGTGTATTGTTCCCTGGCCAATACCACTTAGAATTGTAACAGTTTCTGTATTTACATTATTGTAAATAGTGTGAGACTGTTTTATTACTGAAATGTCAGCACCAGTGTCTAATAGAAGAGTTATTGACTTATTTGCATCATTGTTATAAATTTGTATTATGAGATTTAGATTTGGATTAAAATTATAGATTTTATGATGTTTGTATGAGTTTGTGGGGTTAATTAGTTTTCCGAATTTTGTTGATTTTGTTGTATTACGCGTATGTTATTACGCCCTTGTCCACGTGAGGTATTAAATGTACTGCCTCTACGGGGGTATCTATTGTTTTGATATTCATTACCATACGACTGAATATCTTGATTATTATTTCTGTGGCTATTTCGTTGATTGCTATTATTGCCACGGCCTCTACGACGGTTGTAATTTCCGCGGTAGGTGTTTCTGTTATTTATTCGCGAGTAATATAGGATTGCGTCCGGTCTTCCATGCATTTCTGTACAACAGTTGACATATTTTGATATGGCTTCATTCAGTGAGTTGAATGTGCCTGCTTCCATTATGGTTTTCAACCTGTCATTAATACAATTTTTAGTCATCGAAGATATAGCTTCTTTCCGACTAAATGTTTCTGCATTGTCCGCATCTACACCATTATCTATGTATGCACCCTCAAGAGCTTGACATAGATTATTGATTTCGGTAGTATATTGAGTAGCCGTTTTGCCTCGTTGTTGAATATTCATCAACTTGGCCTTTATGACGTCGATTGATTCGCCTTTGACGCATAGGGATAATTTTGTTATTATTCCCTGTATAGTTTCTTCGTCTTTCACCCTATACAGTATGGGTCCCGTTATCTTTGATTTTATAACTTTCACAGCGAGGTCTTCCTGTGTACCTTTGGTGCGGTCTATCAAACGTAATGCTCTAAGGAATCTTTCCAAGTGTTGTTTTTTCCCGTCAAATTCTGGAACTGCTATGGCGGTTTCCTTTATGTATGCTCTGTCGAGCTCTACCTGTGCTTGCGCCATTTCTATATTTTTGTGTTCCGTTGTATTTTCAGAGTCTGTGTCTATGTTTAATTCTATATTAATAGATATTTTTTCATTTAATGTTGTGGGTATTTCAACATTAATGCCTTTCTTTAGGGTAACTTTGATGGCTTTTTCACGGAGGTCTCCAAAGATTTTCCTCGCTTCCGCTTTGTGTGCGGTTGTGAACCTATCAAAGTGTACGTTTAAAAGTACTCGAATACTTTCTAAACTCTGTATTAATAACGTACAGTGTTTGTGTAGTGTTGCAGCACTAATAGGTCTATCTATTGCAATACATTTATATGATTTGTTAAACGTTTCTTTTAGGAAGCGTATTTTATTCAATATTGTTTGCCATTCCATCAAACAATATTTTTTTTTTTATTAAATTGTAAATTAAATTTACGAAAATCTTAACACTTTAATTGCGTAAGTTATATTAAACTCTTTAAATTGTACAGATAAATCTATAACATAGCCTTAAGATAA
>NC_051846.1:217273638-217283479 GCF_002237135.1 Teleopsis dalmanni | reverse complement strand
AAAAAAAAAAAAAAAAAAAAAAAAAAAAAAATTTATTTTATATTCAATATGTAAGCTATATATTAATAATACATTAATATATACAATTATTAATAATTACATAAAATTTT
Source organism: Teleopsis dalmanni (assembly GCF_002237135.1). Taxonomy (NCBI): domain Eukaryota; kingdom Metazoa; phylum Arthropoda; class Insecta; order Diptera; family Diopsidae; genus Teleopsis; species Teleopsis dalmanni. The sequence goes on along the minus strand of NC_051846.1, from coordinate 217,283,369 downwards.
GTTTTAAATTTTATTACATTATTTTTTTAAAACGGGAGGTGTAGCGTGCATAAGCATACACTATGTGAGTAAATAAGTATGCTGATATTTATTGTAACTTTATTGCATTCTTGCAATATGAGCCCCTACCGTCCGTCTGACGATAGAGTTTGGGCTGGCGTGTGAAGACGCCAATTCAGCAAATTCTCACAGTATGCTAATGCACACTGCTCCTTCAAATATGAACTTTGTAAAAACATAGAACAGTCAATAAAGCAAGTCTTAAAAGAGAACACGGTTTTTAAATTACTACAGTATTTCTGCATAGGATTAATTATTATTATATAACTATAAATTAGCTAATTTGAACCAAAAGTTCCTAATAATTTTGATTATTTTCGTAACATTTATGACGATCTCAATATGACTTGGTATTTGTATAAGCTAACTTTAAGTTGTTCATTTTATAAGTATATATAAATTTCATTTACTTTTTTGTTTCTATTATTATTTTTTGATTTATTCTAAATAAAAATAAAAAAAAAATATTAAGAAATATTGAAAATTTACTCTTAATACATAATTTTGAAAAATGCAATTCCTTTTTAAGTGAAAATCATTGGCATATTATATTTATTATGTTTATTTAAAAAAGTGTTTGAAAGTATTACTGTTTTGTTTTAATTTGAATAAATAAATACTTCTTTAAAAACTTGTAAAAAACTTGCACACATTTAAATTAATATAACGGCAAAATATAAACTCTGAAAATTGCACGTCATTTTTACGTATGATTATTCTTAACGTTAGTAGAAATATGATTATACGTCCAGGGTTAATAGCTAATTGTGAAAGCGATAAAAATAAAATATCATAAACATTGTAAAAATTAAAAATTATTGAATGAAGTGCAATTAATCGACAGTAATTGTAAGTATGTAATTGTTAAATCTTCTATATACCGCCAAGAACATTAAATACTAAGGTTAGGCATTGCGCAGATAAGTTATAAAATCTTATAAAATTGTGTGACTTCATAATTTGTTTACATTTTTTATTTTATCACAGTTAAAAAACTTTTTCTTTAAATCCAAAATATTTTTTGAATTGTGGATTTACAAATTTAACTGCTTCCGAACAGTTGTAAATGATGATGGACACATGATGGACACATGATGATGCGTAGTTTTAGTATATAATATTTTTAATATACCACCAATACTATTTATGTTGTTTTTTCAGATAAAACAAATTTAGTAGATTAACTTAAAGATTTGAATATATTTTAAAAATTAAACTGGATATATATACATTATTATTATTTGCTTAATAATTAGAATAGAGGAAAAAGATATTTTTCTTATTAATTGTAGCTTTGCTTAAAGAAAAAATGCAAAGGCAAATCTTTCTAAATACCCACAGAGAAGTCAAACTAGGCGATTAAGACGAGAAACCAGAAGTTCCGAGGAACATTTGCGAAACAAAGACACTGATAGGGAATGGATGGTGCAGTTGCGTTTAAATGAAACTCAGAACCAAAGAAACCAAGGTTAAACGGAGATATATCACGACATAGACGAACGCGACAAAATCGAGAGCGCATTCAAAAATAACGTGCATTGACAAGGTCATCATTCAATCGTCTTGCATTTGAACAAAATCGAGAGCGCATTCAAAAATAACGTGCATTGACAAGGTCATCATTCAATCGTCTTGCATTTGAATTTGATCCAGTAATAGATTATTGAGCACATCCCAAAATTATAGTTGGCGAAATGAATATTGAATGTAAATATTATCATGCATTAAAATTTAAAAATGAAACACCTGGAATATGTTGCGCATCAGGAAAAGTGGTATTGCTTTCATTGAATCCACCACCCGAGCCCTTGAAAACATTAATAGCTGGCATAACATATGAGTCAAAATTATTTTTGAAAAAAATTCGAAAATTTAATTCATGCTTTCAAATGACTTCATTTGGAGCAACAAATGTAGTTAAAAATTCAAGTAACAACAATTTCAATGTTGAAACAACTTTCAAAATTCAAGGTCAAGCTTATCATAGAATTGGTTCGTTACTATCGATGCCCCATGAGGACCCTGTGACGACTAAATTTTTTGAATAAATTTTAGTCACACAATACGCATTTCACACGTTCACATTTTCACACGTTTCACCAAAATGCTGACGTCAAAGATAACTATAATTAAATAAAATTTGATGTTATGTACTCCAACATATCTAACATATGCTATACATACCTTGAAATACCCTGACGAATATTGATTTTAATTAATATAGTTCGAACTATATTAATTAAAATAGATTTAAATTATTTTCCCGAACCGCATGAAACACATTTTATTAAAAACAAAGCATAATCAAAACAAAATAGAAAAATGAGAAATGTCATTTATTAATTTGCTTTGTGCATTTCGGTTGATCGCCAAAAATTGCAGCGGATAATAGAAAAAAGCTGCGAGTGTAATTTAGAGCTTTCAGAAGTCTACAACAGAATACCTGATGAGGGGAAATGTTGAGGGTATTGACCGAACAACGGCTAGCAAAAAAGTCCGCTCGACGCAGTTAGGAAAAAAGGAGAATAAAAGGCGCAAGCGGAGAAGTTTCGGTCTCTTGGCTCGTGGTTATGTTAAACGAAACGCAACGTACCGGTGGTGTGAATTACTCAGTTTTTGTCCATATAAAGAAATAATTAATTCAAAAATTATTTATAAACTAAATTTGGATTTACAACTTTAATTATTTTTTTTGAAAAAAATTAAAAATTGCTTAAGAGCAAAAAGTGTAAAATAAAACTTTGATTTTTACTAATAAAATTTATTTTGGTGCTCGGGATAATAGTGATAATAGCCCCAGTATAAAAGAAATAGTTGACGGCTTTAACAGTGGTTAACTAAAAGATTTTGTACTGGTGCTCGTTCGAAGATTATAAACGTGTTGACACCATAAGCAAACGACGTGGCGCGGCTTTGGTGTCTCTTTGTCTCCGATACGTGGCAAAGTTTAAGGTGATTGGCGGTTCCTGATAATCAACGCTGGACATTGTAAGCTGCCCTGATGTACCAGAGAGGGTAAGGCTTATATATATATATAAAATACAGAAGTCAACAAATAATATGTATAAAACTCGAAATTAAACCGAAAACAGGATATTTGTGGAAAAAATTTTATTCTGTAATATGCAAATTTAATCTCAAATAATTATAAAGTGTAACATTAAAAATTTAATTACTGAATCCACAATTAAGGAATGTAAAAATATTATATAAAAATTCTAAGTGAAATATCAAAGTAATCTTCCCTTATATTTTTATTTAAAAACATTTTATGAGTTTTTTTATAAATTTTGTTGTATGTAAATGAACACAAAGAAGGCATTTATAAACGTGAAACTTAAAACATGATTAATTAATATTATTTGAAAAATTGTTTTTTTTTTATTTAAAATACAAATTGTTCAATACAAATTGAAATCAGTTAAATATTGTTTGATTAGTATTAACTACGAGTAATTATAAAGACATTATTTGAAAAATGGTTTTTTTTATTTAAAATACAAATTGTTCAATACAAATTGAAATCAGTTAAATATTATTTGATTAGTATTAACTACGAGTAATTGTAAAGACATTATTTGAAAAATTGGGTTTTTTTATTTAAAAATACAAATTGTTCAATAAAATTGAAATCAGTTAAATATTATTTGATTATTATTATTTACGAGTAATTGCAAAGACATTATTTGGAAAATTGGTTTTTTTTTTATTCAAAATACAAATTGTTCAATAAAAATTGAAATCAGTTAAATATTATTTGATTATTATTAACTACGAGTACTTGTAAAGACAGTATTTGATAAATTGGTTTTTTTATTTAAAAATACAAATTGTTCAATAAAATTGAAATCAGTTAAATATTAGTTGATTATTATTATTTATGAGTAATTGTAAAGATATTATTTGATAAATTGTTTTTTTTATTTAAAATACATTGATTGTTATACATATATTACCAATTGTTTAATAAAGGAAAAAAAAACTTGAATTCGAAAATAATTACTTTGTTACGACATCTTACTTCAACGGTAGAAACGACATTAGTTGAACGCTGGGTCCCCGCGAATAGAAATTTTCTTGTAAGACCTTGGACTAGGCTGAGAACTACCCCGGCTAGGAAAAAGTAGGTTCATTACAAGTGGCGCCCGAGCAGGGACCCTGAGACCAGCGTTTTGGATAACAACTTTTCCATCGTCATTAACAAGGTAAAATACACAGTTAACATGAGCAGGTCGTAGATATTTTTTTTTATTTTACGGAAACATGACTTAAGTATCTCGGAGAATTCGGGCTGGCTACTACTGAATAATATAAGATTTGCGGCGGTGATTAACAAACTGTGCAACACAGGGAAAGCAACATGGAATATACACGCGACAGAGAATACAGCGAAACATCAGAGCGACATAGCATGATCAACGACACAACGGCAAGGCAGTTATATACACATCCACAATATGATGTACACTCGTATCTTCCTCAAAGGAACACACAGGCAAGCGTCACCGACCAGGTCAGAAAATGGGCGATCCGGTATGATGACAACAGCGATCCATTGACGTTTATCGAGCGATTGGAAGAATTAGCGGATCTGTATGCCATATCAACGAACATGTTGCCTCGAACAATGCCCCTGTTACTAGATGGACAAGGTTTGGTGTGGTTTAGATACAATAAGAAAGACTGGAATCACTGGGAAGCGTTCAAGAGAGATTTTCTGGAATTTTTTCTACCACATCAATATTTCGAGCGATTGGAGGACGAACTGAGAAATCGATTGCAGAAACCAGGAGAGACGTTTAAAATGTATCTTTTGGAACTACAAAAACTAATGCGACACGCAGGTTTAAATCAAGAGTCGCAATTAGAACGAGTATATCGCAACATGAGCACAGAGTACCAAATATACATCAAACGTCGGAATTTCACTTGTCTGAAGGAATTAATAGCACTAGCTGAGGACTTCGAAGAATTACGCGAAGAGCAAAATGAAGTAAGTCGAGCACGAGATAGCGAGGTAATCTTCGGGCGCGTAGCAGTGGAATCTGCACGACCGCTGATAATACAGAAGACCATGAGACGCATAGCCAATACACCGAAATGTGATAAAGTCATTCATGGTCCAGTCTCCAAGTCACCTTTCCGCATCCAGCAGCAACACCAGCCAATCATCAAGCAAACACCTACAGGAACATCTAAAATTATAACTTCAACTACTCCAGCAAGTATACCAACACAAAGCATGCGACATCGAGATGACGCGGAACAACATCATGTATCACCGCAAGATCGCAGACTGATCCCAGAAAATCCAAAAATAAGTAAACAACAGCAAGTTCCACAAGAGCAAGAATCATTACCAGTCCAATTGAAACAAATGCAACAAGTGCAAGATCCGAGTTCTATCAGGCTGCAAATACTAGAAGTACAACCGGAACAAAGTCCTAAAGTCAAAGAAATGTCAGCAGAGTATTGTCAACCACGAGTCATACAAAAACAGGAAATATTACAAGTTGAAATGAAGCAAGCAGCACAGCACCAAGATCTAAAACATATCAAAAAGCAAATACCAGAAATACCACGACAACCAAATCCTAAATTCAACGAAATGCCAGCAGAATTTGGTCAACAGCAAGATAAACATGAGCACGTGGCACAACAGCAAGATTCAAGACCTAGTAATATTGAAGAAGTACAACGACACCGAAGTTCAAGCCCTATCAATGTAACGCCAGGTCCAGATGGAAAACAGCTACTAGATACCCCAGAGCACGCAGTACAAGAAGTGTTTAACATCTCGCAAGAACAAGCACCGTCAAAGACTTCGCTAATACCATGGAAGCAAAAAGATAAAATTATCAAAACGAATTCGACAAAAGGTCAAAAATATGACGAAATACTTAGTCTTACCAAATCATTAGCATTAACACAACTACTACATCAAAAGGAAAATAGTCCGATTCACCTAAAGGAAAAAACAATCCGTCTTCTAAAACAAGTAGAAGTATGTCACGCATCGCAAAATCCACCTAGTATTCAAAGTCGACAGCAACAAGTGAAACATCGAAGTGTATTTCAACAAGACGATCACCACATCAAAGAGCAACACGACTTCTATAAAATATATAAGAGTCCAAAGCAACGTTACAGAAGCAGGGCTATGATTTAAAGAAGTGGTCCAGAGGCAGGCGTCATCGGTTCAAGGCGACATGGGATGGCAAGACTCGACTGATTCGTATTGCCAGAAATGGAGATATCCGTATTGATATACTCTCGTAAAGGAAGGAGGGAGTGTGACGACTAAATTTTTTGAATAAATTTTAGTCACACAATACGCATTTCACACGTTCACATTTTCACACGTTTCACAAAAATGCTGACGTCAAAGATAACTATAATTAAATAAAATTTGATGTTATGTACTCCAACATATCTAACATATGCTATACATACCTTGAAATACCCTGACGAATATTGATTTTAATTAATATAGTTCGAACTATATTAATTAAAATAGATTTAAATTATTTTCCCGAACCGCATGAAACACATTTTATTAAAAACAAAGCATAATCAAAACAAAATAGAAAAATGAGAAATGTCATTTATTAATTTGCTTTGTGCATTTCGGTTGATCGCCAAAAATTGCAGCGGATAATAGGGAAAAAAAGCTGCGAGTGTAATTTAAAGCTTTCAGAAGTCTACAACAGAATGCCTGATGAGGGGAAATGTTGAGGGTATTGACCGAACAACGGCTAACAAAAAAGTCCGCTCGACGCAGTTAGAAAAAAGGAGAATAAAAGGCGCAAGCGGAGAAGTTTTCGGTCTCTTGGCTCGTGGTTATGTTAAACGAAACGCAACGTACCGGTGATGTGAATTACTCAGTTTTTGTCCATATAAAGAAATAATTAATTCAAAAATTATTTATAAACTAAATTTTGATTTACAACTTTAATTATTTTTTTTTGGAAAAAAAAATTAAAAATTGCTTAAGAGCAAAAAGTGTCAAATAAAACTTTGATTTTTACTAATAAAATTTATTTTGGTGCTCGGGATAATAGTGATAATAGCCCCAGTATAAAAGAAATAGTTGACGGCTTTAACAGTGGTTAACTAAAAGATTTTGTACTGGTGCTCGTTCGAAGATTATAAACGTGTTGACACCATAAGCAAACGACGTGGCGCGGCTTTGGTGTCTCTTTGTCTCCGATACGTGGCAAAGTTTAAGGTGATTGGCGGTTCCTGATAATCAACGCTGGACATTGTAAGCTGCCCTGATGTACCAGAGAGGGTAAGGCTTATATATATATATATAAAATACAGAAGTCAACAAATAATATGTATAAAAATCGAAATTAAACCGAAAACAGGATATTTGTGGGAAAAAAAATTTTATTCTGTAATATGCAAATTTAATCTCAAATAATTATAAAGTGTAACATTAAAAATTTAATTACTGAATCCACATTTAAGGAATGTAAAAATATTATATAAAAATTCTAAGTGAAATATCAAAGTAATCTTCCCTTATATTTTTATTTAAAAACATTTTATGAGTTTTTTTTTTAAATTTGTTGTATTGTAAATGAACACAAAGAGGCATTTATTAAACGTGAAACTTAAACATGATTAATTAATATTATTTGATTATTATTAACTACGAGTAATTATAAAGACATTATTTGAAAAATTGTTTTTTATTTAAAATACAAATTGTTCAATACAAATTGAAATCAGTTAAATATTATTTGATTAGTATTAACTACGAGTAATTATAAAGACATTATTTGAAAAATTGTTTTTTTTATTTAAAATACAAATTGTTCAATACAAATTGAAATCAGTTAAATATTATTTGATTAGTATTAACTACGAGTAATTGTAAAGACATTATTTGAAAAATTGGGTTTTTTTATTTAAAATACAAATTGTTCAATAAAATTGAAATCAGTTAAATATTATTTGATTATTATTATTTACGAGTAATTGCAAAGACATTATTTGGAAAATTGGTTTTTTTTTATTCAAAATACAAATTGTTCAATAAAAATTGAAATCAGTTAAATATTATTTGATTATTATTAACTACGAGTACTTGTAAAGACAGTATTTGATAAATTGGTTTTTTTATTTAAAAATACAAATTGTTCAATAAAATTGAAATCAGTTAAATATTAGTTGATTATTATTATTTATGAGTAATTGTAAAGATATTATTTGATAAATTGTTTTTTTTATTTAAAATACATTGATTGTTATACATATATTACCAATTGTTTAATAAAGGAAAAAAAAACTTGAATTCGAAAATAATTACTTTGTTACGACATCTTACTTCAACGGTAGAAACGACATTAGTTGAACGCTGGGTCCCCGCGAATAGAAATTTTCTTGTAAGACCTTGGACTAGGCTGAGAACTACCCCGGCTAGGAAAAAGTAGGTTCATTACAACCCTAAATTTCTGCAAATTTACTTCATGGGCAGTGAAGAAGATAGAATAAATGCAAGATGCAACTATAATCATATTGAAATAAATGCAGAAAAAGCATTAGTAGCATCTTTAGAAGCGTTTGTAAATGAGAACAATCAGTTAATAAAATTGTTCAAAGGAGTGTCGAACAGATTACAAAATGACAATTACATGATTGTAATCAAAGCCGACAAAGTACCAGTTGGAGAACATACACGACGATTTAACGCTCTAAGTATAAATGAAATCGCTATTGTAATAGTTGGCGAACAATTTGAAAAACGAGACATTAAAATTATGCGTAAAGATAAAACATGGCAAACAATTGAAGATACTCATCGTTCATGTGATGCATTGCAATATCCCCTAATATTATGGGAGGGAGAAAATGGATATCAAATCAATATTAAACAACGAAATCCATTAACTGGTGTGTAGTTTTGTAACTGATTGAATAGATTCCGTTTAGTAACCATTTATTAAATTATTTTCAGGTGAAGAAACAAACAAAAATGTTAGCGCAATGAACTATTACTCATATCGTTTCATGATCCGAAACCATGAAGATAATCACATTTTGAAGTGCCGTCAATTATTTCATCAATACATAGTCGATATGTACGCAAAAATTGAAAGCGAACGATTGTGATACATTCGATTCAACCAAACAAAATTGCGTGCAGAAGAGTATATACATCTACGCGATGCTGTTAATAATAATATAGATGGGAATTTGAACCTTAGTAATATTGGTAATGTGTTCATACTTCCATCTTCATATACTGGCAGCCCACGTCATATGCAAGAATACATCCAAGATGTAATGACGTACGTGCGTGCATATGGTCGACCAGATTTATTTATAACATATACATGTAATCCGCAATGGGATGAAATAAAAAAATTGTTATTATCTGGACAAACGCCGATTCATCGTCAAGATATTACCGTACGGGTGTTTAAACAAAAATTAAAATCTTTGATTGATTTAATTGTAAAAAACTCTGTATTTGGAGAAACACGTTGCTGCATGTATTCTATTGAGTGGCAAAAAAGAGGTTTGCCACCTGCTCATATTTTAATTTGGTGTGTTGAAAAAATCAGACCTGAAGAAATTGATAAAATAGTTTCTGCAGAAATTCCAGATCTAAATGGTGACAAAGAGCTATTTGCAATTGTGACAAAAAATATGATACGTGG
>NC_051846.1:217246664-217273538 GCF_002237135.1 Teleopsis dalmanni | reverse complement strand
AGCACGTAGATTCTTCACGCAGTTAGGAGTCAAACAGCAGTTCACCGCCCCATACACGCCACAGGAAAACCCAACAGAGAGAACCAATCGCACGATTAAAACCTTAGCCAGTCAACTCACCGAAAGGGTTCAGCGAGACTGGGACGAGTATATACCAGAAATAACCCTGGCAATCAATTCATCGGTATCAGAGACGACAGGATTTACGCCAGCTTATTTGAACCACGGCTGCGAACCAAGACTCCCAAACAACGTGTACGATAGGCTGATACCGGGTAGCGGAAATATCATACAAGACCCTAGTGACAAGGCAACGAAACTAAAAGAAATTATAACTTTAGTCACACAGAACACTCGTTGTGCAGCCGCAGAGCAAGCCAGACATTACAATCTCCGACGTCGGAATTGGAAGCCAACGGTGGAAGACAGCGTTCTACTTAAGCAACACACACTCTCGAAAGCAACCGACCACGTGGCAGCTAAATTGTCACCTAAGTTTAGTGGACCATACAACGTAAAAGCATTTAAGTCCCCAGTGATTGTAGTACTCACAAGCAAAGACCACAAGGGCACCAGAACGGCACACATCAGTGAAATAAAGCCACACATTAAAAGCTGCCAAGTAAAATACTACACCGACACGCTCTTACTCCATGCTTCCCAGCCTAATAAACACAAACGGTAAGAAATAGGGGTGACTAATCTGATGTTTCTTTCATTTCCATTACAGCAAACAACACCAACACTCAAAAATCTAATAACCAAAAATGCGACGATTCGAACGTGCTAATGTCAAGAACCAGGTAGCGGATAGTCCCACCTTATCGAATACCGAACCAGGATTAGGCGCTAAAGAAAAATTGGTCAAGCATTGCCGTGAACTTTTTGGCAGCGATTCCGAAGAGGAGTGGCCACTACCGTTAGGAAATGAACCGATGGCAGCAAATAGTAACCAACCAGTCATACAATCCGAAGGAGAGCCAAGACCACAATCAATGCCTATACAACAAGCAATAAAACGGCCACCAACCCGACCGATGAACTGGAGGCCAAGAAAGTCAGCAAAGACAGCTCGATCCACAACAATACCCGTACGGCCGAGTCCTGAAGTATTTCGTCAACAACAGCAGCAATATCGCTCAGAACGAAAGCAAGAACCGGCTAAACCAGAGGTCAAAATAGTACCACAGACGTCGTTCAGTTCCCCCGAAAAGTTAGCCACCTGTCCGTCAACATCATCCATAGCAAAGTCACCAGTAAAGCAGCAGTTTGAGGAACAAGCAGGGTCTGAGAAGTCATCAACAAGAACTTTAACACCAAAAAAGGCGCACTCACAAGTAATATTGACTGGCTGCCCACCAACACCACCCACAGCCAAGAGAATCCTAGCACAGGCGTATAACGACAAGTTAACTCCAACCCCCGGACCGGCCGTGAAGCAATACCTACAACCCGAAGAGATACCGACTGTTCGTACCGAAATACTACAGAGAGTGGTAGTTTTCAACAAGAGAGGTAAACAGAATTTCCTAACCGAACACGAAGACCGGGTCTATCAAATCACGATGAGGAAGTCGGGAAAGGTACTGGTCGCGCTCTTACCTTCGGGAAAGTAAGGAGGGAGTGTGAGGACCAAATTTAATATATAAATTTCAACCCCACTGACTAAGTGGTAAATAAAGTCAAACAATAGATTTGTGGTGCAAAATAGCACTTTTGATTTCTTCAAATGTTTCTTTTCACTCGCAATAAGAAAATTTGTGGTGCAAAATAGCACTTTGCTTTCTTCAAATGTTTCTTTTCACTTGCAATAGGAAAATTTGGGGTGCATTGTTACGAAAAGGAAAACATTGGAGATGGCAGGAAGAGCAACAGAATGCATTTGAGGAACTAAAGAAGAGGTTAACTGAGGCTCCTATCCTACAATGCCCTGACTTCTCCAGACCCTTCTGTTTGCAGGCCGACGCTAGTGACTATGGACTCGGTGCCATATTAACACAGCAACATGAGGGAGAAGAAGCAGTGATAGCCTACGCTAGTCGACGGCTGAAATACGCAGAAAAAAATTATTCGTCTACCGAAAAGGAGTGTTTAGCAATTGTCTGGGGTATTCGTAAAATGCGACCGTATTTGGAAGGGTACAAATTCACCGTTATCACTGACCATCTATCTCTAAAGTGGCTGAACTCTATCGACAACCCAACGGGGCGCATTGCAAGATGGGCGCTCGAACTCCAGCAGTTCATCTTCACAATAGAATACCGCAGGGGTAAATACAATGTAGTAGCCGATGCTTTGTCGAGGCAACCCCAAGATCAGATAGCATTAGCACGAACATCTACGATGGCAGCGAAACCTGATTGGATAACACAACGAATGGAAGCGGTTAAGCAGAAGCCACAAAAATATCCAGACTATGTTATCGAAAACCAGAATCTATACCGAACATTCCGAATTACTCCCAAGATGGCGACATGAAACCATGGAAACTATGCGTCCCTTCGCATTTAAGACAACAGATACTCCGCGAAAACCATGATGAACCGACGGCCGGTCATTTCGGAATTCGCAAGACAAAACAACGGGTGGCTAACAGCTACTACTGGCCGGGAATGTTTAGAGATGTTCGAAAATTTGTTTTAAGTTGCAATTCCTGTCAAAGATTTAAACCCAGCCAACAGCTTGCTGCCGGACATATGCTGACTCAGCTCGCCGAGGAACCATGGGTCATGGTATGCGCAGACTTTATGGGACCTTTACCCAGATCTAAACGAGGAAATAATACACTCCTGGTTTTCATTGATAAATTCACAAAATGGGTGGAACTTATACCTATGCGCAGCGCGACGACGGCTGCTGTCCAAAGAGTGTTCAGAGAACGAATAGTGGCGAAATTCGGTATACCAAAGATATTCATCACGGATAATGGAACCCAATTTAGAAGTCATTCAGCACGTAGATTCTTAACGCAGTTAGGAGTCAAACAGCAGTTCACCGCCCCATACACGCCACAGGAAAACCCAACAGAGAGAACTAATCGCACGATTAAAACCTTAGTTAGTCAACTCACTGAAAGGGATCAGCGAGACTGGGACGAGTATATACCAGAAATAACCCTAGCTATCAATTCATCAGTATCAGAGACGACAGGATTTACGCCAGCTTATTTGAACCACGGCCGCGAACCAAGACTCCCAAAGAACGTGTACGATAGGCTGACACCGGGTAGCGGAAATATCATACAAGAACCTAGTGACAAGGTAACGAAACTACAAGAAATTATAACTTTAGTCAAACAGAACACTCGTTGTGCAGCCGCAGAGCAAGCCAGACATTACAATCTCCGACGTCGGAATTGGAAGCCAACGGTGAGAGACAGCGTTCTACTTAGGCAACACACACTCTCGAAAGCAACCGACTACGTGGCAGCTAAATTGTCACCTAAGTTTAGTGGACCATACGACGTAAAAACATTTAAGTCCCCAGTGATTGTAGTATTCACAAGCAAAGACCACAAGGGCACCAGAACGGCACACATCAGTGAAATAAAGCCACACATTAAAAGCTGCCAAGTAAAATACGATACCGACACGCTCTTACCCCCATGCTCCCCAGCCTAATAAACACAAGCGGTAAGACATAGGGGTGATTAACCTGGTGTTTCTTTCATATCCATTACAGCAAACTACACCAACACTCAAAAATCTAATAACCAAAACTGCGAAGTCAACGATTCGAACGTGCTAATGTCAAGGACCAGGTAGCGGATAGTCCCACCTTATCGAACACCGAACCAGGATTAGGCGCTAAAGAAAAATGGGTCAAGCATTGCCGTGAACTTTTTGGCAGCGATTCCGAAGAGGAGTGGCCACTACCGTTAAGAAATGAACCGATGGCAGCAAATAGTAACCAACCAGTCATACAATCCGAAGGAGAGCCAAGACCACAATCACTGCCTATACAACAAGCAATAAAACGGCCACCAACCCGACCGATGAACTGGAGGCCAAGAAAGTCAGCAAAGACAGTTCGATCCACAACAATACCCGTGCGGCCGAGTCCTGAAGCATTTCGTCAACAACAGCAGCAATATCGGTCAGAACGGAAGCAAGAACCGGCTAAACCAGAGGTCAAAATAGTACCACCGACGTCGTTCAGTTCCCCAGAAAAGTTAGCCACCTGTCCATCAACATGATCCATAGCAAAGTCACCAGTAAAGCAGCAGTTTGAGGAACAAGCAGGGTCTGAGAAGTCATCAACAAGAGCTTTAACACCAACAAAGGCACACACACAAGTAATATTGACTGGCTGCCCACCAACACCACTCACAGCCAAGAGAATCCTAGCACAGGCGTATAACGACAAGTTAACTCCAACCCCCGGACCGGCCGTGAAGCAATACCTACAACCCGAAGAGATACCGGCTGCTATTCGTACCAAAATACTACAGAGAGTGGTAGTTTTCAACAAGAGAGGTAAACAGAATTTCCTAACCGAACACGAAGACCGGGTCTATCAAATCACGATGAGGAAGTCGGAAAAGGTACTGGTCGCGCTCTTACCTTCGGGAAAGTAAGGAGGGAGTGTGAGGACCAAATTTAATATATAAATTTCAACCCCACTGACTAAGTGGTAAATAAAGTCAAACAATAGATTTGTGGTGCAAAATAGCACTTTTGATTTCTTCAAATGTTTCTTTTCACTCGCAATAAGAAAATTTGTGGTGCAAAATAGCACTTTGCTTTCTTCAAATGTTTCTTTTCACTTGCAATAGGAAAATTTGGGGTGCATTGTTACGAAAAGGAAAACATTGGAGATGGCAGGAAGAGCAACAGAATGCATTTGAGGAACTAAAGAAGAGGTTAACTGAGGCTCCTATCCTACAATGCCCTGACTTCTCCAGACCCTTCTGTTTGCAGGCCGACGCTAGTGACTATGGACTCGGTGCCATATTAACACAGCAACATGAGGGAGAAGAAGCAGTGATAGCCTACGCTAGTCGACGGCTGAAATACGCAGAAAAAAATTATTCGTCTACCGAAAAGGAGTGTTTAGCAATTGTCTGGGGTATTCGTAAAATGCGACCGTATTTGGAAGGGTACAAATTCACCGTTATCACTGACCATCTATCTCTAAAGTGGCTGAACTCTATCGACAACCCAACGGGGCGCATTGCAAGATGGGCGCTCGAACTCCAGCAGTTCATCTTCACAATAGAATACCGCAGGGGTAAATACAATGTAGTAGCCGATGCTTTGTCGAGGCAACCCCAAGATCAGATAGCATTAGCACGAACATCTACGATGGCAGCGAAACCTGATTGGATAACACAACGAATGGAAGCGGTTAAGCAGAAGCCACAAAAATATCCAGACTATGTTATCGAAAACCAGAATCTATACCGAACATTCCGAATTACTCCCAAGATGGCGACATGAAACCATGGAAACTATGCGTCCCTTCGCATTTAAGACAACAGATACTCCGCGAAAACCATGATGAACCGACGGCCGGTCATTTCGGAATTCGCAAGACAAAACAACGGGTGGCTAACAGCTACTACTGGCCGGGAATGTTTAGAGATGTTCGAAAATTTGTTTTAAGTTGCAATTCCTGTCAAAGATTTAAACCCAGCCAACAGCTTGCTGCCGGACATATGCTGACTCAGCTCGCCGAGGAACCATGGGTCATGGTATGCGCAGACTTTATGGGACCTTTACCCAGATCTAAACGAGGAAATAATACACTCCTGGTTTTCATTGATAAATTCACAAAATGGGTGGAACTTATACCTATGCGCAGCGCGACGACGGCTGCTGTCCAAAGAGCGTTCAGAGAACGAATAGTGGCGAAATTCGGTATACCAAAGATATTCATCACGGATAATGGAACCCAATTTAGAAGTCATTCAGCACGTAGATTCTTAACGCAGTTAGGAGTCAAACAGCAGTTCACCGCCCCATACACGCCACAGGAAAACCCAACAGAGAGAACTAATCGCACGATTAAAACCTTAGTTAGTCAACTCACTGAAAGGGATCAGCGAGACTGGGACGAGTATATACCAGAAATAACCCTAGCTATCAATTCATCAGTATCAGAGACGACAGGATTTACGCCAGCTTATTTGAACCACGGCCGCGAACCAAGACTCCCAAAGAACGTGTACGATAGGCTGACACCGGGTAGCGGAAATATCATACAAGAACCTAGTGACAAGGTAACGAAACTACAAGAAATTATAACTTTAGTCAAACAGAACACTCGTTGTGCAGCCGCAGAGCAAGCCAGACATTACAATCTCCGACGTCGGAATTGGAAGCCAACGGTGAGAGACAGCGTTCTACTTAGGCAACACACACTCTCGAAAGCAACCGACTACGTGGCAGCTAAATTGTCACCTAAGTTTAGTGGACCATACGACGTAAAAACATTTAAGTCCCCAGTGATTGTAGTATTCACAAGCAAAGACCACAAGGGCACCAGAACGGCACACATCAGTGAAATAAAGCCACACATTAAAAGCTGCCAAGTAAAATACGATACCGACACGCTCTTACCCCCATGCTCCCCAGCCTAATAAACACAAGCGGTAAGACATAGGGGTGATTAACCTGGTGTTTCTTTCATATCCATTACAGCAAACTACACCAACACTCAAAAATCTAATAACCAAAACTGCGAAGTCAACGATTCGAACGTGCTAATGTCAAGGACCAGGTAGCGGATAGTCCCACCTTATCGAACACCGAACCAGGATTAGGCGCTAAAGAAAAATGGGTCAAGCATTGCCGTGAACTTTTTGGCAGCGATTCCGAAGAGGAGTGGCCACTACCGTTAAGAAATGAACCGATGGCAGCAAATAGTAACCAACCAGTCATACAATCCGAAGGAGAGCCAAGACCACAATCACTGCCTATACAACAAGCAATAAAACGGCCACCAACCCGACCGATGAACTGGAGGCCAAGAAAGTCAGCAAAGACAGTTCGATCCACAACAATACCTGTGCGGCCGAGTCCTGAAGCATTTCGTCAACAACAGCAGCAATATCGGTCAGAACGGAAGCAAGAACCGGCTAAACCAGAGGTCAAAATAGTACCACCGACGTCGTTCAGTTCCCCAGAAAAGTTAGCCACCTGTCCGTCAACATGATCCATAGCAAAGTCACCAGTAAAGCAGCAGTTTGAGGAACAAGCAGGGTCTGAGAAGTCATCAACAAGAGCTTTAACACCAACAAAGGCACACACACAAGTAATATTGACTGGCTGCCCACCAACACCACCCACAGCCAAGAGAATCCTAGCACAGGCGTATAACGACAAGTTAACTCCAACCCCCGGACCGGCCGTGAAGCAATACCTACAACCCGAAGAGATACCGGCTGCTATTCGTACCAAAATACTACAGAGAGTGGTAGTTTTCAACAAGAGAGGTAAACAGAATTTCCTAACCGAACACGAAGACCGGGTCTATCAAATCACGATGAGGAAGTCGGGAAAGGTACTGGTCGCGCTCTTACCTTCGGGAAAGTAAGGAGGGAGTGTGAGGACCAAATTTAATATATAAATTTCAACCCCACTGACTAAGTGGTAAATAAAGTCAAACAATAGATTTGTGGTGCAAAATAGCACTTTTGATTTCTTCAAATGTTTCTTTTCACTCGCAATAAGAAAATTTGTGGTGCAAAATAGCACTTTGCTTTCTTCAAATGTTTCTTTTCACTTGCAATAGGAAAATTTGGGGTGCAAAATAGTATTTTGCTTACGCGAAATGTTATTTGTCGCTTGCAAATTTGTATAAAAGGAAGAAAAATTATGGGTTTCGTCCTTTTTGTGATTCAACACTATTACAGGTAAGTCGTGTGGGAAATATTAAGAGCTCATTTCAAGTGACCTGGACACATGATGGCACGTTTGGCCTTTGCTGACGGTCCTCAGGTGGACAGTTGAGGTTGGATGAGCTAGTTGACATTGGTTGAGTTACCCTTCGTTTGGCCTTTGCTGACCAGAAATAGCTTAACCAACCAATCGGATTTCCACTTGGCCATTGCTGATGGAAAGCCGAATGGCGAGTCAACGGAATTGGATTAGGAGTGTGTTAGGGACAACAGTGGGAGCTCGGACTAGTTGGTCTGGACACATGACGATTCGTCTGGCCATTGCTGACGGTCACCATGTGGATGGACGGACAAGGCTGGGTGGAGTGCTAGTGGGTGAGCTACCTCCTGTCTGGCTATTGCTGACATAAGGCAGGCCAACCAGTCACCGGGACCACCATCTGGTCAAAGCTGATGGAGGAGCGGATGACGAGCCACCAACACTGTTGGGAGACGTTCCATCGTTTACTATTTTATTAGCTATTTGTGATTCAACACTATTACAGGCCGTACCTTACCGACTCTCCGGCTGGTCAAGCACTCTCATCGAATACAACACTTCATCAATTCAACGCCTCAACAATCAAACGTTTCCGGTTCTCTGTTGTGTCCAACGACTTTAGAAATTCAACAATCAAACGTTTCCGGTTCTCTGTTGTGTCCAACGACTTCAGCAATTCAACAATCAAACGTTTTCGGTTCTCTGTTGTGTCCAACGACTTCAGAAATTCAACAATCAAACGTTTCCGGTTCTCTGTTGTGTCCAACGACTTCAACAATTCAGCGCTTCTGTTTGTCTATAATTTATAAAATCACCATTTAACTTTAATAAACAACATAAAAATACGAAACACAGTGCCTCCTATTTCTTGTTCAAAATATCTTTAACGTACCCCTGGTATACTCGCTGAGTTATACCCCGGCTATAGATAGGGCCGGAAAGGGTCGTTACAAACTAAAAAAAATTTTAAAGAAAGTCAACGAAGAACTCAAAGAAACTGGTTTAATCATTGCTACGTTTGCATCACCTACCTTACCAGATGACATTAAAATTGGCTATCAAATAGTTCATATCCGTATTTACATCCCTCTTCCACACCGTTGCCGGAACTGCATACGTCTTGGGCACATAGCCACACATTGTAAAAATACTAAATTATGCATTGACGGTTTCACCAGGTTTTAGGAGCTCGTGGTACACCACACCTTTCTGGTCCCACCAAACACACAGCATTGTCTTCTTGCCGAATCGATCTGGTTTTGCAGTCGATGTTGATGGTTGTCCCGGATTAACCCATGATTTCTTCCATTTAGGATTCTTAAAATAAATCCATTTTTCATCGCCAGTAACAATCCGATGCAAAACCGATTTTCTTTCGTGTCTTTGAAGCAAAATTTTACAAGTGTTTTTTCGGTTTTCCATCTGTCTTTCATTCAATTCATGTGGCACCCATTTTCCACACTTTTGGATCTTTCCCATAGCTTTTAAACGGTCAGAAATTGTTTGTTGTGCAACATTTAACATTTCTACCATTTGCTTTTGACCCAAAGTGTCATCTCCATCCAATATCGTTTGCAATTCGGCGTCTTCAAACTTTTTTGGCGGTCTTCCACGTTCTTCATTACTCACAACAAAATCATTATTTCTGAACCGTTAAAACCATCTTTTGCATGTTGCTTCTGATAGAGCATGATCACCATATGCCTCGACAAGCATTCGACGCGACTCTGCACCACTTTTCTTCAAATGAAAACAAAAAATTAATGCTTTCCGCAAATCATCACTTTCTGGTACAAAATTCGACATTTTTAACACGATGAAAAAATATGATGTTGTCTGTTCAATGACTTGTTGTATACTAAATATATTTCACACATGTCATAGCAAACAAACAAAAAAAAAAATAAAGGTTCGTTCACAACAAATGAACAAACCGGCTCACTTCATACCGGTACACCTGGTATATTATCGATATATTATTATATTATATTATTAACATTACATTAATCTTTATTACATCACATTACATTTTTTGCTTATATTACCCTATATCCTTTTTATTTTAATGACTCTTAAAATTCTTCAATGGAATCTAAATGGTTACATCAACAATTACTATCAACTCTACATACTAATAAAAACCCACAACTTCAAAATTATTGCTCTTCAAGAGACTCACATTCACTCTTCTAATAATATACCTATCCCCATTAACTTTACTCTACTTACAGTCAATTCGCATGACGGAGTCCTTTTGCTCATCCATAACTCAATACAATATCAGGAAATAGTACTCAATAAAGACTTCGACTGTGTCGGAGCCTTGGTGTACTCCAAAATTAATTTTACAGTAATGTCGTCATATAATAAAAATTTTTCAATAAAAAAATTACGAAAAATCTTTAATAATCTTCAAGGACACATTCTAATTTTAGGCGATTTCAACAGTTGGCACCGCTCATGGGGCTCGCCATACAATAATAAAAAGGGCAACTCTATCTTCAAATTCCTATCTCAATCATCCCTTTTAATCTTAAACGACGGCTCCCCAACTCATTTGAGTACTCATCATACCTTTACCCATGTTGATATTTCTATAGCGTCACCCTCAATCGCTTTAGAGGCAAAGTGGAAAATAGAATCCAATCTATGTGGTAGTGACCACTTCCCTCTAATTATCTCTCTATCTGAAAATCCTGTTACTCGCTCTCCGAGAGTTCGGGCAAAATGCAACACTAATAAAGCTGATTGGAATAAATTCAAAATCACTGTTGACCATTACAATTCAATAATACCAATAAGTGGACACATCAACCAAGAAACATTAAACATCAATAAAATTATTAGACAAAGCGCGCATTTAACTATCCAACAAACCACCAAGTCCGCCAACATTAAAAGTATCGTACCATGGTGGAATTCTTACTTAGAAAAACTCAAGGATAATAAAACTTCACAGTGGAATAAGTTAAAACGGTCAATTTCTTTAGAGAACATAATTAATTATAAAAAAGCAAATGCATTACTCAAAAGAGATATAAAAAGGTCTAAACGCAAATCGTTAGATAACTTCACAGCAAACATAAATCCATTAAATTCCACACAAAAAATCTGGTCCCACATTAATACTTTTTGCGGTACCAAATCTCGCACTCCTATTCATTGCATTCTAAAGTCCGATAATCATTCCATCACCAATAGCCAACTTATTGCACAACAACTCTGTCAATACTGGTCATCAGAAACTAATGACAATAACTTCTCCTCTATCTTCCGTTGCCAAAAACAGTCCTTATCTACATCCACAATTAATTATTCTCTGTCCAAAAAAGCTCAGCTCATTGAAGAAGACATTTCCCCCATAGAACTAGAAATAGCTCTTAAAAACCTTAAAGGGAAAACTCCTGGACTAGACAGAATTTCCTATCCAATGATTAAACAACTTACCCCAACACTTAAAAAACGAATACTAACACACTACAATAACATTTTCCACAATTATTTACCTCAACAATATAAGACCAGTAAAATCATTCCCATACACAAAGCTAACACAAACAAAACTCTACATTCATCTTATAGACGCCAAGCAGACTCATTGGGGCTCAAGATTAATAACACCCAGAGGACGCGAGCTATTAAAAACGATACAAGAAAGCAACCTATTTCACCTATCTACTAGCGAACCCACTTACTGGCCGACAGATCTAAATAAAACACCAGATGTCATTGACTTTTGCATTTGTAAGGGCGTACCCATAAATAATCTAACCTTGCGGTCGTCGTTAGATCTTTCGTCTGACCACTCTCCTCTTCTGTTAGAAATTCATTCGAATATCGTCCTAAAAACTCCAGAACTTAGACTTCACAACAAAAGAACTGATTGGGCTATTTTCCGTAGTTACATTAGCGAACACCTCTCGACACATATTCCTCTTAAAACTAATCATGACATTGAAGCCGCAGTAGAACAATTCAACAAAATTGTACAAAAGGCAGCTTGGTCTGCAACTCCGTCTACACAGAATTATAGGACTGTACATCTAGACAAGGATATCAAAGAACAACTACTTGAAAAACGTAAATTACGTAGGGTTTGGCAGATGACGAGAGATCCTAACGATAAGAGGCGCCTGAATGTAGCCACTAAAAAACTCAAAGTAAATCTAGAGGCAAGAAAAAATGCAAGCATTGCAACTTACTTAGCAAGCTTGTCTCCCTCTGAGGCCACTGAGTACTCCTTGTGGAAAGCCACACGCATACTTAATGCACCAACATCGCATATACCACCAATAAAGATGAGTAATGGGCAATGGGCTAAAACTGATGCTGATAAAGCGAAAACTTTTGCAGTGCATCTTGGTAAAGTCTTTCAGCCACGCTGCTCAAAAAATAATCTGAAAGACTCTGAAGTTGAAGCTTTTCTTCACACACCGCATCAATTAGACTTTCCTATTCCTAGGTCTTTGACTCTTGAATTAAAGTGGGTCATAAAAAACAAAATTAAAACCAGAAAAGCTCCAGGATATGACCTGATAACCGGAAAGGTGCTACATGAGCTACCAGATGTGGGTTTTAAATTCATAAACCAATTGTTCAATGCAATTTGCACCTGTGAACACTACCCAGCTCAATGGAAAGTCGCTCAAATTATATTAATTCCAAAACCCGGTAAGCCCGTCGAACTTGCAACATCTTACAGACCGATCAGCTTACTTCCTGTGTTGTCAAAAGTATTTGAGAGAGTATTCCTAAAACGTCTAAAGCCAATTATCGAAAATAGATATCTGATTCCCAACCACCAATTCGGGTTTCGCGAACATCACTCTACTATTGAACAAGTAAATAGAGTATACAACTTTGCAAGACTTGCATTGGAAAATAAAGAATACTGCACAGCAGCCTTTATCGACATAACACAAGCATTCAATAAAGTATGGCACACTGGACTTCTCTACAAATTAAAGTTACAACTCCCGCATAGCTACTTCTCCGTCTTAAAATCATATATACTAGATCGGCACTTTATGGTTAAAATGAATAGCTGTCACACTGAAATTTTTCAAATAGAGGCTGGAGTTCCCCAAGGAAGTGTGTTGGGTCCTACTCTATATACTCTGTTCACAGCAGATCTCCCACTCAGCGCTAAAACATACACTGCAACATTTGCGGATGATACTGTAGTGATGGCGAAACACGCAAATCCTGTTGTAGCTTCACAACTTTTGCAAAGTAATCTGAACGATGTCAACGCATGGCTAGACATTTGGCACATTGAAGCTAACGATAACAAATCAGTTCAAACTACTTTTACACTCCGCCACGGTACCTGCCAGTCCGTTAGACTGAATGGCCGTGAATTGCCGCAAGCTGAAAACGCCAAATATCTAGGTGTACATTTCGTCTAAATTGGCGTCACCACATCTTTATAAAACGGAAGCAGTTAGGACTAAAGCTACGCTCACTTTACTGGCTACTTAATCCCAAATCCAAATTATCGCTACAAAATAAAATACTTTTATACAAGGTCGTCTTCAAGCCAATCTGGACGTACGGTATACCCATCTGGGGTATAGCAGCGAAGTCAAACCTAGATATGATTCAGAGGTTTCAATCAAAAATACTACGTATCTACGCCGACGCCCCATGGTTTATCCCGGATAACGTCCTACATCATGATCTAGGCATCCCTACTGTGTACGAATCAATACAGCAGATAAGCAGCAATTATCACTCACGACTGGTAGTTCATCCTAACCCCCTTGCCGCAGGCCTAACGAGGGATACTTTTAACATTCGTAGATTAATACGCTTCGCAACTTCGGATTTGCCGAGCAGATTCTAGAAATTGTGATTCTTCATAAGGCGGTGATTACCACTGGGTAGTCCCGTACATGTCAATCATATATTGTTATTGCCATAAGTAGTACTTATTATTCATGAATAGAATAGATTGTATTTAATAAAACGAAGCTTAAAAAAAAAAAAAAAATCTTATAGACTCATATCACTTAACCCTTGCCTTTCTAAAATTCTTGACAAAATTATAGCTAATCGACTATGGTGGTTTGCTACTATTAACAAACTAATAGATAGTCGCCAAATCGGTTTTAAAAAAAAAGAAATCAGTAGCTGAATCTCTAGTATATCTAGACAGCAAGATTACTTCCGCTCTTTCAACTAGAAATCATATATCTATAATTTCCTTAGATTTTAACAAAGCGTTTGATAAAATAGGCATCCACTCTGTTATCGAAGAGCTCCATTCTTGGAAAGATGGACCCAGGATAATCAAATATGTTACTAGTTTCATGTGCAACAGGAAAATCATTGTCCAGAACTCTAACTCATTGTCCTCCTCCCTCCCTCTTCATAACGGCATTCCGCAGGGTTCACCAATTTCAAACATATTGTTCATTATCGCATACAATAAATTAAACATGGTACTTTCAATTCACAAACATCTTAACTTCTGCGCCTATGCTGATGACTATCACATCTTCAATAAAATAAGCAATAAGACATCGTTAAACCTTGACAACCTCTTCACCGACATTCTGAATTGGTGCACCACCTCTGGCACTTCCCTATCAGTTTCAAAATGTAAACATCTTCATATTTGCAGCAAAAAGTCATGCAACTTTAAAATCCATTCAGCCCAATTCAATGTACCCACCACAGGTTCTTTAAAAATCCTTGGTATGACAATCAACAGACATTATACCTGAAATACCCATATAGAAAGCCTCGCCCTTTCGTTATCTAAAAGCCTAAATATTATAAAGTGCCTTTCCAGCATCAAATTTAACTGCAACGCAGCCACTATTATTAGTATGATGAAATCCATAATAATTGCAAAACTAGATTATGGACTTTATCTTTATGGTTTCTTCCCTAAATCACTCTACAATAAGCTTAAAACATTTTACCACTCTGCTATCTGACTAGCTTTCAGAGCCTTCCCATCAACACCAATCAACAACCTTCTTTATGAAGCTCAAGTCATGCCACTTGAGATGAGAAGAGACCTTCTGACCGCTAAATTATGAAAACTAATTCCTAACTGTAGACATTCCCCCTTATTCTTAAAAATAACCAAAACTATTAGGCACCATAGAATACCATTTTCTCTGCTTAAATCAATATCACTTTGCAATAATCTCAATATCACCATTACCCCTACCCCTGTAAGTTACCCCACCAATCCGCCCTGGACATTTAGCAACTCTCTCTTGAATACTAGTCTTCATGACTCCACAAAAACCTCTACACATCCATCCATCTACCAAAAGAAATTTCTAGAACTCAAGAATGCTCTAAAAAGATACTCTACTATCAGAACTACTAACAACTACTATCAGAAATATCCTATCTTCTAATCACAAACGTCTTACCCTGATTTGGGTCCCTGGTCATTCTGGGATACTTGGAAATGAACTAGCAGATGAAACAGCAAAAAATGCCAGGAAATACCTGTTCATACTTACTGAAAATCGTAATAGCTCAGATCTCTCCAGTTATATAGATACTGTCTTTAAAAGCAAATTCTCCGAAATCTTTGATAACTCCTCCTCTCATTATAAAAACATTAACTTCAATAAAACTTCCATTTTCAATTTTACCCCTCTTAAACATGACCATAAATTCCCACGCGCATACCTTACCAAATACATCCGATTAAGACTAGGACATACCAATTTAACCCATTCCTACTTATTCAATAGATCACCACCACCCTCTTGTCCGTTCTGTAAGATTTTTTATTCTATACACCATCTACTAATTAAATGCCCGCATTTCTTGAAAACAAGAAACACCATATTTAGTAACATCAATCCAATCAACTTATTAGTTGACCCCACAAAATCAAACATTCTGCTTATAATCAAGTACCTCCAATCTATTGGTTTATATACCCAAATATAACTTAAGAAAAGAAAATATATGTATACCGTAATTTAGCTTTAAACACTACACCCGCTCCTATCCAAAAATCACCGCTTTACTCCACCATAAAATAAAAATTTAATTAATAAAACAAGTAAGCTTAAGGCCAAGTAGCTATAGCTTCTGTAAATTTAAGTTAGATATAATTTTTTATAATATTATAACTTTCTTAATAAATAAATAAAATAAATTTGTGCATAAGCACTTTCAAAAATACATAAAATAATTTATTTTTTGTTTTAGTTTATATTGGTTGCGCTATACACAACACACAGGTTACTCCGTTGTGCTACTTTAATAACAGTGCCAAATTATGCTGATCTCTTACTACCCACATCATTTTTATTAAAAGATTGTCAATTAAACGTTTTTTCTTTGTTTCAAAATGTTTGTATTATTTATTTATTTATCGATTAGTTACAAACTCTTATAAAATATTTTAAACTTTAATTCTTCGATTATTTTAAAATATATCATCTTTTAGTTGTTTTACACTTAGTTCAAAACTTTATTACACATCATATGTCATTAGTGCATTGTTTCATGTGTAGATATTGTAATATATTGCACTGTTCAGTTCCTACAAGAACTCTTGTTTACTTATGTCACTAGAACACCTTTATATTCCTTGATTTTAGAACTTAGAAATCAAAGAATATTCCAGATTCAGATTTATCTAGGATTATTAATTCTTAGATATACTGCAATGTTTAATTCACTGCATCTTTTCTTAATTCTTTTCACTGACTTTCTTGACTGATCTCTTTTCTAATCTCACATCTTTTCACTCTGCTAAAACTTAACTGCATCTTTTTCTTGTCAAATACTCAACTGACTTTTCCCTTCTCAAATACTTTCACTAAATCCATACTAACTTCATCTTTTAAGAAAACAGACTCTATATATATAGAGTTGCTTTCACCTACGCTTTAAACTTTCTCTAATATTACCTTTATATTAGACATGCCCCAATAAGCCAGAAAATTTTAAAAATTAATTGAAAATTGAAATTAATTCTGTAATAATAATTTTGCGTAATTCGCAAAATTAATCATTCTACATATTTTACAGTCTTTATCTTGTCACCATTTCTTTTTGTTCAAAGTATTTACAATTGACACAGATAATAAATATTAACAAAAATCAGCATTTCACTTCGACAATTTGTCTTACTGACTTTTTGACTTCTTGTTAATATTATTGCAACTGTAAATAACTTTGCCTACTTTTACGTGTTAATAGAAAATGTCCCCATAAAGACTGCTATGCATTTATTAATTATCATTAAACAAACTTTCAACTTTATTATATTAATTATCCAAAAAATACGGTCTTAATTCTTACTTTGAGGAAAGAAACTATTGTTAACTTTACATCACAACATTCCTTCCCCCTTTGAAGAACATTGTGGCACGAAAATGTTAGGTCTAATATCCCTAAGGTCAAAAAAAAAAAACAAAAAAATTTTAAGAGCAAGTTTACAAACTTTGAAATATATCCTAAAAATATGTTATTATTTTTAATGCAACCATTTCAGTTTGCATATATAATACATTTAGTTTAGTTATTACATCAGTTATTCTTTAGTTTTCCGCAAGTAAGTTGTACATTTAATTTAAAATCTCTTATAAACTAATGAATTTCATTTGATTTAGCTATAATAATATCAGAAATCTTGATTTTCACAACATGTATTCAATGGAGGATGATAAACCTTGTCCTGGATATGTTCCATATTTTTCCCCCGATAGTTCCGATGATGAGGAGGTCATCGTGAAAACTAATAATTGGTGCAACAAATTGTTTGGTCCTCGAAAAACCAATTATTATCAATTATTCGATGACGGACCATACCCTACTGAGAGAAATGAGTTGGTTGATATTCGCCGTTGTGACGAAGCCACTGATCAGGAAATCATCCGAGGGGAAAACGTTAATTATCAGAAAATACGAGATAGAAATGAGGACCTGCAAAATGTCTCCCATTCCTCCGAGAACCGGAAATTGGCTCGTCCTAACCCCGGATATTTACTTAATCGAGGAAAAAGGTTGCGGTTCTGATATTATTATGTCTTTTACAAAATTTTGTAGAGTAAATAACAAAAATTAATATTTAATATGTATCGTTAACTTACATGAATCTTTTATTAAATATACTTAGATATTAATGGTTTTTGTTTTAACATTATCTTTTTTTTCTCTTGCTTAAAAACTACTAAATACTACTAAATATTTTATTATTTAATATTTTAAATATTTTTCAAAGTTCTTATTGTTTATATTTGACATTTTCTTAAAATTACCTGATTTTCTAAATATTATTTATATTTTACATTCATGATTATTATTCTTGTTTTTTACATTTTCCTTTGCTTATTTTAAATTTTACTATGTTTTACCTATTCTTACTTTTACCATTAATGAGATATTTCTAAAAATATGATATGTTCAATTAATTCCTTTGTTTATCTTAATATTTTACCATCTTTTACCTATTCTTAATTTTCCATTAACGACATATTCCTAAAAATATGATATTTTCAATTAACCCTGATTTAATTAAATTATATTACTAACATTATATACACCTTTCGTACAACAAATATAGTATTAAAATACTCCAGTGAACTGTATTCCTGGATGAGTTGGTGCTAAATTAGAATTTTTATATTGTATAGGTTGAGGTGGTGGTAACGGTGTTGGTTGTGCTACATAAGGAGTTATATTTGTATACTGTACAATTGGTGCTTGTACCGGTGGTGGTGATGGTGGAGGATAATTTCTTATAACTGATTGTAAACTCGGAGTTCGCTGTAACGTAGGTTGTTCTTGTTCCGTTGTAGTCTGAGTTTTTAACTTCTTATATATGTTAACCTACATCCGAAACGCACAACTGAGCACCTTAAAATTTTTAACAACATGTGGTCACCTAACCTATGTTTGACAGCGAATGACACAATCGAGTGAAGTAAGGATAACGGAAGTTTGTTGGGTAGCGTCGTGAATAAATGTATTGTTTTAGTTAAATAAAGTAAAGTAATGTTATGTAAAAAGAAAGTCTATTAACGTTTTGTAGTTAACGCAAAAAACCAAATTTAAATTAAACCAAAGTTTAAAGTTCAGAAGTGGGATTGAATCAATGTCCTAAAGGGGAGTAATTAAAACGTAAGTTTGAATATTTGGCGCAGAAAATTAAAAAACGTAATGATGGTGACCATCGAATCACTGACGAAGGAACAGTTGAAGGACTTCTTACAACAGTAAGAGTTATCAACTACAGGCAATAAGGCAGAATTAGTTGCACGATTAACTGAACACGTGAAGTCAAGCGGCGTAGTTTTACAATTTACGAACGATAATGAGGAATTGCGGGGTGAAAACGAAGAATTGAGAAAATAAATTAGCGAACTGAGGCAAATGGTGCAACAAGTGGCCATTAACCAGAATAACGGTAGAAACAATCAAAACAGTACTTCAGAAATGCCTAGTAAGGACGGTAACTCGCGTTCTGTACGAGAAATCGCAGAAGTTTTGCCCGAATTCGACCCAACGAATGAAGATTCTATTACGGCTACGCAATTTGTCGAACGTGTTGAAGCTGTTATGTCTGTATATGCGTGGCCTGAAAAAAGTGTGCTTCTTGCAGTGTATAGCCGTTTGAAGGGTGTAGCGCGCATGTGGGTGGACGCATCACCAAAAATGCATGCTACTTGGAAGGAGTTCTCAAATGAGCTTGTCACCGAGTTCGGTTGCGAATACGATGAAGCGGATATACATTACAATATGTCGCGCGTTGCTCGAAGGCAAAACGAAACAATAACTGAGTTCATTTTTCGTGTCTCTGCGCTAGGACGACGTCATAATCTTAGTGAGATGGCTATCACGAAATACGCCCGAGAAGGATTAAAACATCGAGAACTACAAATGGCGATTGCTCCGCAAAAATTCGTATCCGTTAAAGAAATGCATGAAGCATGCGAGAACTTTTTACAAAATTGCATTAAGATAAACGAAAAGCCTTTTCATAATGCGGGTGAAAGCGAACAAAGAATACAATCGTTCAGTAAGGCAAAGAATGTTATGTGTTACAATTGTGGTGAGTCAGGGCACTTGTCAGTAAATTGAGCAAGACCCCCAAAACGTCCTCGTTGTATAGATTGTAATAAGGTGCACCCCAAAAATGAACAGCAAAATTGCGGAAAACCATCAGTTTTCGTGCGAAAAACAAGTATTATCGATAATAATTTTCTTAAGAAAATAACGATTAGTGGCAAGCAAGCCATTGCATTTATTAATACTGGAAGCGAATGTAATATGGTCCGGGAAACATTTGCCAACGATATTGGTGGTACGCGCAGCAAAAACCTATTTACCATCGGTGGATTCGGTGGTGGTATAGAACGATCTGAGTTACAAATTGAGATGGATTTGAAAATCGATGAGGTTGAAAAATCGTTGACGTTGCACGTCTTCAAAGATTGTGTGTTGAATTACGATCTATTGCTTGGGGACGAAATATTCAATAGCGAAAATATACGCGCCGTATATGACAACGGACAGTTCAAATTCGAAGACAAAGTAAAAACGACGTGTAAAATTAATAAACTTAGTCCAATAACGGAAGATGACGTGTGAATGGACACTGTAAATTAAGATTCTAAGGGAAAGCTGTTATAGGTGATGAATGAATTCCGAGAAAGTTTCGCTACAGGTACGGATGGAATCGGCAAAACTAGTGTAGTCGAAATGAAAATTGAGTTACTGACCAACGAGGTGATCGCACAAGTCCCGTATAGAGTTCCGGAACCGAAAAAAGAAATCGTTGCGAAGAAAATTCAAGAGTTGCTCGACAATGATATTATAGCTCCGTCTAAATCAAGTTATGCGAGTTCAACGTTGCTTGTGAAGAGAAAGAATGGCGAACATCGACTTTGCGTGGACTACCGTCGGATTAATCAATTCACTCGAAAAGAATGCTACCCAATGCCCAATATCGAAGAAAGTTTACAAGAAGCAACGAAGTATCGAATCTACATATCGTTAGATCTTAACTGTGGTTATTATCAAATTCCTATAGAACATAACAGTCGTAAATATACTGCAGTTGTGGTTCCTGATGGTCTGTATGAGTTTAAACGGATGCCGTTCGGGCTGAAGAACGCACCAGTCCTGTTTCTACAATTGATGGTGAAAATTAAGACTCGCTTGGAACCCAGCGATATGATTCACTACATGGACGATATGCTTGTCGGCGGCAACGATGAAGAAGAACTTCTCGGAAAGTTTCAACGAATTTTAGGTGTAATAAAAGAATTTAATTTAACATTGAATTTGAAAAAATGCGAATTTCTGAAAGATACTATCCAATTCTTGGGACATCAGTTGGGACCCAACTGGATAACGCCGGGTGAAATCAAGACCGAAGCCATACGAAATTTCAACATGCCTACAACGCAAACAGAGGTGCGGCGCTATATAGGGTTAAGGGGATATTTCCGTAAGTTTATACCAGGCTACTCAATTATATCCGAACCGTTGTGACAATTGCTTAAGAAAAACGCCGTCTTTAAATGGACAGATCAACAAACAAACGCCTTTGTGAGTCTAAATGAAGCACTAACAACCGGACCAGTATTAACGGGCTACCGAGTGGAAGCTGATCATCAAGTGCATACAGACGCGAGTGCCATCGGACTCGCAGGTGTTTTACTCCAAAATGACAGCGGAGATTGGAAGCCGGTGGCGTACTTTAGTCGATCTACCACACCGCTGGAAAGGAAATATCACAGTTACGAATTAGAAACGCTTGCAGTTGTCGAATATGTGGACCGCTTTAAATATTACATCTATGGAAAGTCGTTTACGGTCATTACCGATTGCAATGCTATAAAATTGGCCATGCAAAAGCGAGAAATGATACCTCGTATAGCCAGATGGTGGCTTCGTATCCAAGACTATGACCTCATTATCGAACATCGAAGCGAGCAACGAATGGCGCACGTCGACGCACTAAGTCGTATGCCTAACGAAGACGGTTGCGATCTTGAGGAAGCGACTTTGCGAGTCTGGAAGGCGGAAATAACTGAGGCAGATTGGCTTTACAGTATGCAATTACAAGATAGCAAACTTCAACAAGTCGTAATGAAAATTGAGGAGAAGGATGCACACGTTATTGACGACTATAAAATAATTAACGGACGACTGTACAAACGGTATAAAAACGAACAGCTCTTCGTAATACCAAAGGCTTTGCGATGGAAGGTGACACATGATGCACATGTTAAAACAGGACACCTAAGCGTTGGCCGAACGATTGAATACTTACTACGGTCTATGTGGTTCGCTCGAATGCGAAACTTTGTCAAATTTTTGTGAAAGCGTGCATTGATTGTGCCTTCACTAAGCGTCGAGGAAGTAAAAAGGAAGGTGAGTTACATTGCGACAAAATGGAGCCTATTCCGTTCAAAACAATACACATTGACCACCTGGGACCTTTTCCCCGAAGCCGAAAGTTAAACGAGTATATCCTGATTATTGTGGACAGTTTCACAAAATTTGTCATCGTCAGACCAGTGTGGTGCCCATGACCTACATCATTGTTTAATATGACAAGTCATTGCATAAAGTAACAAAACAATTGTGACATAATTTATTGAATGCACATTTGTCGCTTTGTTGTTTTGACTTTGATCATATTACATTTTTAAATTTTGTTTGACTCACGCCGTTATGATTGTGCACTCGTAACATGATGCGCGAGCCAAACGTTTTATCATATGTGGTCATTGTACGGTAGTAACACAAATTCCTTTAGAGAAATGTTAAACCTTATGAATAATATATATAATAATATATACAAGTAAAAATGCATAAGAAATAGATAACATATGTTAGAATAGTATAATAGATACTATGAATATCTTACATGTAAAAATCATATACTTTATCAAAAATTGGGAGTAACCAATGCATTGATTGGTTACTCAAGAATATATAGGAAATAAATAATAAGTTTAGTACATAAGAATATTTTGTATAAATAGAGTAAGATTTTACAAATAAATAAGATTCTTTTAGATTCTTTTGCATAGGCAACAAGAATAAACTATATTTTGAATCTCTGGTTATATGCGGCATATCTGCTGGTAATACCATTAAGGCGACTGAAGAGCTTAGAAAGTACTTAAAGGCGGCTGAAGAGCTCAGATTAATACTTATCCTTGCTAGGTCGAAACCTTTTGGGGCTCTTAATCCCTTAGCAATCCTGCCATCATTGATGAACAACATTACATGGCGATCCTAATAACATTACATGGCGATCCTGCAATTGACGGACCATAGGAATCTGGAAATCATTAAATCTGCAATTGACGGACCATAGGAATCTGGAAATCATTAAATCAAATAATATGCAATTGACGGACCATAGGAATCTGGAAATCATTAAATCAAATAATATGCAATTGATGAACCTTTGAAATAATGAAGAATTATAATTGTTTTATCTGTGGCAAAAGCTACAAAAATAAAAATATTCTGAACAAACATTTAAACAAACATAATTATCTGATAGATTATGCGAATAAATTAATAAAAGCAATCTTCAGAAACTATTAAACAATATGTCTCAAGAAGATTTTGACAGACATTTTGCAGCAGCGGTGAAAACTTTAGAAGAAGCGTTAAAAAATCCAAAGGCAGGCCCAAGACCGATATCAATTGAGCAATATAAGCAACGTCATCCAAGTGGAAGACAGCAGCCAATAACAATCGAACAAACAAAAAAGAAGGTGCGTGGTGGCAAAAAACGAAGGGTATCCAAAGAAATTGGCAACCTCAAGTGTCTCTTGCAGATATCTCAAGAAGAAAATAAAAATATTTTACGGCAACAGCTTAAGGAGTTGAAGAAAAATGGGTGGAACCCAATCAACAGAAGAAATAGTAAACAACAATGTAGCAGCAACAGCAGCAACAGCATCAACAAATAATTTTAATACTAATAATTATATATCATATTTAAACTTTATATGTCTATTTATATTAATAATAATAAAAATTAATTCACATTTTAAAAAGTATATTAAAAAACAAGCAGTTAGAAATGCTAATGTTTAGGTATAAAAATTAAATAAAAATTATATATAAAAAAAAAATATATTTTTTTTCAAACTTTGTAAAATAATATAAAAATTTTTTCCAATAATGTACTCCAGATCAGATCATGACAAAATTAATGAACACATTTATATGATACTGATAATTTCATTTGTAATTTCAATAATAATTATTGTAATATTTTTGCTTCATTATATTATTAGCAAATACTTTGCATAAGCAATAAATTTAATGTCATATGGATTTAATTGACTTAAGAAAAATATTAAAAAATTTAAAGAAAACTCCAAATAGAGTTTACACGAAACAGTACATAGTAAAGACAAAACTAATAATACATCAAATCTGGTTAGATATAGAAGAACATACAGATATCAAGAATTTAAGGTTGGAATTTGATAGTTTAGTAGAGCAGATAGAAAAATATTTGCAACCTAAGTCAATCACAGAACAATTAAATAGACCCATAGACAATATTAAAGCAAAAATGGCTAATTTTGATTTAATTGCAGCTTCAAAAGTAATACCAGAATTCAATGGTAATGCTAAAAGTTTATCAAACTTTATAGGCATTTTACAATTTTATTCTGAATCACTTAAAGATGAAATCGAGAGATCCATCTTACTTCGGTTTGTTAAGTCAACTAAATTATCTGATAGAGTTAAAAACAAACTCATTTCAGAAGAAGAAGACGACACAATACCAAAATTTATTCAAAAGCTGAAAAATATCTATAAACCCAATCAAAATCCATTAACAGTCCAGAATAATTTAGCACGTTTGCGACAAGGTACCCAAACTGTTGCACATTTTGTTTCTAAAATTGAGGAACAAATAGCAATTTTAAACCAAATATATATAGCTACTCAGGGTGACCAAAATAAACAAGTAATAATGAAAATGACAGTTCTCACAGGATTAAATGCATTCACCAATGGACTCAATGAGAGACTTAGGAATATAGTAGCAGCAGCAAGGCCAACTACTCTAAACGAAGCTGTACAAATTGCTCTAAGTGTAGAAACACAAAATAGAAGCACGATACAACAGCAACCAAACAGGAATTTTCAGCAAAGGAGCGGATTCTCGAATAATAACAGAAATGCGAATGGAAATTTCAATAGGAATGCATCAAACCAATACAACAATTCCAATAATCAAAAAAACTGGAACACCCCCGGTTCACGAACCCCGGGGCACAACCTAAAGCAGTATCCAAATCACAACCTAGGTCACAACCAAAACAATGGTTACAACAATCGAAACAATTACAACCAGAACAAAAACAAATAATACATTTTAAAACGATAGAAAACATAGATAATAGTATTAATGTTAAAACTTCTTGTAGCAATAAGTATATAACTTTATTAGTAGACACAGGGGCAGAGATATCAGTAATAAAAAAAGGTATAATAGGGAAGAGCAATTTTGATAACACAAAAAACTGCCAAATAAATGGCATAACAGCAGGAAAAACAACCACAGAAGGTTTAATAGATATAAATTTATTTTTTGATGGTAAAACAATACCTCACAAATTCAATGTCATAAAAAACAATATAAATTTACCTACAGATGGTATATTAGGTAGAGATTTTTTGATAAAACATAATTGTAAAATAAATTATGAAACATGCGTATTAGTGATCTCAAACTCAGAAGATGAGATAGTCTTACCCTTGAATATAAAAATAAAAACCATTAAAAACATCAAAATACCGCCCAGGGTAGAAGTAATTCAAGTAGTTGAACTAAATACAAAAGAAGACAATTTAGTCTGTGGAAAAGAAATAGTGAAAGGAGTATTCATAGCTAATTCATTAATACCTGCCAAAGGTATACAACATATTAGGTTATTAAATACTAGAGACACACCTGTAGAATTAGAATATGCAACAATAGAAATAAAACCTTTAAATAATTATAACATACTTTCATATAATTCTAATCGAAATTCATATACATTTGAAAAAATTAAATCGAAATTAAAAATAGATGGTTTAGATAACATAGCCAAAAATTCAATATTGAATATTTGTAAAGATTTCCAAAACATTTTTCATATAGAAGGAGAGAAATTAACTATAAACAATTTTTATGAACAGCATATATCTACAATAGATAAAACACCTATATATATAAAGAATTATAGGATACCGAACATTCAAAAGGAAGAACTAGAAAATCAAGTAAAAAAGTTATTAAATGATGATATAATAGAACCATCAGTAAGTCCTTACAACTCACCAATTTTAATAGTACCAAAAAAGGGACAAGAAACATGGAGATTAGTTGTAGATTTCAGACAGTTAAATAAAAAAGTAGTAGACGATAAATTTCTACTAACACGTTTGGAAGATGTTCTAGATAAGTTAGGTAAGGCGAAATATTTCTCTACATTAGATATGACTAGTTCATTTCATCAAATCCCACTTAATCACAAATCAAAACCTTTAACAGCTTTTTCAACAGAAACAGGTCATTTTCAATTCAAGAGATTACCTTTTGGATTAAAAATTTCAACAAATAGTTTTCAAAGAATGCTAACATTAGCATTAGCAGGTTTAGACTCCTCAGCATTTTTATATGTAGATGATGTAATAGTTTTTGGTTCTAATCTCAAAGAACACAATAACAATTTAATAAAAGTATTTAGTAGATTATAACCGCACAAGGTGTGCGTACAGATCCAAATAAACACGATGTAATAAAACATTATCCTATACCAAAAAACTCAGACGAAGTGAGAAGGTTTGTAGCAATGTGCAACTATTATCGAAGGTTTATAAAAGATTTTGCTGAAATAGCCAGACCTCTAAACAACTTGCTTAAGAAAAATCAAATATTCTGCTGGTCGGAATGTGATAAATCTTTTAATAGTTTAAGAGAAAAGTTAATTTCACCACCAATCTTAAGTTATCCAGATTT
>NC_051846.1:217186543-217246564 GCF_002237135.1 Teleopsis dalmanni | reverse complement strand
GTTGCACCAAAGTACTTTTCAATGAAAAGTAAAGTATGAAAAGAAAAGTGAAATATTTGACAAAAAACTGGTTTCTTTGCAGTTTCTGTTGCACCAACACTTTTTACTTTGCGCTTTGCAAAAGTAAACTGCAAAACTTTTCAAAAAAACTGCAAATGATTAATTCACTTTGCAAATTTTGCAAAGTGATTTCTTTCAATGCGTAAAATGAAAGAAATCATTAATAAATAAATAAAAATAGTTTTAAAAAAATAGAAATAGAAAATTAGTTTAAACAAATATTATTGCTGTTTTTGAAATAAATTTAGTTGCAATAATTAAAGGGATATATTACCGGACAATACTTTTAAATTGTGAATTAAAGAGTTCAGTTTCTAAAAAAACTTTATAATACATTTAATATAAATATTTTATGTGAATTATGGTTCAAGCATGAACACTTATTTATTATAATGAACAGTTTATTATTATTATAAGTCTTTTATCGTTCAAATTCTCCGAATTATGAACTAAGAAAAAACATGGGTAAAAAATATTCTATAATAGCTAACATTGTAACATTTTTAAATATCTAATTATCCGTATCTAATTATGATAATAAAAATATATTTCTAAAGACAATAGAAGAAAAAATCATAAGTGCCTGGACTTGCGTCGTTTTTTGAACCTTGTTTGAAATGTAATTAAAAATAATATAGTCCACTAAAACTAGTGATAACAGACAACATATTATTTTAACGTTGATAGTAAAATTAGTTAAGTTAGTTTTAAGGTAATTTTGTATAAATTGAAAGAAATGTTCTAAATAAAATCAGTAATTTAGATCCTTTATGCGTAGGTTTCTTTTGTATTAGGATAATACACAGCGACAAGTAAACAATACTTTAATAACTTATAATATTTTAAAATTAAATAATAATGACAAATTTTCAACTAAATTTTTATATAAAAGTAACTTATTACATTTGTTAACTTTGTTTTTCAATATAATTGTTGTTAAAACAACTCATACTCATACTCTTTACATATAAATTCTTTTTCTATAACTTTTCAAACTGCAAAATAAATTAAAAGCATAAAAATTGTTTCTATGGATATACACAATTTCTTTATCTACGATTCAATGTCAATAAAAGAAATCATATACAAAAATTTTGTGTTTTGTATTAATGTATAACATATAATTGTACTAAAATTATACAAATATTACAAATTGTAATAATAAAATTTATTAAAATAAAATATTATTTTAAAAACTTTTATTTTAAACAAAAATTAAACTCATAAGTACATACTATGCATAAATCATGTACTCATAGCATCAAAATATCAAACAAACAAAAAAAAAATGTACAAACAGAAACGAAATGCTTTCAAAAACTAATACAAACTGAAAGTGATCTAATTTTTTGGTGCAACGCTTTGCTTTGCATTTTATGCAAAGACTTTGCAGTAAAATTTTTATTTGCAAAGTGCAAAGTAAATTATGTTAAGTCTTTGGTGCAACGCTTTTCACTTTTACTTTGCAAAAAAAAGTCACTCATAAGTTTTGCAAAGTGAAAAGTAAAAAGTGTTGGTGCAACACTTTCTGGTTCAATGTGGAATGTATGTAAAAGATAAAAGTGGAACGTATTTTAATGCAAATGAGGTTGGCAATGCGATGCAACGGTGTAGTAAAATTATAAACAAATCTACATTTATATTTATTTATTATTGATTTTATTTATTTATTATTTATTTTATGTACTTATTTATTTAATATGTCATTATTATTTATTTCTTTGTTTGAAGTAATGTTTTAATTATTACTATTACTATAAATTAAAATGATTAAAATTAATTAAAATGATTAAAATTAATTAAAATTATTACTTTAATTATTTACGTTTTATTATTATTAAAAAAGTGTTGTTTGATAATTTATGAAAATCAATTAATTTGAAATGAATATATAAACATTAAGTTGAATACATTTATTTAATTAAAACAGAACAATACATAACGAAACAGGCTCTCCAACATACACGTTTAAAAAAAACCATTGCAAACTGCTTGCAAGTTTAAGCTATATTCATGCTTCCTTTTGAAATAAGCCTAATTGCTAAGGTGAGGTACATTTATTTTAACATGTGTGCTGTCAATCACGAACGGATATTTTGCAATTGATATAAGCTAAACACTAGTTCTTTCAATTATTCTCCATACAGAAGCTTTTGGTATGCCAAAACAAATACCAAATTCGCGAAAAGTATTTATATTTGCCATATACCACAAAAATATGTAAATTTCCTTCATTGCTCTCGTTCAATTGTGACCACCACGGTTATTTTGTATTTGCTGATTGGACTTTATTAACAAATCTATTAAAATATGAAACATAATTAATATATAGCAATTGTATTTTTTATGCGCAAATACCAATCAAATAATCTTTAACGGAACAATTATTGATCGTTACCATAAAATTTCCACTATATCCATGCTGATGCACTTCATCCCTTGAGCTTAATACACTTGGACTAGTGTTTAAAAAGAAAATGAAGAAGTCCGTTTTGCTCGATAATTCTAATAAAATCTGCAATTTCCATTTATTTACTATAGAATTAAATTTAAGTTTTTAAGTAAATACTAAATAAAAACTTACATTTCGTACTTCAGACATTTCAACAGATTTTAGTTATTTATTTTATTGAAACCCCTTTGATTTCATGGTAGCCAGCTCGAGTAGCCAGCTCGAGTAGCCAGCTAAAAGCACAATCAGCTTTGAATTGTGGAACAATTAAGACAAACCAAAGCTGCGTATAACACAATAATCTTAAATGTTCGAAACACACGAAAGAGCTGTTGAATGTGCATATGAGAAGGTGTGTGATATGGTATAGAAATTGTTGCTATATTTTCTATTCATATTGCTAGTTTGGGTGCTTGTGTGATTTATATGTTAACAATTTTCTTTTTTGCGAAGTTATGCTTCCATAGTTGTACTGCATCAAGACGAAAGTGCAATCAGTGAAGTGCAATTTTTTGTTTCTATATTTACAAAATTTGGTTTCTTTTGTGTTAAGAGGAAATAGAGAGGAAAGGGCGTTCAATAGTAGTTAAACACGAAGAAGCATTGTTTAGTGTTGAATGGACACACAAACACACAAATTCAAAGAAATAGTCTTTGCTTTTTGTATACATTTTTTCTAAAATATATGATTGACTTTGTGTGCATGCAATGCACAACTTTTTCCAAATTATTATAAATTTGATTTTTGATGAAATTTTATACTAGTCTCATATAGTTTGATATGAATTTTGCCTATTATGAGGTGAGTAAACACCGGCAGTAGCCGAACCATAGTTGTTGTTAGTGCAAATGATATTAATATATATGGCAGTGAAGATAGTACTATGACCTGTACTAGCCATGATAACATGAAGTATGTTAATAAACACCATGTTGTTAAATATCTATTTATGTTTTATATTTTAATGTACAATTAATTTTTGTTCTAATATTTTTACTCAATGGTTGCACCAATGTACTTTTCAATGAAAAGTAAAGTATGAAAAGAAAAGTGAAATATTTGACAAAAAACTGTTTTTTTTGCATTTTCTGTTGCACCAATACTTTTTACTTTGCGCTTTGCAAAAGTAAACTGCAACACTTTACAAAAAAATTGTAAATGATTAATTCACCCTGCAAATTTTGCAAATGATTGCTTTACACGAAAGAAAAGTTTCTTATGTATATTAATAAAAGACAAAATGCGAAATAAATAATTAATAAATAAATAAAAATAGTTTTAAAAAAATAGAAATAGAAAATTAGTTTAAGCAAATATTATTGCTGTTTTTGAAATAAATTTAGTTGCAATAATTAAAGGGATATATTACCGGACAATACTTTTAAATTGTGAATTAAAGAGTTCAGTTTCTAAAAAAACTTTATAATACATTTAATATAAATATTTTATGTGAATTATGGTTCAAGCATGAACACTTATTTATTATAATGAACAGTTTATTATTATTATAAGTCTTTTATCGTTCAAATTCTCCGAATTATGAACTAAGAAAAAACATGGGTAAAAAATATTCTATAATAGCTAACATTGTAACATTTTTAAATATCTAATTATCCATATCTAATTATGATAATAAAAATATATTTCTAAAGACAATAGAAGAAAAAATCATAAGTGCCTGGACTTGCGTCGTTTTTTGAACCTTGTTTGAAATGTAATTAAAAATAATATAGTCCACTAAAACTAGTGATAACAGACAACATATTATTTTAACGTTGATAGTAAAATTAGTTAAGTTAGTTTTAAGGTAATTTTGTATAAATTGAAAGAAATGTTCTAAACAAAATCAGTAATTTAGATCCTTTATGCGTAGGTTTCTTTTGTATTAGGATAATACACAGCGACAAGTAAACAATACTTTAATAACTTATAATATTTTAAAATTAAATAATGACAGATTTTCAACTAAATTTTTATATAAAAGTAACTTATTACATTTGTTAACTTTGTTTTTCAATATAATTGTTGTTAAAACAACTCATACTCATACGCTTTACATTTAAATTCTTTTTTTATAACTTTTCAAACTGCAAAATTAATTAAAAGCATAAAAATTGTTTCTATGGATATACACAATTTCTTTATCTACGATTCAATGTCAATAAAAGAAATCATATACAAAAATTTTGTGTTTTGTATTAATGTATAACATATAATTGTACTAAAATTATACAAATATTTCAAATTGTAATAATAAAATTTATTAAAATAAAATATTATTTTAAAAACTTTTATTTTAAACAAAAATTAAACTCATAAGTACATACTATGCATAAATCATGTACTCATAGCATCAAAATATCAAACAAACAAAAAAAAAATGTACAAACAGAAACGAAATGCTTTCAAAAACTAATACAAACTGAAAGTGATCTAATTTTTTGGTGCAACGCTTTGCTTTGCATTTTATGCAAAGACTTTGCAGTAAAATTTTTATTTGCAAAGTGCAAAGTAAATTATGTTAAGTCTTTGGTGCAACGCTTTTCACTTTTACTTTGCAAAAAAAAGTCACTCATAAGTTTTGCAAAGTGAAAAGTAAAAAGTGTTGGTGCAACAGGGCCCTGGTTCACTTTCTGGTTCAATGTGGAATGTATGTAAAAGATAAAAGTGGAACGTATTTTAATGCAAATGAGGTTGGCAATGCGATGCAACGGTGTAGTAAAATTATAAACAAATCTACATTTATATTTATTTATTATTGATTTTATTTATTTATTATTTATTTTATGTACTTATTTATTTAATATGTCATTATTATTTATTTCTTTGTTTGAAGTAATGTTTTAATTATTACTATTACTATAAATTAAAATTATTAAAATTAATTAAAATTATTACTTTAATTATTTACGTTTTATTATTATTAAAAAAGTGTTGTTTGATAATTTATGAAAATCAATTAATTTGAAATGAATATATAAACATTAAGTTGAATACATTTATTTAATTAAAACAGAACAATACATAACGAAACAGGCTCTCCAACATACACGTTTAAAAAAAACCATTGCAAACTGCTTGCAAGTTTAAGCTATATTCATGCTTCCTTTTGAAATAAGCCTAATTGCTAAGGTGAGGTACATTTATTTTAACATGTGTGCTGTCAATCACGAACGGATATTTTGCAATTGATATAAGCTAAACACTAGTTCTTTCAATTATTCTCCATACAGAAGCTTTTGGTATGCCAAAACAAATACCAAATTCGCGAAAAGTATTTATATTTGCCATATACCACAAAAATATGTAAATTTCCTTCATTGCTCTCGTTCAATTGTGACCACCACGGTTATTTTGTATTTGCTGATTGGATTTTATTAACAAATCTATTAAAATATGAAACATAATTAATATATAGCAATTGTATTTTTTATGCGCAAATACCAATCAAATAATCTTTAACGGAACAATTATTGATCGTTACCATAAAATTTCCACTATATCCATGCTGATGCACTTCATCCCTTGAGCTTAATACACTTGGACTAGTGCTTAAAAAGAAAATGGAGAAGTCAGTTTTGCTCGATAATTCTAATAAAATCTGCAATTTCCATTTATTTACTATAGAATTAAATTTAAGTTTTTAAGTAAATACTAAATAAAAACTTACATTTCGTACTTCAGACATTTCAACAGATTTTAGTTATTTATTTTATTGAAACCCCTTTGATTTCATGGTAGCCAGCTCGAGTAGCCATCTAAAAGCACAATCAGCTTTGAATTGTGGAACAATTAAGACAAACCAAAGCTGCGTATAACACAATAATCTTAAATGTTCGAAACACACGAAAGAGCTGTTGAATGTGCATATGAGAAGGTGTGTGATATGGTATAGAAATTGTTGCTATATTTTCTATTCATATTGCTAGTTTGGGTGCTTGTGTGATTTATATGTTAACAATTTTCTTTTTTGCGAAGTTATGCTTCCATAGTTGTACTGCATCAAGACGAAAGTGCAATCAGTGAAGTGCAATTTTTTGTTTCTATATTTACAAAATTTGGTTTCTTTTGTGTTAAGAGGAAATAGAGAGGAAAGGGCGTTCAATAGTAGTTAAACACGAAGAAGCATTGTTTAGTGTTGAATGGACACACAAACACACAAATTCAAAGAAATAGTCTTTGCTTTTTGTATACATTTTTTCTAAAATATATGATTGACTTTGTGTGCATGCAATGCACAACTTTTTCCAAATTATTATAAATTTGATTTTTGATGAAATTTTATACTAGTCTCATATAGTTTGATATGAATTTTGCCTATTATGAGGTGAGTAAACACCGGCAGTAGCCGAA
Source organism: Teleopsis dalmanni (assembly GCF_002237135.1). Taxonomy (NCBI): domain Eukaryota; kingdom Metazoa; phylum Arthropoda; class Insecta; order Diptera; family Diopsidae; genus Teleopsis; species Teleopsis dalmanni. Next base: position 217,239,698 of record NC_051846.1, on the reverse strand, counting down.
CCATAGTTGTTGTTAGTGCAAATGATATTAATATATATGGCAGTGAAGATAGTACTATGACCTGTACTAGCCATGATAACATGAAGTATGTTAATAAACACCATGTTGTTAAATATCTATTTATGTTTTATATTTTAATGTACAATTAATTTTTGTTCTAATATTTTTACTCAATGGTTGCACCAATGTACTTTTCAATGAAAAGTAAAGTATGAAAAGAAAAGTGAAATATTTGACAAAAAACTGGTTTTTTTGCATTTTCTGTTGCACCAATACTTTTTACTTTGCGCTTTGCAAAAGTAAACTGCAAAACTTTACAAAAAAATTGTAAATGATTAATTCACCCTGCAAATTTTGCAAATGATTGCTTTACACGAAAGAAAAGTTTCTTATGTATATTAATAAAAGACAAAATGCGAAATAAATAATTAATAAATAAATAAAAATAGTTTTAAAAAAATAGAAATAGAAAATTAGTTTAAGCAAATATTATTGCTGTTTTTGAAATAAATTTAGTTGCAATAATTAAAGGGATATATTACCGGACAATACTTTTAAATTGTGAATTAAAGAGTTCAGTTTCTAAAAAAAAATATAAATATTTTATGTGAATTATGGTTCAAGCATGAACACTTATTTATTATAATGAACAGTTTATTATTATTATAAGTCTTTTATCGTTCAAATTCTCCGAATTATGAACTAAGAAAAAACATGGGTAAAAAATATTCTATAATAGCTAACATTGTAACATTTTTAAATATCTAATTATCCGTATCTAATTATGATAATAAAAATATATTTCTAAAGACAATAGAAGAAAAAATCATAAGTGCCTGGACTTGCTTTTTTGAACCTTCTTTGAAATGTAATTAAAAATAATACAGTCCATAATGATAACAGACAACATATTATTTTAACGTTAATAGTAAAATTAGTTAAGTCAGTTTTAAGATAATTTTGTATAAATTGAGAGAAATGTTTTAAACAAAATCAGTAATTTAGGCCCTTTATGCGTAGGTTTCTTTTGTATTAGGATAATACACAGCGACAAGTAAACAATACTTCAATAACTTATAATATTTTAAAATTAAATAATAATGACAGATTTTCAACTAAATATTTAAATAAAAGCAAATTATTATATTTGTTAACTTTGTTTTTCAATATAATTGTTGTTAAAACAACTCATACACATACTCTTTACATATAAATTCTTTTTTTATAGCAAAAAAATTAAAAGCATAAAAATTGTCTCTATGGATATACACAACTTCTTTATCTACGATTCAATGTCAATAAAAGAAATCATATACAAAAATTTTGTGTTTTGTTTAATGTAAAACATAATTGTACTAAAATTATACAAATATTAAAAATTATAATAATAAAAATTATTAAAATAAAATATTATTTTAAAAACTTTTATATTAAACAAAAATTAAACTCATAAGTACATACTATGCATAAATCATGTACTCATAGCATCAAAATATCAAACAAACAAAAAAAAATATACAAACAGAAACGAAATGCTTTCAAAAACCAATACAAAATGAAAATGATCTAATTTTTTGGTGCAACGATTTGCTTTGCATTTTATGCAAAGAATCTGCAATCAAATCTTTATTTGCAAAGTGCAAAGTAAATCATCTTAAGTCTTTGGTGCAACGCTTTTCACTATTACTTTGCAAAAAAAAGTCACTCATAAGTTTTGCAAAGTGAAAAGTGAAAAGTGTTGCTGCAACACTTTCTGGTTCAATGTGGAATGTATGTAAAAGATAAAAGTGGAACGTATTTTAATGCAAATGAGGTTGGCAATGCGATACAACAGTGTAGTAAAATTATAAACAAATCTACATTCATATTTAATTACTATTGATTTTATTTATTTATTATTTATTTTATGTACTTATTCATTTAATATGTCATTATTATTTATTTCTTTGTTTGAAGTAATACTTTAATTATTACTATTACTATAAATTAAAATTATTAAAATTAATTAAAATTATTACTTTAATTATTTACGTTTTATTATTATTAAAAAAGTGTTGTTTGATAATTTATTAAAATCAATTAATTTGAAATGAATATATAAACATTAAGTTGAATACATTTATTTAATTAAAACAGAACAATACATAAGGAAACAGGCTCTCCAACATACACGTTTATAAAAAAACCATTGCAAACTGCTTGCAAGTTTAAGCTATATTCATGCTTCCTTTTGAAATAAGCCTAATTGCTAAGGTGAGGTCATTTATTTTAACATGTGTGCTGTCAATCACGAACGGAAATTTTGCAATTGATATAAGCTAAACACTAGTTCTTTCAATTATTCTCCATACAGAAGCTTTTGGTATGCCAAAACAAATACCAAATTCGCGAAAAGTATTTATATTTGCCATATACCACAAAAATATGTAAATTTCCTTCATTGCTCTCGTTCAATTGTGACCACCACGGTTATTTTGTATTTGCTGATTGGATTTTATTAACAAATCTATTAAAATATGAAACATAATTAATATATAGCAATTGTATTTTTTATGCGCAAATACCAATCAAATAATCTTTAACGGAACAATTATTGATCGTTTCCATAAAATTTCCACTATATCCATGCTGATGCACTTCATCCCTTGAGCTTAATACACTTGGACTAGTGTTTAAAAAGAAAATGGAGAAGTCAGTTTTGCTCGATAATTCTAATAAAATCTGCAATTTCCATTTATTTACTATAGAATTAAATTTAAGTTTTTAAGTAAATACTAAATAAAAACTTACATTTCGTACTTCAGACATTTCAACAGATTTTAGTTATTTATTTTATTGAAACCCCTTTGATTTCATGGTAGCCAGCTCGAGTAGCCAGCTAAAAGCACAATCAGCTTTGAATTGTAGAACAATTAAGACAAACCAAAGCTGCGTATAACACAATAACCTTAAATGTTCGAAACACACGAAAAAACTGTTGAATGTGCATATGAGAAGGTGTGTGATATAGTATAGAAATTGTTGCTATATTTTCTATTCATATTGCTAGTTTGGGTGCTTGTGTGATTTATATGTTAACAATTTTCTGTTTTGCGAACTTATGCTTCCATAGTTGTACTGCATAAAGACGAAAGGGCAATCAGTGAAGAGCAATTTTTTGTTTCTATATTTACAAAATTTGGTTTCTTTGGGGTTAAGAGGAAATAGAGAGGAAAGGGCGTTCAATAGTAAATAAACACGAAGAAGCATTGTTTAGTGTTGAATGGACACACAAACACACAAATTCAAAGAAATAGTCTTTGCTTTTTGTATACATTTTTTCTAAAATATATGATTGACTTTGTGTGCATGCAATGCACAACTTTTTCCAAATTATTATAAATTTGATTTTTGATGAAATTTTATACTAGTCTCATATAGTTTGATATGAGTTTTGCCTATTATGAGATGAGAAAACACCGGCAGTAGCCGAACCATAGTTGTTGTTAGTGCAAATGATATTAATATATATGGCAGTGAAGATAGTACTATGACCTGTACTAGCCATGATAACATGAAGTATGTTAATAAACACCATGTTGTTAAATATCTATTTATGTTTTATATTTTAATGTACAATTAATTTTTTTTCTAATATTTTTACTCAATGGTTGCACCAATGTACTTTTCAATGAAAAGTAAAGTATGAAAAGAAAAGTGAAATATTTGACAAAAAACTGGTTTTTTTGCATTTTCTGTTGCAAAAGTAAACTGCAAAACTTTACAAAAAAATTGTAAATGATTAATTCACCCTGCAAATTTTGCAAATGATTGCTTTACACGAAAGAAAAGTTTCTTATGTATATTAATAAAAGACAAAATGCGAAATAAATAATTAATAAATAAATAAAAATAGTTTTAAAAAAATAGAAATAGAAAATTAGTTTAAGCAAATATTATTGCTGTTTTTGAAATAAATTTAGTTGCAATAATTAAAGGGATATATTACCGGACAATACTTTTAAAATGTGAATTAAAGAGTTCAGTTTCTAAAAAAAATGTATAATACATTTAATATAAATATTTTATGTGAATTATTGTTCAAGCATGAACACTTATTTATTATAATGAACACTTTATTATTATTATAAGTCTGTTATCGTTCAAATTCTCCGAATTATGAACTAAGAAAAAACATGGGTAAAAAATATCTTATAATAGCTAACATTGTAACATTTTTAAATATCTAATTATCTGTATCTAATTATGATAATAAAAATATATTTCTAAAGACAATAGAAGAAAAAATCACAAATGCCTGGACTTCCGTCGTTTTTTGAACCTTGTTTGAAATGTAATTAAAAATAATACAGTCCACTAAAATTAATAAAATTAGTTAAGTTAGTTATAAGGTAATTTTGTATAAATTGAGAGAAATGTTCTAAATAAAATCAGTAATTTAGGCCCTTTATGCTTAGGTTTCTTTTGTATTAGGATAATACACAGCGACAAGTAAACTATACTTTAATAACTTATAATATTTTAAAATTAAATAATAATGACAGATTTTCAACTAAATTTTTATATAAAAGCAACTTATTATATTTGTTAACTTTGTTTTTCAATATAATTGTTGTTAAAACAACTCATACTCATACTCTTTACATTTAAATTCTTTTTTTATAACTTTTCAAACTGCAAAATAAATTAAAAGCATAAAAATTGTCTCTATGGATATACACAACTTCTTTATCTACGATTCAATGCCAATAAAAGAAATCATATACAAAAATTTTGTGTTTTGTATTAATGTATAACATATAATTGTACTAAAATTATACAAATATTAGAAATTAAAATAATAAAATTTATTAAAATAATATATTATTTTAAAAACTTTTATTTTAAATAAAAATTAAACTCATAAGTACATACTATGCATAAATCATGTACACATAGCATCAAAATATCAAACAAACAAAAAAAATATACAAACAGAAACGAAATGCTTTCAAAAACTAATACAAAATGAAAGTGATCTAATTTTTTGGTGCAACGCTTTGCTTTGCATTTTATGCAAAGACTTTGCAGTGAAATTTTTATTTGCAAAGTGCAAAGTAAATTATGTTAAGTCTTTGGTGCAACGCTTTTCACTTTTACTTTGCAAAAAAGAGTCACTCATAAGTTTTGCAAAGTGCAAAGTGAAAAGTGTTGGTGCAACAGGGCCCAGTTGTGATTCGACCGAACATCGTTGCATGAGGTTGGGTGGATTTATTATAAATCCACCAGCAAAATAAAGTAGGTATTTCGTTTGTATGAGCGTGGCGCTTCTTTGTAGTCTAGATTCTTTGCTCAAACAATACTTAGTTGGTCAGAAATGCATATTGCAAACTGATCATCGCCCATTATTTTCAATATTTAACGAGAACAAGGGTTTACCTATAATGGCAGCAGCTAGAATACAACGCTTACATTGTCAGGATTTAATTATGAAATCCAATATATAAAAGGCAAACTAAGTCACGCAGATAATCTTTCTCGCATTCCATATGTACCGTTTGAAACTAAAACATTTGAAAATGAAGAAGAATGTAGCTACATTAATTTCGTGAACCATATAGAAAGCATTATGTTATCGTATAAAAATATAGCCGAGGAGACAAGTAGAGATCTAATATTAGCTAAACTCAAAGAAGCTATGCAAAGAGGAATGGTTAGAAATTTGAAAGGAAAATATTACGACAGCTTTCGTAGTAAGGCAAAAGTAGTGAGAGTAGAATCAGGATGTATATTGTGCGGTTACAAAATTGTTATTCCAAATAAGTTTCAGAAATTTGTACTGGAAGAACTACATAAATCTCATCTTGGAATAGTTAAAACGAAAGGGTTAGCTCTATCGTATATTTACTGGCCTGGAATTAATCAAGACATAGAATGCCTTATCAAAAATTGTATTCCTTGTCAGGAAAGCCTACCAACTAATAACTACAAAGGGAAACGAGATGTCAAGTTTCATGAAGGTGAAACTGTGTTTGTCAGAAACTTAGAACCCAAATAAGCCCAGTAGAGCTCCAGCAGTTATGAAAAATGAATTACGTCCAAAAAAATATAATTTGTTAGTTTTGTGTCAAAGTGTATTCCTAATATGTCACTTGGGTAGATTGAGGGATTAAAATATCGTTAAGGCGTACCGGAGGGCAATTTTTCCTTCTCATTGTAAAGGTTATTTGTGAAGACTTAGTCTCATTTGCTTTTATTCTCCAGGTTTTAAGCCACTGGGAAATGTTATCTAGCGCTCGCTGGAGTTTGTTGGATGCTAACTGGTGATTTTCGTCTGTAGCAATTACCACAGTATCATCGGCAAAAGTTCCAATCTCAGTACCAACGGTGGTAGGCAAGTCGTTAGTGAAGAGTAAGTATAACACAGGTCCCAACACTGCCTTGTAGCACTCCAGCCTGAATTGGCTGCAAAGTTCACATTTCATCAAAGAAATATCGTGATTCGATGTAAGATTTTAAGAAAATATAGTAATTAATTGGGAGCATCTTTTTAAGCTTAAACAATAGGCCGTTATGCCAAACTTTATCAAATGCCTAGGATATGTCCAGAAATGCTGCTGTGCAGTACTTCTTTTTGTCAAATGCTGTATGTATGACATTAACCATTTTGTGTACTTGCTCTATTGTACTGTGTTTTTTTCTAAAACCAAATTAATATTCCGGAATTAGTCTCCTTCTATTGACAATGGGCATTAATCTGGTAAGAAATAAATTTTCCAACAACTTTGACATAACCGGTAGAAGACTAATTGGTCTATATGACTTAACATCTTTTGACGTTTTTCCAGGTTTGAGTATCATGGTGATTTGAGCCACCTTGAATTGGGGAGGGATAAAGCCTTTTGTGACAATAGAATTAAAAATGTTTCGCAGCAGTACTATTGCTTCATCCGGTAACTCCTTTAATATTTTTGAAGTAATTAGGTCATAGCCAGGTGCTTTATTTATTTTTAGTTTTTTGATTTCAAATTTTATGTCGAAAATGGAGAATTTTTGTATTGGAAGGTCCAGTTGGTGCGTTTGCAGTAATACCTCTCTAATCTCTTCAGATATACTATTTGGGGCTTCATTAATGTTTGGAACAAAAACTGAAGACAGATGGTCCGTAAATACTTTACATTTTTCTGTATCTGTTCGGGCCCATTGCCCTAGTTCGTTTTTTACTGGTGCATTGTGCGTTGTTGTCTGTTTCTTGATTGCTCGCCAGAGAGAGTAGTTGGTGGAAGTAGTTGCGTCTAGTCTTTGGAGATTTCTTTGTATTTCCAAATTTCTGGTTGTTTTCAGATGTTCTTTTAGATTTTTGATCAGCACATTAAAAAGTTTTTTATCTTTCGGAGATTTGGTTTGTTGCCAGCGCCTTCTGGCTGCTCTTTTGGCTCTTATAAGTTCTAGAGTCGTACTACATAATGGTGTGGCGAATTGTTGCATGTTTGAAGGCGTGGATCTCCAGGCTGATTGTTGAATACTCTTTATAAGATGTTCGGTTGCAAGCGCAATTTCTTCGTCTGTTTCAAGCGCCATTTTTTCATCAAGTAATGCCTTAAGTGTATGCCGAAAGACATCCCAGTTGGTTAATTTGTTGTGCAGATAACATTTTTGAACTTTAAGTTGTGTATTCGATTTTATCCGTAATAATACTGGCGAGTGATCTGATGAAAGATCAAAGCTAGATTTACAGAAAGTGTCGTTTTGTCGCACTCCTTTAGTAACACAAAAGTCTAACAAGTCTGGCATTTTTTTGGAATCCGTGGGCCAATAAGTTGGTTCTCCAGACGAGATAGTTGAAAGGTTTTCGCTTTTTATAACCGCAAGCATCTGTCGTCCTTTGGGAGCCCCATTCAACGTGTTTAGCATTAAAATCTCCCCCCGCAATAAATCTGTTACCTAAGGTTCTAAAGAATTTCTTATATGTTGCCGTCTTAGTTGCGTGTTTTGGTGGACAGTATACTGATGTTATTGTGATTGAGCCACACCAATCTTTTACTGATATGCTGGTTGCTTGAATCTCTTCAGTGCGGTATTGTTGCATTTCAAAGTGTAATATATTTGTTTTAACTAAAATGCCACTTCCCCATGAGCTGTTCCATCGGGATGCATAGTGTGGTAAAAGTCATAGCCTGGTACTTTAAAATAATGTTTTGAAGTAAAACGTGTTTCGGATATTAGCATGATGTCTACTTTTTGATCTTTTAAAAATTCTTGTAGCTCTAAACAGTGTTTTGACAGCCCATTCGCATTCCAGAGCACTATATTTAATTCACTGTCGGACATAATTTAGTCGTCAGCGTGACAAGTACATTCATTAACGTAGTGATTTGTTCTAACATTTGCTTAACTACTATTAGAACCCCGCTCATGGTATCTGGAGATTTTGGAATAGTAAGTTTAGGTGATTGTTCCACTAGCACGCTAGCATAACTTCTTTTGGGATCCCTTGGGATAGAAACTTTGTCTTTTTCTTCGTCAGTTTCTTTGTTTGTAGTTGTTGTTGGTTTAGGTTTTAGTATTGGAAATTTCGCGGTTTGTGGCTGCTTATAAATCGAACAGCCTTTATAATTTGCAGGATGGTTTCCTTCGCATAAGACGCATTTGACTTCAGTATTTCTTCCTTGGATTGGACATTGAGACGAAGAATGGTTTTTTGCACATTTGATGCACCTCGGATGTCTTCGACAATAACTTTTCGTGTGGCCATAGTCTTGGCAGTTACTACATTGAGGAATGTCCCGTTTAGGACGAGGAGCCTCAAACGTGACTCGACTATGCATCAAATTCTTTATGCTGTAGATCTCCTTGTTATTTTGTTGAGGCTCAAGTTCTACAATGAAGAGAGGAAGTGGTTTTTTCGATTCTCTGTGTTTCATATTGAACACGTTTAGAGCTTTATGGCCTATTTCCGCCAGAGCTGTTTTAATGTCCTCGGTATTGACAGACGAATGCATGTTTCTCAAGATAGCTTTAAAATTTCGTTCATCTTTAGGCTTGTAGGTATAAAATTCGGTTTTTTTCGATTCGAGTTGCTTTACTATTGTAACATAAGACTCAGTTGTTTTTGCTTGAATTTTTACTTTTTCGTTGTTTAAAACTTTTAGCTCAAAATTGTTTTCTACTTGTGAGGACAAAAGATTTATGAGAGGATTTATGTTATTCACCCTATCTACGAATATTGGTGGAGGTTTGGGCTGCTTTTCGGCATGTTGTGTCACTTCTTCAATTTCTTCTTCTTCTGTTTCTAGTACTGAAAATCTATTTACAAAACGGCTTGGATTGTCTAGCCAGTAACTATCTAATTTAGCTTGTTTTTTAGTTTGTTCAGCATTTTTTGAACGACGAATTTCAGGACTTGAACGAGTTCTTTTCTGACTTTCTTTTGGAAGTTTGATATTTTGTATTGAAGAGTTGCTTAATGAGTTTTCTCTTGAGTTTCCCTTCGATTGAGTATGTACTTTGAAAGTTTTTTGGCTGTTCTGCTCTTTGTGCACAGGTGTCGAGAGCATAGCACAATTTGATGTAGTAGGCATTTCGTTCAGTATATTGTTTGATATATTAGCGATTGAACTTACCGAAGTTGTTGGAAGTAAAGATAAGGCATGAGTAGACGAAACGGATATCTGAGTTGATGTAGAACTCAAGGTGTTAGTTATCGAGTTTGCAGTGCATACTGTGACGCTATTTGTAGTACATGTTGATGTTGAGCAGGAATGTGCTATTAGATTTGTTTGGGAAAGTCCCAGCGTGAGCGTATGAGGTGAGCTTATTAGTGGGGTGCGGCATTGTTCACTCCAAGAGTGAGATATACTACCTAGTTTTTGGTGTAAACAAGTGTCGTAGTTTTTTTCAATTGAGTTTGAATTGTTTTGAAAACAGCTTGTAGCTGTTTTTGGCTTCGTGTTGCTAAGGGACTTCGTTGAACACTCATTATTTGAAATTGTGTTAGTTAATGTTTGGTTTTCGTTGATCTTATTTTGCTATGCACTGGAGCGTTCGCATAAATTAGCGTATCGCCCATGCAGCAGAACAAGTGATTTTTGAGTAGTAATTATTTTAAAAAGATTAAATTATTTTTAAAAAAGAATCGGTTAAATTAAAATGTTAATTAATATAAAAATGTACCATATATCACATTTGATTTTGTTTAAGTTGTATTTTAAATGCAAATAAGTATTCAAATATTAATATAAATAAATTTTTTATTATTTTAATAAAATGAATATTAAATATTAATATAAGTGTTCAAAATTTTCACAAAATAACACGTATTAAATTTATGGATAATTAATTTTATCCAAAATTCGTTTTAGCGTTTTGCAACACTTATTTTAGTTTATTATTTTAAGTTTAAAAGCTTTTATTTGCTGCCTCTATCAGCTTTTATGTGTTTGTGTATAGAAAAACCAGACACAAGTGTAACTATCTGTCTCTGTCAGATTTGTTTAATTTAAATTAAATTTACGTTCCAAAATAAGGCGAATTATTACAAGAGCGCCAAAATCTTTATGCTATCACAATATATATAAATACGAACAATTGATTTGAACATTTATTCACTATTTCAATAGTTTCCGCGTATATACCGCGATTCAGCACTCAATAACTTCGTTTATCTTGAACTTTGTATGTAGTTATCGCGCTAAACACCCGCTAACTAGTAAAACTTTGTAAGAGCACTATAAAACACGTCCGTACGTGGAGTAGACTATCGAGAACATGTTGTACTCTCAGAATATGTATATAAACTGATTGTGCACGTCTGATTGTGCACATTTTTTTGAGTCAGTCACAAAGCACAAATGTAAGCTATACGAGCTAAAGGATGTGGAATCTTCAAAAGATACTGGTAGCTCGTACTACCAGCATGCACGATTCGCAACCAAGACTTACTCTTTTGCTTGATATTTGCGCCTATGTACTAAACCTCATCCTAACACCGTATCTCTTCAAACCATAGATCCCTCCGAAACCACATTTAAGCATTACTTCGGAGGTTGGTAATTCAGCGATTGTTGTCATCTCTTACTGCACTTCTGGTTCTCTCTGCTGCTCTCTGTCTTTTTATGGTTTCTTTCGCAAATACACACACTAAGTTCCAGATCTCTGTTGACCTCAACATCAGTTGGATGATGTTATCAGGTGTAACCTGTTCTCTGGTTGCTCTTGCCAAGGAGCTGTGGTGGCTCTCATATCTCGGACAATCAAAGAACACATGTTCCACCGTTTCTTTTGTATTTGCACACGCTGGGCACGTGTCGTCTTTGTCATGTTTGAACTTAAAAAGTTATGCTCTGAAGCAGTCGTTTCGAGTTAACATCTGGGTTAGGTAGTAGTCCACCTGTCCATGCTTTCTGTTGGTCCAATCACTTATCTTTGGACTGAGCTTATGTGTTCATCTTCCTTTCGTGGATATATCCCAACTCCGTTGCCACTTATTCAATGCTTCTTCATTGAGCTGATTGTAGTTTGTAATCCCAGTTCTTTTTCTGCATGTATTTCCTTTTCAACTTCAGCTGCCTGCTGTAGTGGCATCATTCGAGCAACGGAAAAAAAATTAAAACAACAGTATCACAACAATAAATTTATGTTTCAATTATCAATTTGTTTCGTTTAAATGTTTTTGTTTAAAAATGCTTTCAAAATTTCAACTATAAAGTGTAAAATTAAACAGAAAATTCGTAATAACGCATTACTGCAATTGTTGAAAAATTTCAGTGCATAAACCAAACAACAATACAAAAATAAAACCGTTTAAAACAACAACAACACAAAAATAAAAACAAAACAAAATTTACTCATGTGTGCTTTGAGTAAAAAGTAAAGTGTTATAATTCATTATTGTTTTTGTATTAAATTGTCAATTAAAATTTGCACTAAATACCACAATGAATTTGGTGAATGCTATTACATAAAGAAAAATAGAAAGAAAAGATAGAAGTGACACCGAAAATATTGTTGTTTTCTTTACATGAAGTAAAAACCACTGCTGATACTAACAACATTGCCGTCGCTGTTTCAACGGCAATCATTGCTGACACAGTCATTAACTACAGCAAGACAACAGCTTCTGTATACGTAATCCCAAATACAACTGAATGTAAGCAAGTAGATTAAAAATTTAAAATAAATATATTGAAATGGAAAAACTTTATTAGTTTGAAATAACTTGTAAAATCAATAATATTTTTTTTAATATTTTTTTATTATTATGCATACGTTCCCAAAAGCTCTGGAAATTATTTTAAGAAAAATAAGGAACCATAATAAATACAAATTTATAAAATACAAACACAAATTTAATTAAAGCATGCTAGAATTGCTTAAAAATTAATAAAATTTAATAACTCTTATATTTAATTTAAAGCAAAAAAAAAAAATAAATTAAAAGTTAATTTGTTATAATAAATACATTTATATTTTCTAAAACTTAGTTTTAACGTAAGTTTAAATGGTTTTTCTTGAACTTCAAACAATACCAATTGGTTACTGGTTACTTAGATGATTTTGAAAATGATTTTTTTTTTATGTATGGTAAATAAAATTTCAAATATTTGGAATAAATCGTCAACTATACTAATACATTGTTTACAATTTTTGAATATATTTTAATATATGTAATAATGTTTTGTAACATAATTATTAACCTAACATAAAAAAAAAACAAAAAACATCAAACAAAATAAAAATAATTTTTTTTTGTATACAAATACTTTTAAAACTTCAAATATATTTTTTTATATACATAAGTGATTTTTTTTTAATATTCTTGAATATACTGTAACGACACACTTTCTGTCGCTGATGATGCTGAGGTATACTCAGCCGACGTCCAGGGGTCGTTGCAATAGAATTTTTATTTTGGAAGTCAAAGAGAATGTGATGTAGTAATTCAATTATTTATTTAGGAGATTTTAAATTAAAGTAAGGTATAATTATAATATAATGCTGATTTGCTAATTTGATGACTATGATTATTTGGAATAATTGTGCTTCGATGATTGTTCCGATTGTTGTTTCCACGTGCCTGAAATGTTGCTGTCAGACGACACTACTCGTTTAATACTTCATTAAACGTTTATGTATAATAACCTTGTTGTATAACTTCTAACTTTTTTTGCTTGAATGCGATAATTTTTTTACTGTAATTTTGCTTTGGAGCGAATTTTTCCTTTTCGAACTTTAATATTTCTTCTTCCAGAGACAAAACTCTCTCCTCTATGGAAAGGCTGCCGTTACTAAATCTCGATCTCTTTTTTCGCTGCCTAATTGTTTCATATAGCGACCTCTTTTCCTGCGTGGTTTGTGATGTTGCAGGTTGAATAGGGTCCTGCAGATCAATCTCCTTGTCTTTATCTAACAATTCAACATAGAACTCCTCCTAAAGAAGAAAACTAATAATTAAAATTAAATACCTTGAAAACACTTATGCTCACTTATACGTTTTCAACTGCCTTTTTATTTTGCACATTGAACATTTCGTCCACTGCTGCCTCTCCATTGAAGACTTGGGGCGCCATAAGTGCTATTACTCGCTTTTCAAAGTTGGTGAGATTCTTTCTCTTGCGCATTCCGTTAACACCAGTTCGCTCGATGCGTGTGAGAGCCTTCTTGTCCTTAATATGACTTCTGAAGGTGTAGATATGCTTAAATTTTTGTCCATAACATAAACGTACTTCATATATACTTACTTTTGATCTAACCAGAATTTCCGCCACTTTTGACCGCTTTTAATAGCGCTGTCAAGTCCATTTAATTGTTTTACCAAATCATTCCACGCTTTGGACTTCGCATGAGCACCATTAAAACATTCAAATCTAAATTTGAATGCAATTTAAAATTGGTGTTCTGCATATTGCATTTTTTTATAACTTTTAAATATACATAAAGTTTGTAGTTCTTATAACATAAAATTTTTACTTTACCTATCGTTGTAAAATTCAATATTGATTTCCATATATTCCGCAAGTACAAGCTTATGCTCCTCGCTTGCTTTTTTTTTTCTTTTTCCATATCTAAAACATGTAAAAAAATAATAATACAAATTTATATATAACCGTTGCTATCTTACTTGCTTTTTACTTTTTACTTACTGCTTTTTAAAAACTCACGGCCAAATATACGGTGAATAAAATTTGACAAAAGTGTACACTTTTTGACAGATAAAACTCACTATTCACGGTTGAGGAATAGAAAAATCAAAACTTCAGTTTACATAGTTCTTTGTCTTATTCTATTTTCGCTATTACTCCGCATGCTGTTTCATTAATATGTGACGCATCAATATGCAAAATTTCTTCTATACTTCTTTCTGCTTCCTTAACAGCTTCGCAAATGATTTGATTAAGATTTTTTTGCTTTCGTATAAACTTTCCGTAAATGGCCTTTTATTTTGCAAAAATGACAAATCGTATTTTTATGCTTACATTCCTTTGCTAAATGTGTAGAACTGGTATTGGGTTAAAACGTTCATCTAAAATCTGTACAATTTGTTTATATGTATTTTCCTCTGGAGTTTTTGGCAACAATTTGCCACATAGCACATTGTATGTTGATGCACCCATAAGAATTGATGATTCTCTGCCACATCACATCCAAACAGTTCTAATGCAATCTCCAACCGTTTCATACACCGGCTCCAAGAAATTACTGCCGTATTAAGAGCCTCAAAATTAAACGCTGTGGCCATATTTACTGTTGAAAACGTGACACTTTCACTTGAATTATTAGTCATTAACAATGTTTCGTTTCTTGAGTTTTACTCGTTTTTCTTTTAAATCCTCGTCGCCAATTTGTTAGAGTAGTGAATAAAACAAACACTTCACCTATCATTCACATACTTACTTACTGGGACATAATAATCTGTTACCTAGTTTCGGCCTGACACAGCATGTCTCCCCAGGCGCCTCTGCTGCGTCTCGTATATCAAGCCCAGTTAGTGCCCCCTCAACTTGATCACTCCACCGGACACACGATCTACCTCTACGTCTTCTCCCGCCAACTACTGCTTCAAACATCTTTTTCGCTAGAGCAGTTTCATCCATTCTCACGACATAGCCAAGCCAGCGAAGCCGCTGGATGTTAATGCACTGAATTATATTAATGTCATGACAAAGCTCGTACAACTCGTGGTTCATTCTTATGCGGTAGTCGTCACCAACTCGTAGAGGAACAAAGATCTTACGAAGAACTTTTCTCTCAAACACTCTCAGTGCTGCTTAATCATTCTGTCATAACATCAATGCTTCTGCGCCATGCAATACATAAAGCTGTTTCTCGTTTGTCGAGAAAGAGCTCTACATCCCAATTGCCTACTGAGCAATTGGCACCTATTAGGTGATTCTTCGTCTGATCTCCAGACTGACATCATTTGTGTTCGTTACGGCGGTGCCAAAGTAGATGAAATCCTTGAAAGACTCGAAAGTATGATCGCCAGCACATTTCTACCAGTAGCCGACATATACTTCGTTTTTCCCTCATTCACCGCTAAACCCATTCTCGCTGATTCCTTTTTGATAGCAGCAAAAGCAGCTGTAGCATCACGCTTGCTACGTCCAATGATATCAATGTCGTCGGCGTAAGCCAGAAACTGGCCACATTTGTAGAATATTGTTCCATTACGATGAACGTCTGCCCTGCGCATGATCACTTCCATGACAAAATTAATGAGGTCACGGGATAAGGGATCACCTTGTCTGAAGCCTCGCACGGTGTCAAAAGGTTCAGAGAGGCTCGATCCTACCTTGACGGAGCTACGGGTATTGCTCAACGTCATTCTGCAAAGTCGAATTATCTTTGCAGGGATACTGAGCTCAGATTTTGTTGCGTAAGCGCGATCGCTAATGGGGCTATCGAAAGCTGCTTTATAATCGACAAAAAGGTGGTGAGTGTCGATGTTATATTCATGGGCTTTTTTCAGAATTTGTCGCAGTGTAAATATCTGATCAATCGTGGAACGACCAAGTCGAAAGCCGCACTGATACGGCCCACTCAGTGAGTTGGCATGTGGCTTTAACCTTTCACACAGTACAGCTGAAAGGACCTTGTACGCGACAGGTATTTTTATTTTATTTTATTTATTTAAAAAATGCTTTAAGGGTCAAAAAACCGTTTTATTGCATCATCTTATAACTAACTTAAAAACTAACAAAAAAAGAGATAAAAAGAGATATTATTTACTCAATATATAACAATTTACAAATAATTAAATAATAAAGCAAAAAAAAAAGTATAAAATCAAAAATATAAGAAAGAAAGAGAAGAAATTGAATTAAAAATTAAATTAAATTAAAGAATAAAAAAAATTTTAAATTTAAGATTAAAAATTTAGAAATTTAGAATAGAAAAATAAATATTACAAAAAGAAAGTTAAAAAACAAAAACAAAAAAAATGACAATTAGTGAAAAATATCAATTAAAAAAACAATAAGAAAAATAGAAATAATTGTCAGAATGGGTGGTGTCAATATAATTCATTAATTAGCAGTTTTTTAAAAGCTCCTAGTCTTGTTGTGTTTCTGGTTTCACATGAGAGCGAATTCCATACTCTGACAGATTGGATAAAGAAAAAACTTGTTGTGGAAATGAAGTTAAATCTTGGAATAATAAATACAAGAGATCTGTAATGGTATATCTATGGTTGACCTTACTCAATGTTAAGGCCGCCTTTGATGACTATTACAGTCATATTCTTTAAACCACTTGTGTTCTAATTTAAAAGAGCTAACCGCTGCATTTTTATAATTTATGGCATGAGTCAGAAAACGATACTTCTGACATAAATTGTTTGCCACTTAAAATTCGGTTAAGAGCTCATGTGGTGTCAAATATATTGAGACCACACATATCGGAACACATGTGAATATGAGACACATGACAAGCAAATGCACAGTAAATACTTGCTATGCATTTCTTGTCTTAGGTAATGTGTCGATCATAAATAGGAAATAAATAAAATAAGAATAATTAAGTAAATAAGACTAACCAATTAGAGTTAAGAAATATATTGTTAGATTTAAGTAAATATTGTTAGAATAAGATAGATATAGCTTTCTAAATAAATAAAGAAGCTATTGTAAGATTTAAGATAAGTTTAAGACAGCAGTTGTTTACTGGTATTCAAATGAACATGATCTATAAAACTTCATAGTGTTGTGAAGATATGAAGAACATTATAAAATATATAGTTAAATAAAAGTAGAATTTTATAAAAATAATTAAAGTGTTTTTAATTAATAAAACTAGGACTAAAACAAATCAAATACCAACACATGGCGTCCTGCCACACTGCTTCAACGCAGTATAAGAACCGCGAAACTAAAAGTGAAGTGTGTTTAAAAAGTGAAACTAAAATATATAAAAATAAATTATTATCTAAATAAAATAATTAAACATAGATTATACTTAAAGGTGACTAAAAATGAAACTAATATATATATAAAAAAAAAAAAAACCAAAAAGAAAAATATAAAAATTAATATATATACATTTTTTTGAACACATGAAATTTTTAAATAAAATAATTTCCATAAAATTTCATAAACTAACTTTTAAAATAACATAATAACTTTTAAAAATAAATAAGTGTATGCACCTTGAATCAGTAACTTGATGAAACCTTAATTAATAACACAAAGCAAAAATTAATTAAATACCATCACATTATTTGGATATAAATATCACCACATTATTTGGATACAAAAATTAATTAGACACAATTACAAATACCATCACATCAACAACAATCACTACACAATGGGTTGGTTTTCTAGTGGCAATAACCAGGAAATAAAGGCTAGCATCAGCAACAATCAACAGATGTCATTATCCAGCCAAGATTATACACAGGTATTAATTACAGTAGTAGTTTTAATTATAATTATGTACGTAGCTTATAAAATAAATATGTATTTTAAACAATATGTACATAAACATAAACATGATGTCGCACGAAATGTTTAAATGAATAAAATAAAAACCGAAATTCATATATGTAAAAAAAAAAAAAGAAATTTTTTTTGACGAACAAAAAATTGATCACAAAAATAAAATTTATTTTTAAATACAATCTTTAAGAAAATTTAATACAATTTATATAAAAAAAAAAAAAAGATAAAACTAAGATGAAACTAATATTATCCAATATGTAAAAAAATTTGTCCACCATTTTATATATTATTTAATTATAAATTATTTATGTGAATTCCATCAATATACATATATATCATTTACTATTGAAATAAAAAAATTAAATGTAATATCTATATTGTTTATATTGTAATATTGTCACATTGTTTTGTTGTCCCCAATTGTTTTGTCCCTTCTTTCTCCTATCATAGTTGTTGTTAAAATTTTTTTTTATTGGTCCATTCTTATGTCAGAAATAATATTAGTTACTGATTGTATTAGTGAGGTCCATGTAATCCTTAAAAACGCAAAGAAATCATCAAATAGAGGCTATACGACAGGCACTATAACAGAAAAAACCAAGCGTCTGGACTATTTACATAGTAAAGTAAGTGCTATATACAAAACAGTAGAAATAGAAAAGATTAACTCCTTGATAGAGACTTTTGTCGATAAATACAATTCAGCAAAAAATTATCTATCCAAAATGAATAACCAGAACAACGTTGACCATACAAATACACCAAATACTAATAATACAAATACAAATACCCCAAATACTACAATGACTAATCAACCATTAAATACTGAAGCTTTGGAAAAATACCTTCCAATATTCACTGGAAAAGTGTCTGAGCCAAACGGACTCATATTTAGGTTAAAAGACAGTTACAATAAATTACGGGAAGCAGATAAAAGCTATTTTATCGAATACGTAGTTGAATGCAAACTACAGCACAACGTACGTATTAGAGTTAGTCCCATTGGTTTTCCACAATCTATTAAAGAACTCATTGATAATCTAAGAGAAAATTTTGTATTAGAAGATACAGTCCCTAAACTCTTACAAAAAATAAATAACACAAAACAAGGTAATTCAAATATAAAAGACTATGGTGATAAAATGTCTGATATTTTATCAAAACTTAACAATGCGTCGTTTCTAAAGATACTACGACAAATGCTCACCAGAAGGTATAGCAATTGTCCAATGTAATGATGATAACGCATTATTAGCTTACAAAAAAGGTTTAAACCATTTATATTTCCAAACTGTGCAAGCTGCACAACCGACAAGCTTTAATAAAGCTAGGCTATTTGCAGAGAATATGGATATACCTACTCAGCAACACCAGTTATTAGCCTATAACTTAACATTTAATAGATTTCCTAATTACCGACATCCCGGTAACAATAATTCAAATCGAAGGAATTACCATACTAATGGTAATCGATATAACGGAAATAAAGGAAATTTTAATAACGGAAATATTAGTAATACACACTCAAACTGGAATGAAAACCATAGATATTAAAATACTAGAAACCAAAGCAATTACAATGCAAACGCGAACCGTGCAAACAACAACCGGTACAATAATAGAAGCGCATCAAATAATCGTAATATACCAAATAGGCGTGTACGTATAACTAACGCCCAGGAAAACTACGAGCAACCAGAGATGGAATTGGAGAACCATCCACTGGTTCGAAATTAAATACTGTAAAAATTCTAAACCAGACCCTGTCTAACTATGTTTCAATTTTCTGTTCTGAATTAAACACAATTATAAGATTATTAATAGATACTGGTGCCGAAGTGTCTAATATAAAAAACCTTAACGTTGACTATAACTCTGACAACACATACAAACTAACAGGTATAACGAGTGAACACGTACTATCCCTAGGAACATCAAAATTAAGCTTACTTTTCGAAGGAATATGGATAACGCAAACTTTCGCAGTGGTAACAGAGGATTTTCCAATCGAGGTAGACGGTATTTTGGGAAGAGATTTCCTAACAACATACATGGGAGTCATCGACTATTATTCTTTTACTCTAACGATACAGTCAGGCAATAAACAAGCAGAAATACCAATAGTATGCAAACCAATTACTATTGAAGCTAGAACGGAACGTGTCTTACCAGTAGATGTACATTTTGATGAAGATACTGTTTTATTCAACAAAGAAATCAGTAAAGGTGTCTTCATGGCTAATACAATTGTGCCAGCGAAAGGCAATTGCCACATAAGAATTGTGAATACTAATAATCACAATGTTACTATAAATAAATTACAGCTGAAGTCACAACCCTTACAATATTATAATATCTTGCAAACGAACAATAGTAATATTAACAATAATAGACTACACAAAATTTTAGATGAATTACAATTAAGTGATGATGATGACACTGGAACGATATTGTCCATAATATCCAAATACCAACATATTTTTCATTTAGATGAAGAACAGCTTTCTACAAATAATTTCTATACAGAAAAATTTCAACTGTGGATAATATCCCAACTTATATAAAAAACTATAGGTTACCACATTGCCAAAACGATGACATCAGATCTCAAGTAAAAAAATTACTTGAAAATGACATAATACAACCATCAAGAAGCCCATATAACTCACCTATACTTTTGGTGCCTAAAAAATCAACAAGCGACAGTAAAAATTGGCGTTTAGTAATAGACTTCAGAAAACTTAACGAGAAAATCGTTAACGATAAGTTTCCCTTGACCCGCTTAGAGGATGTGTTAGATAAATTAGGTAGAGCTAGATATTTTCCACTCTGGATATGACCAGCTCTTTTCACCAAATACCCATAGATGTCAATTCAAGACCTAAAACAGCATTTTCCATTATGAGTTCAAGAGACTACCATTTGGCTTAAAAATTTCTTCAAATAGTTTCCAGAGAATGCTAACATTAGCATTAACAGGTCTAGAAACTGAAGCATTTTTATACGTTGACGACATCATAATATTTGGAAAAAAGTATTCCAACAACTAAGCGATACCAATCTCAAATTAAGTCCCGGAAAGTGTAACTTCTTAAAACATGAAGTCACATATTTAGGTCATTTAATCACTGAGAACGGCGTTAAAACTGATCCCGCTAAGAATAAAGTAATAGAGGTTTACCCACGACCAACGAATGTTGATGACGTGATAAGATACATTGCATTTTGCAATTATTACAGGCGATTCATATGTAACTTCGCTGATATAGCAAAACCATTGAATTTACTCCTTAAGAAAAACCAAAAGTTTGAATGGTCTAAGGAATGCGAAACTGCTTTTAACACTCTTAAGTCTAAACTATTAAACCCACCAATACTACGCTACCCTGATTTCGACAAACCATTTGTCATTACTACTGACGCATCAGACTTCGCTCTAGGTGCAGTTCTTTCACAAGGAAATATAGGCTCTGATTTACCTATTTGTTATGCTAGTAAAGCACTACAAAAGCATGATTTAAACAAACCAATAATCGAAGAAGAGCTATTAGCCATACATTGGGCTATAAATTATTTCCGTCCATGGAAAAAGATTCTATGTTGTTACGGACCATAGACCTCTAATCTCATTATTTGTACATAAGAATCCATTTTCAAAGATGACTAGAATTCTTATAGATCTTTCAGACTACGATTTTGAGATTATATTTAAGAAAGGAAAAATCAATACCAATGCGGATGCACTATCACGCATAAAAATAGATACACAAACACTCACAAATCTTATACCAAAACAAGATAACGCCAAGTCCACTAGGAAGCTAGACCTTCCAAATGAAGACGAATTATTGAGACATTTGAAGAAAGAAGATATGAAAAAGATATGCGTAGCTACAAGAAGTAAAACAAAAATTTCACAAACTACGGATAACATTAAAGGAGTTACAAAGCCAATTGAGCATGATCAACTCTATTGTTGGAATTGTACATCCATTAGTGATATACGCAGAGTGAATAGATTACAATTTGTAAACAATGATAAGCTTAGAAAGCAATTTAAAAAAGGTACCATACACGTTACGAAAAACGATGTAACCGTGGTAATGAGTGAAGAACCTACGAAGCCGATTTCGATGGTGAAACTCATTGCAGACATTGAAAGGTTAAGAATTTATGAACTAGCGCTAGATGAAAATGATAAAATATTCAAAACTATTGAAAAAGAAAATTTTAAGAAAATGGTTAACCAAATACAACAAAATAAACCAGCTGGTAATCGTCTCAAAATATTATTGTATGCTCCGGAACATATATCCGGAGATCGTGCTTGTTGCAGACAATTGAAAAGGTATTCAGGTGATTTTGCATTAACCAAATTAAACAGAAACAGACAGACACGAATCTTAATAAACTGTTCAATGTCACAACCTAAGATAGCATTCCTGAAATTACCCAGGTGAACAAATCTTCTGAGACCGTAAACATATCGTGTCATGGAATTGGTTAGACTTCTTAACTTTGTAAGAGACACAGCGTCTAATTTGGAATAAACTAATGAGGAAAACATAATAATAGGAATTATTAACTGTTTTACCAACAAGCAGCGAGTAGCAACAGGGGTAAATCTCGCTGATAGATTAAGACATCTGAGGCAAGTGTATACTTTCCTAACAACTTGATTGATGTGGTCACAAGCATGTAAGTTAGTACTTAGATGGAAACCTAAACATTTTACAGAAATATTGTATTCAATAAATAATTGCCCAATAAACGCTTGAGGCAAACCACTGTCATCTATTTTTAATCTACCTACTTATTGGCAAGATAGCTTAATGCTTTTTTTGGCATTAAGTAGCATGTTATTTTCAACGGCCCAAGTGTTAATATTATTTAAATCAACATTTATCTTTTGAATTAGATTACCAATAGCGGTGAAATCACAAGAAATGTATATATGGATGTCATCAGCATACCCATGCAATTTAGTATACTTACAAATGGAAAATACATCATTTATATAAATTGAAAGCAAAAGGGGACCCAGGATTGACCCCTGAGAAACTCCAGTGTGAAGATTTTTAAAAGTCGAGAACTCATTCGATACCACAACAGACTGCGACCTTCCACTTACATAGCTAAAGATAAATTTTGCCGCCGACTTAGAAAATAAGAAGAAGTCGACAAGTTTTTTGCAAAGCAAAGAATGATCAACGCGGTCAAAAGCCTTGGAAAAATCAGGTAGACATGGATATGTAATCAAGTTTTTATCATAGCTGAGTCGAACATCCTCAAGTACTTTCAACAAAGCAGTCGTGCAGCTATGACCTTTTCTAAGCCCAGATTGCAAAGGGGAAAGAAGCTGAAAACGATCCAGGTGACAACGAATAGCATTAGCCATGATATTTTCACACACCTTCGAGAGAGAAGAAAGAATGCTAATTGGACGAAAGTCAGAGCATAGGGATGCATTCGACTTTTTCTCAATTGGAATAATTTTTGCAAGCTTCCATGCATTGGGAAATGTTGTAGAAGCAAAACAGTGGTTTATTATATGTGTCAGACGAGAAATAATTGACTGAAGCGTAAGTTTTAAGAACTTCAAAGGAATTTTATCAATACCAATTGCATTTGATTTAATTTTCATTACACTATTGAAAACTACTTCTTGACTGACACACTCGAAGCTAAATATACTCTCAGAGTCGGCATGTTCAATACAAGAAAAAGCAGGATTGACGCTCAATCTACTAACAACAGACGAAACAAAATAATCATTTAAGTTATTGGGATCTAAGGAGCACACAGCTGTGGAGTTTTTTATAATTCCTAAAGATTTAATATTATTCCAGAGAGATTTTGTTTGCTGACGACCTCCAAGTTTGGATTTAAAGAACATTAATTTGGCTTTATAAATAGCCGCAGAAGCTAAATTCCTAGCCACTTTAAATCGCATCCAATTGAGTGCCGTGGGAAATTTCTTCCAAACAGCATATTTTTTATTTCTATAGTTAATTTTTCGTTTAATATAAGGCTTGAACCAAGGACAAGACAAATTTTTTGCACATACTGTACGATATGGCACAAAACGATGTAAAAAATCTGTCAATATGTTATTAAAGACTACCAATTTTTCATCTACTGATGCACTAAACCAACAACCACTCCAGTCAACAGAATTCAGTTCACTGAACAATCTCCGAATATCAATAGACTTGAAGTCCCAAAAAGAGAATTGTGTAGGAGTAAATGTTTTAGTCGCATTATAATCAAAAGTCACAAATAATAAGTCATGGTCAGACACAAACGAAATCTGCTCGAAAAACAAAACTTTACTCAAGTCAGAGACAGCAACTAAATCAAGAAGACTAGGTCGTACATTGTTGCTAAACCTAGTAGGCATGGAGTTATTTACAACACTTAAACCCGTCATAGTCATAAGGTTATTTAATTTAGCTGCTTTAGCAGAATTTAACAGGAAATCAATATTGAAATCGCCGAATACTGCAAGAAAATCAAACTTAACGGCAATAGGTAGAAGAGAATCAAAGAGAGGATCGCAGGAAAATATTTTGTTAGGGTTATAGGCACAAGTAACTAAAATTTTGTAGTTGCCAGCAAGTACACGCACGCTAATGTGTTCAATTTCAGTTTCCATTGAGACAGACACTAATTGACCTTTTAAATGTGACTTACAGAAAATAGCCACTCCGCCACCTAATCTATGTTTCCTGTCATGTCTAAATAAATCAAAACCGTTCAAGGAAAAAAAAAACGCTGCTTATGTTATGATCAAACCAAGTCTCGGAAACACAAATGACATCAACTTTGGAGCCTTCAAAAACACTTCTAACATAATCTAATTTAAGGCCAGAGAGGCTTCTTGCATTAAAATGAACCATATTAACACCACATCGTTGACTCGAAAAAATATTGATAAGTGTTTTGTGATCCTGCATATTTAGTAGTTAATGTTTTCAGCTTCCTATCTAGTTCTGCGTTGTAAGATCTTACATATCACATTCCTAGAGTCGTGATCAGTGGAGATTCAGCAACTTTTTAGCTTTAACACAATTAACGCATTTGACAAAATCGCTTTTGCACTCCTTATGTGAATGCCCCACTTCACTGCTTTTAGCAAAAACATGGTCATTTTCTTTGCATACACTCGCCTTATGGTTAAAGCCCCAGCACTTATAGCACCTCATTACGTTTAAACTTTCATATATTATGCATCTATCACATTTGATGTTGATTCGACGTTCTTTCATAAATGTTTTAAATGTTTTTTTATTTTTATAAGACTCATAGACTTTAAACACTTTAATATGTTGAACTATAATATTATTCTGATTTTTTATGGCAAAAAAAATCATTTTTTATGGTACTAGGTCCTTAGGTCATTATCTAGCTTTTCACTAATACCCGAGATGAATAATTTGGGGTATCGAAGCGCAGGCGTTTCGATTATATACTGGTCACTTAATTTGTTTTTAATGTCATTTCAAAGAATTTTACTTTCCTTTGAAGTAACACATTTAATAGTAACCCTGCCATAATTTTTAGCTCGAAAACCATTAACCTTCACGTTAAGTTCAGACGGATTAATTTTCATTTTTAAGTCTTTTTTAGTGTCATCACCTAACTGTTTCCTTATAGGTTTCACTGTAGTAGGTACAGTAGATTCTGTACCTAATACAGCATCTTCTGTGAAGATTCTTTCTTATCTTCACATTTATTAATTTGTTTTAATAATTCAGAACACAATAATTCATTTTCTTTTTTTAAATTATTTGACAAATTTAACATTTTTTGTTCAAATGTGATACATTTATTTACGTATGCCATTTGAACTTTCTTCAGAGCATTGATTCTATCAGAGTATTTAGCGTCGATAGATTTTAATAAACACTTAAGTTCATTTTCATTAACTTTCAATCTTTAACGTCTTTAAATTCGTTTTTATTTTCTTTAAGATAATTATTATTTTTTCCCACATTTTAATTTATTTCCCTAAGTGTAAAGTCAACATTGTGAACATATTGCACATAGTTTTCACACATGAAATGAATCATAGGTTTATTTAAGCAATTAATATTAAAATGCTCTACACCAGAACATTTGGTAGCTATATGATATGCTTTGCCGCACACACCCGAACATATTAACCCAGTTTCACCGCGGACACCTCCACGGCACTTGTAACACTCTTTCATATTAACAGTATATGGTAAGATTATTTAAAATTACACAATTACACAATATGAAATTTTAAAAAATGTGTAACAGATTAATTGTTTTACAACACTATATGCGCTTAAGAATTTAATGCTGTCTCTATCAGCTGTTTACATGTGTGAAGAAACAAAACACAAAATTAACCGCGTCTTTATATTGAACTTTAGAAATTAATCTGTTGCCCTGTCAGCTGTTTGAGCATTTTTTGTTGTGCAAAGAGAAAGTCAACAAAAATCGCAAAAAGCGCGCACTATTTTCAATTGAATATTTTATGTAATTGAAAATTCTTTTTTTTTTTTTCAAATATGTTCTTTTTTGTGTTTTTGTATCAACAACAAAATAATTCTTATAAAAATACGTGTTATTTACTTGTTTTTAAACTGCAATCTAAAATTCTCTGAGACCAGCTTAAAAACACGTCCGTTCACAAGAAAATTGCTTTTTTGTTTTTTTTTTGATTAGGCTGATTATTAGGCTGAGTATTAGGCTGATCCCGCGATAGTTGGCGGAAGTCGTCGGGTCTTCTCTTTTCAAGACAGGACAAAGGGTACTGAGATTCCAATTTCTGGGCCTACTTTTATCTGACCATATTCTGCAGATAAGCTGATGTATGCACCCTGTCAGCATATCGCCGCCGGCCTTGAACAATTCAACAGGCAGGCCATCAGTGCATGTCGCTTTCTTGTTTTTAAGTCACTGTATAGCAACACGCTCTTCGTTATAGCTAGGTCTCCAATCGAAGTTGATGTTGTCATCGCCAGATAGTAGTTTGGAGAAATGCTCCTTCCATACTTTCAGCACATTCTGCGTATCCGTAACCAGATTACCATTTTCGTCCTTACAGGTTGATGCACCAGGCTTAAAGCCTTGAGTCAGACGGTTGACTTTTTGATAAAATTTACGGGTATCATTCCCGTTTCTACACACCTCGATTTCCTCTCGCACTCGCCTTTCTTGATCTCGTTTCTTCCGTCTGAATAGGCGCCTTCCTACCTTCCTCATCTCTCGATATTGTTCATGCACGGTTCGCATTGCTGCTGACTGCAGGATCCTTTTGTAGGCCGCGTTCTTCCCAGCAGTAGTTTGGTGGCACACTTCGTAGTACCATTGGTTTCGTCATGGGAAACGTTGGAAACCAAGGACATCTTCTACTGTTGTGCGTAGGGAGTGAGAGATATGTCCCCACCGTCTACCGGCATTATCGGGACGGGTCGGTTGGGTGTTTAATCGACTAAAGAGCTGACCGACGAAGGCTTTGGTTGTCTCTCGTGATCGCAGCTTACCAACGTCTACTTTTTTCTGAACATGGGAGCGTACATTGTTGGCGGTACTAAGCTGCATGCGTACCTTGGCTGCGATAAGGTAGTGGTCTGAGTTGATATTTGGACCGCGAAATGAGCGTGATCAATCTGGTTTCGTGTTGCTTGATCGGGAGATAGCCACGTTGCCTTATGAATATCACAGTGTAGGAATCTGGTGCTACATACTACCATATTTCGCGCCGCAGCGAATTCAATTAGCCTCAGACCGTCGTTAGAGGTTAATTCGTGGAGGTTAAATTTTCCGACAGTTGGACCAAAGACTTCTTCTCTTCCGACCTTTGCATTAAAATCCTGCGTTCATAAATTTCCTCGAGTCTCGCGTAGAAGGTATTTTTGATCAAGTCGTCCTTTTCTTCTATCGCGCGTGAGCACAAATTAATGTGATGTTAAAAAATTTTGCCCTGATACGGAGTATGGCAAACCTTTCGTTCACCGGTGGAAATGCTGGACTGATTTCGATAGTCTCTTGCTTACAACAAAACCGCATCCAAATTCACGCCTATTTGCATGGCAGCTGTAGTATACATTATAACTTGCTCCTTTAGAGCAGCCTTGTCCTGTACATCGCATTTCCTGGATGGTGTTGACATCAGCCTTACATTTATTGGGGGCTTCCGCCAGTTGGACAGAGACACCTTCCCTATAGAGGATCCGGACGTTCCAGATGCATATCCGTAAATCATAGTCCTTAAAGCGTTTGCATTGGTCTTCAACGTTAATCGGTTTCCCGTTCCGGGGCACTTTTGCGTCCTTCGTTGGCGGCTGATTTTATGTGATGGATGCCAAACTCTGTGCATAACCCAAATTTAAAGTCCTGGGGATGAGACTCGCTGTATGCAATATTAGTTCTGGCATTTTTCACGTTAAATGTAATCACACACGTTGCCTTGTGTACTCGCTCCCAGGGGCATGCAGGCCCTCCCCCCCTGTAATTCACATACAAACTTTTTATTTAAATTTATATGTTTGACATTTAATTTCATATTTGACATCTCAATGACCAACGTCAACTACGATGGTTGAAACAAAAAGTAACAAGAGGTAACGCAAAGGAGGAGAACT
Source organism: Teleopsis dalmanni (assembly GCF_002237135.1). Classification (NCBI taxonomy): domain Eukaryota; kingdom Metazoa; phylum Arthropoda; class Insecta; order Diptera; family Diopsidae; genus Teleopsis; species Teleopsis dalmanni. The sequence continues at coordinate 217,211,164 of NC_051846.1, read as the reverse complement.
AGTAAAAAATTCAAACTAATTACACTCGATAACCAAGAGGAAATGGAGGATTCAATAATTAATGCACGTGAAGACTTTGCAATATATTTAACGAATAAATAGGACATTCATAAAATTTTGAAAAAAATTCATGATTCACCAAGCGGAGGTCATAAAGGGATGACTAAAACTTATTTCCGAATAAGAAAGCAGTTCAATTGGGCAGACATGCAGAAACAAATAAAGGAAAATGCAGGAACTTGTCATAAATGTCAAAAGAATAAAAGTTTAAAAGTAGGAAGAATGCCACTGATTCTAACTGACACGCCCCAAAGGCCATTTGACACAGTATTCATAGATATAGTAGGTCCATTGTACTCAGTCTTTACCAAGCCGACCTAAGTGCTATCGTCAAACGGACGGTAGGGCTCCATACCTTTGCACGCCACACCTATTGTTTTTAAAGAATAATGTATTAAAATTTAAGTACAATTTTATATAATTAATAACAATTAACTATTGAATAACTTATGTTTAACAATTTAATTACAATTACAAAAATTACAAATATAGTATTAGGAATATAGGATAGCATTACAAATAGAATATAGTTATTAAAGTATAGAGGGATTTTTAATTTTAATAAAGCTTCTTTGTCACCATACAAAGAAAGCGTAGCTTTACAGCAACATGAGTACTATATTCGTTATTAAAGTATATCAAAATAATTTTGATATTATTATAAAGGTAAAAAGTACAAATATTATATTATAATACAATTTAAAATTATTCATTTTCGTATTCCCTTTTATATATATTTATATTTATATTTTTATTGCTTATATATATATGTTTTGTTTTAATTTTAATTATTAAGTCTTAAATTTTAATCTTATTCTTAACTGGTGTAAGGTTGTAATGCAGTTGGTTAAATAAAAAACGTTTGTTGTCGTTCTCTGCCATCATTAGACTAACTTTATTTATATTTTATATATTAAACTAAGCATTTACAAATTAGCAGGGTTCAGAAAAAAAAATGCAAAACACCACACACAAATGTTGTGCGATTCTAAATAAAATTTCACACCACAAATGTGGTGTGCGAAAATTTTTGTGCACATCTTAAGTGCCACATCTTGTGTGCACAAACAAAACGCACATTTCACACGAATGTGGTGGAGTGAAATAAACCTCGCACACGCAAACGTTGTTTGTGCCGAAGTTATTTCGCACAGCACATTGTGTATGAGGCAGCCAGCTTACCTTCGTACACAACGTGTGCAGAAAAGAATACGAGGAGCACATTTTGTGTGCAGACTCGAAAATAAAAATGCACCCAAATGTGCGGAGACGAAATGTCTACTGCACATTTGTGTGAAATGATGATTTAAAAGCGCACAATATTATGACAAATATCGCAGCAAAATAGTTTGTAAAACTGATTTGTATTAATTTTGGTCTTAATACGAAATATTTTATTGAAGAAATGATTTTGTATTTATATTTTAATTTTGAATTTATTATTAGATTTACATTTAATGCTTATATTACTTATTATTTTAAGGTTTATTAATTTAAAACATGGGAATAAAGTTAATTTCACAATGTACTTGAAAACTTTGTTATATTAAATAGGTACAAGAATTTAATAGAGAAGGAGTATTTGTTTCGAAATGTTATAAGTAAAGAGGATCGGTTCTACGGATCATACTTTGAAAAAATTAAATATATCAATTTTGGAGTACTTCATAAAATTTTATTTAATAGTAAGATACGTTAGTAAGGTTAAAAAAGCAAATTAAATATTTTTTACAACAACATAAATTAATTTTGTTATTAGATTTCACTTAATTTTTTATCTTTAATTACAGCTTAAATTTAACGAAGTTATTGAAATAATTTAATAATTGATTATCTTAATTTCTTATTAAAAAATAAATAATTTTTATTACATATTTTTTGAAATAAATTTTCATTTAATCTTATTAATAACATTGCTGAAATATTTTTTTCACTTAAATTATATCTCTGCTTACTTAGCACAGTAGAAAGGGCGCTAAAATCCTGCTACCTGCTACTAAATATTTTCCTAATCTTTCGCGTTTTTTAATGAATGTTAGATACTCTACCTAAGTGAATACATATTTTTTGGGCATAAACAAATCTTCCTAAAATATGTTTTTATTTTTTTTAAACTGGTGCAAAACTTTCCAAACAAATACTTTAAGTTCACTTACTATATTTGCATTTAAAAATGCACAAAGTAATATACAAAAAACTAATAATTTAAGTTAAAATACAAATAAGGTTAAGACAGTTATAATTTTTAGTTAACATTACCTAACAAAAATAATTATTTTAAACATTTGTTAATTTATGCAATTTTTAATATAAGTTACAATCCCAACGAACGCAAATATCAATTTTTTCAAAATTTGCAACAAAATATATTTTCTATTTCAAACAAAATTGTGAAGTTCCTGTAATTTTTTTCCACCCTTTGGTGCAAGTGCAAAATCTCACATTTGTGCACGTTTGTGCAATCGCACATTTGTGCACATTTGTGCAATCGTAATATGAGCAACACACTCGTGTGCAGAGAGAATTTTATGTCGCACAGTGCGGTGCAAGCATAAAATTTTCTCGCACATCTGATTGTGCACATATTTGTAAGTCAGTCGCACAGCACAAATGTGTGTGCACGAATCTGTGTGCACAATCATCGCTTTGTGCGATGTGAAATTTGAAATCGCACAACAAATTTGAGTGCGTGCATTTTTTTTCTTAACACCACAAATGTGAGTGTGCATATTTTAAAAATAATTTCCACTCGCACAGTGCAGTGTGGGATTTTGTGCACCACATTCCGAACTCTGCAAATTAGTCAAATATGCATAATAAGCATATTCCCATGATAGAAGTTTGGTGTAATGCATAACGTAAATTCAGTATATCACATTGCCGGCACTAACTACATTATGAAATGAATGCATGTTTTTTTTTTTTTTTTTATTCCATTAATATTACAACTATCTTAGATATCTAGTAATACTTTTAACAAATGAAAATTTGGAAGTTTCAGTTATCTTAAATCATCATTTCATGTTAATGATAATGATATATTTCATAAAATTTCAAAATATTTCATAAATAATTAGATAAATAAATACATAAGTCAATAAATAAGTAAATAAAATAAATAAATAAATAAATAAATACATAAGAAAATAAATAAGTAAATAAATTAAATAAATAAATAAATAAATAATAAAAGTAAAAAGAGAATAAATAATAAATAAGTAAATAAAATAAGTAAATAAATAATAAATAAATAAATAAAAAAGTTAAATAATAAATAATAATAATAAATTAATAAACATAAATTAGAGTAAGCTTAATTTAATACTTTATACTTAAGTATGTTGGGAGTGTACGTTTAAGACGTTTTTTGTATACTAGTTCCAGGGCAGGGAGTCTTCTCATTTCTAGGTTTGAATGCTGAAGCAATTTAAATAAGTGGTTAGCACTGCTTTTTTGAATTGTTTCGTGTACAGTAGGGATATTCAGGTCTTTGTGAATATCGTCGTTTCTGATGTACCATCTAGCATCTACTATCGTACGCAGGATTTTTGATTGGAGCCTTTGAATAGTATTTATATAAGTCTTGCAGGTGGTTCCCCATATTTCAATTTCATATTTCCAAATCGGAACAATAATACTTTTGTAAATTAGTAGTTTGTTATCTATTGACAGACTGGAAGTTTTACCAAGAGCCAATATAGATCTGCAAATCTTCGATGAGCTTCCTTTTTCTTCTGAATTATGTGCTCCTTCCAAGTCAGCTTTTGGTCTAATAGCATACCCAAGTAATTGGCTTTCTTGCAGATTGGTATATCAATGTTAACAATTTTTAGTTTCTGTTCTTCAAATTTTCTGTTAGTGAAAATGACTTGGACAGTTTTTTCGGCGTTTATCTTTATCCCCCAGGTGTCAGACCAATGCATCACTTCGTTTAGATGATTTTGAAGACTTACAGTTGCTTTAGTGATATCATGGTTCGTTGATAAAAGTCCAGTATCGTCAAAAACGTAACAGTTAGTATTTCTCCAGTTTTAGGCTTAGGAATGTCTGCAGTGAATAATAGATATAGGATCGGACCTAATACACTCCCTTGAGGGACACCGGCTTCTATTTTTATCATGTGGGATGTGTCGTTTTGGTATTGTACAAAGAAGTATCTATCTTTGAGGTAGCTCTTCAGTAGTAAATAAAAATCGGCCGGCAATATTCTTGATAGTTTGTAAAGCAATCCTTCGTGCCAGACGCTGTCGAATGCTTTAGCTACGTCTAAAAACACACCCACAGTGAACTTCTTAGAGTCTATATTCATTGCAATTTTACTAGCCACCCTATGAATTTGCTGAATAGTAGAATGCTTTTTACGAAATCCAAATTGGTGATTTGGCAATAGGTTGTTTTCTTATATTATTGGTTCAAGTCGGGAGAAAAGAAGATTTTCAAATAGTTTGGATAAGATAGGTAATAAGCTGATCGGTCTGTAAGAGTTGACAATTGAAGCATTTTTGTTTGGTGTAGGTATTGCTACAACCTTCGCTACTTTCCAAACAGAAGGGAAAATCTTATTGCTGATCATGCAGTTAAAGATGTTTCTAATGTAAATTATAGCTATTACAGGCAATTCTAGAAGAAATTTACCAGATATCTCATCGTAGCCTGGTGATTTTTTTGGGTTGATGTTAACGGCAATGATGTTTTTTATTTCAGCAATTGTTGTCTTCTTAATTTTAAAATTCATCTGGGTCAAGTTCTTGGGTAATGCATGGTTTGTATCATTTTTAGGATTTGTAAATGTGCTCTTAAAATACTCAGCGAGAACAGTTGCTTTTTCTTGGTTTGTGCGCGCCCAAGTGTTATCTTCTTTTTTAAGCGGTGCGCAATGAAGTATGGCGCCATTACTACCCTTTGTAGCTTTCCATAAGGAGTAATTTGTAACCTTTGTAGCACTCAATCTTGAAATAAAATTTGATACATTTTTTTGTCTTTCAGCCTCTAATAAAACTTTCAGCTCTTTTGTTAATTTATTCAACTTTGTCTTTATTTGTGGAGCTCTAGATACTTGCCAGATTTTTCTCAACTTTCTTTTTTGTTCTATTTTATGTTTGATATGATTCGGGACAGGTATTACATTTTTGGTTATTATTATTGGTGTAGATGCAGATGCTGCAGATAATAGTAGAGAATTGAAATTGATTATTGCATTATTTATTTCCTCTTCTGTTCTTAGAGCTACATTTATAACTAATTGTTCTGCTATTATCTCGCTATATGTATCTCAACATGTTTTATAATTGTAAGTATTAATGTTCGTATTGTTCATAGTAAGAGTTGCGCTGTAAACTAGTACTATCGGTGAGTGGTCAGAGGACAACTCAAGGCTGGAATGAATGGAAAGGTTACTTACATTTATGTTTTTTGTTATAAAGAAGTCAATCAAATCAGGTTGCTTTCTTGGGTCACTAGGCCAGTATGTTGGTTCACCAGTACTAATAAATTTTGCTTTGTATTCATTCAGTGCGGTGTAGAGATTTTTGCCCTTTGCGTTTGTTAAACGTGAACCCCATAGCATATTTTTTGCGTTGAAGTCCCCTCCGACTACAAATCTTTGACCAAGAGATTTGAGGAAATTTAAGTACGTGTCTTTGGTATTTGAGAACTTAGGAGGACAATAAACAGCAGCCAATTTTAATAGACCATGGGAATCTTCAATCATTACTGTGGTCGCTTGTATTTGTTCTGTACTATGATGTTCTGATTCAGAGCTAACTATTCAGTTTTTTATGAAGATGGCAGTTCCACCGTGTCCTTTTCCGTCGGGATGATTGGTTTGAAATATTGTGTAATTTTTTATTTTAACATAGCTTTTTTCAGTGAGATGCGTTTCTGAGGTTAATAGTATGTCGATCGAATTTGAGTACAGAAAAGTTTTCAATTCGTTGATATGTCTACTTATACCGTTTGCATTCCATGCTACTATTTCCAATTCATTGAACTTACCCATTGATTTTTGTGACCAACGCCGTTAAAATGTTTATCATTCCTGACATTTCTGTTATCAATGTTTTCATCATTTCTTTTAACTCTGCGAGTTCTGGGTTGTAAGAGTTAGATTCAACAGGTGTTTGACGCGTAACTTGGGCATATGATAATGTTTGTGGGATGTTGGCATTTGTGTTTTGAGCAGTTGCATTGTCTGTTGTGTTCAAAGATTGTTTCTGACTTGTTTGGACGGGTGTTACTTTTTCTCTCATGATAGGATATCGTTTAATTTTAAGTGATTTGTACACCTCACATCCCTTGTAGTTGGCTATGTGCTTTTCTCCGCATAAGGCACAGCTTATGTTTTCAGAATTTCCTTTTGTTGGACAACTGGCGGTTTTATGATTTCCTGCACATTTAACACAAACCGGTGACTTGGTGCAGAAATTTTTTGTATGTCCATATTTTTGACAGTTAGAACATTGAGGTATGACTTTTTGAGGGCGAGGTGGCTCAAATTGGATTTTGCAGTGAAGTAAATATTTAATTGAGTAAATTTCTTTATTATTCACATTTTGTTTTAATTCTAAAGAGAATAAATTCAATGGCTTCTTAGTTCGTAGTTGTAATATGTTTTGGATATTTATGATTTCATGACCGTTTTCATGAAGCCTTTTTTTAATTTCATTTGTATCAGTATATCACATTGCCGGCACTAACTACATTATGAAATGAATGCATGTAATATCACAAAATACATATTTATGCACAACATCACCCTTTTACGGAATAAGAATGGTCAGTGTTGAATGACAATGATTATTTTTATGAATTAATTAATTACAAAATGTATATATATGATTTATAGCTTATATAAATGTTATGTATAAATGTATAATCTTATATCAAATTCTTTACTTAAACTAAAAAGACATTCTTTTTTTATATTTTAAACCTTAAACCATGTTAAAATGTATATTTAAAAAAAAATTCTTAAAACATAATTGTTATTGTAATAATATATTTACTTATATTCGCTTATATAGTAAAACAAATAATTGTAGTTGCGTATTTTATTTAATTGTATTTTTCAAGTCTACTCTTATGTAATTTAAGACGTTTATTAGGGTTTCCTTCAACTATAAAATTATTTCTATTTCTGATTTTACTACTACATATGGACCTCAATAATTATTATATAATTTATGGCCTATTTCATTTTAAATTAATACCTTATCTCCTATTTTAATATCTACATCTATGATATTTTTATTTAAATGTTATTTTGACTTAATTTTGTTCTTTTCTATAAGTTGTGTAGCTCTATTTTGAGATACCTGCAGGGCGATTCCACTAATCGCTATCGTTAAAACTTCATCGCTAAAATTCTTTAAATGCATTTTAGCGACTTTTGGATTCTGCTAACTCGTTACGCTTAATTTCTATTCGCTAATTTTCTCAACTATCAAAAACAGCTGATTTCTCCAGATAAATCGCTAAATCTCCAAATTTCGTATTCTGCTAAATTGGCAATCGCTAAATTTCGTTAAAAACGACTAAAATTTCTGCTAATTTTATTGTTTTGGGCGGTTAGGTTTTTACTGTCGCTGAAAATGAAAATACTATTTTATAAACAAATTGAGAAATTATTTTGTAAGCTATTTAGTATATATTCATATTTATTTATTAAATAATTTATTGTGATAGAAATAAACTTGCATTTAAAGTTGAAATTAAAAAAAATATTTGTTAATATTACAAACATTTTGTGGCAGTATTATAGTGAGAGTGTGTTTGGTATTCAGCAAATGTAAACAAATATATTTTATTTTTCATATTCAATTTTTAATTTCTGAAATTGCACCAAAAATAAATGAATTGCACATGAAACAGTGAAAAAAATAAATTTACACATATATTATTTAATATATTTTATTTATTATTTAATTATCAGATATTTATGATGGAATTCGTGGACTTAAAGACAAAACGCAAGAAACATTTAATGAAAAGCTTTGGCCCACAGAACGCTGATAACATCCTATAAATTAAAACAATGGAATCACTTTTTTTGCAATTATTACACATCAACTTATCTTGATCAAAAAAACCGCAAAGCAACAAGTACCTGTATGTCGCTCGAAATTTCATGTACGGAGTTGTTTCCGCCATAAAAAGATTACATAAATATTTCGAAAGACGAAATATTTCAATAAAACGCTTATCAGAATTTCGCAAACATTTTCTTTTGAAACGTAAATGATTCTGTGAATCTCTTATATCACCAGAAAAAAATCTCTTTCTTATTAAATAGTCCATTATTCAATTAATCCACATACCAAGGTTATATTGATTTAATTTTAATTTAAATTTCACAACGTCTAAATACTTTTTTGTTTCAGTATCTGTTTTTAAATTTCAAATTTAAATTATATTTCCAACAGTTGACATTTCAATGCATTTCAGCATTATCCACATCGCTGGATAAATTTAGTGAAGAGATTGTGTTAGCAGAATCGCACGATCGCTTATTCCCCTAAAACAAACGAATTGCTTATTTAAGAATAAGTAAACTCATATTTGCCATTGTTAATGTCAGATTCCTTAAGACGAATCTGATGGAAACCGCTTTTTAGATCAAGAACAGTGAACCATTTGTTTTATCCCAGTTGAGCTAAAGTTTCTTCAATATCTGGAATAGGATATCGATCAACAATTGTTATTGCATTAAGTTTGCAGTAATCTATGATAACTCTATGTTTTTTGTTGCCAGAAGAATCTTGTTTTTTGAGTACAACCCAAATTAGTGAATTGTATGGAGACTTTGAAGGTCTAATTATTCCATCTTCTGTCACTTTTTGAATTTGTTCCTCAACTTCATATTTTAACGACATTGGACACGGATAATATCTTGTATAAACAAGATCATTTGTTGTTGTACGAATTTCTCCTACTTTATGAGTAGTATAGGTAAGTTTTTCGTCTGGTTCTGAGAATAGAATAGAAAGCTATAAACTTTTAACTAAAATATTTAGAGCTTGTTTTTGGTTAGTATTCATGTTGTCAGTGTTTATATTAATTGCATTTACGGATTGAGTTACTAACTGGTTTATTCTTATTTTTACTGAATCGTCTATAATCATATAGTTGCATTTAGCATGAATGACTGCAGATAATTTCTTTAAGCTATCGTTACCAAGAGTGGCATGAAAAGATTTAAGTGATGGCAATAGAAAGAATTTAAGTTTATGTTTTTTCAAATTGAATAAGTTAAAAAAGGTATGATGTGTAATTTTTATTTGTCTTCCTATGGAGTTAGCAAAAAAACATTCGTTATTAATATGCGGAGTGGTTACTAAGTGAGGCTGAATATAATTTTTATTAGAGCTAGTATTAATTAATATTCTAAGGATATTTCCGCACTTTGTTTTGGCGTCGAAATAAGGTAGAGAAGAGCTATTTATTCTAAAAAATGAATATCAGTTAATTCAGTATCTTGATATTTTTCTGAAAATTCTTCGCTTGCTAAATTTTCATGAGGTATTTGGTGTTCTGGGTTTTCAGTAACCTGTTCATATTGATTACAGTTTAAAAAGTAATGATTGAATTGGCCTGAATATTGGGAATAATTATATTGTATATTGGTTTGATTATTTATGGTTTGAGTATCTGAAGTTTTTCTGTATTTTCATTGGTTGTGCGCCTGCAAGATTTTGTTGTGGGGGTTGACGTTTGGTAGCGAAGTAAAAATGATGTGATCTGATAGCATAGTTCACATTATTTGTGTGAACATTAGTGTCAACATCCATAGGTTCTGGTCAAGGTGGCGGTTTTGATACAAATGGGCGAGGTGGTGCATTGAATGACTGTTGTGGATATCGTTGGTATTGTTGATAAAATGGTCTATTCGATAGTCATTGCTTCTAATGATTCTGAGCAAAAGTTTTATGTCCCGGTTGTGGAAAATATGATAGTTGAGGATAAAATGTATGCTGAACTAATCTACGAGGTGGAATGACTGGTGGAAGAGGCTTTCTAATAAATGAACTGAAATTGTTAGCCCTAAAATTTTGCTTTTCAAGTTTGAGGCAAAGATGAAGTGCGTGTGGAAGATCAACTGGTTCTTTTATTCCAAGAAGTCTTGGTAAGTCACCTGACAGTCCTCGTACGAACGTATCGAGAGCTTTATCTCTATATGTTTCTAAAAGTAAACGCATAGATTCTGTACTAATCTCCATGCTTGAAATTTTATTTAATATTAAGGAAAGATGTGAATATACTTTTTCATTAAATTCTTAAACTGTGTAACGACACTTTCGGGATGACGGTTCAAAAAATGTAATTTTTGCTGGGGTATCCTCAGCCGTCGTCCAGAGTCGTAACAATAAAATTTTTATTCACTGAGACAGAGTTTTAATTGATAGGAAAAGAACGTAATATTTTAATATTTTTTTATGGAATACCTTTTTTATTCAAAAATAAGTATAAAAGAAAATTCAAAGATAATTCAAAAAATTAATAAGAAAAATAATTATGATTCAAATAACAAAAAAAACATTTCCTTTTATAAGTTGAAGAAAAAAAATATGTTAGACAAAGAGGTGCACTAAGTAAATCTTAGAGATGCATTTATGTTTCGTAATGACATGAATTGTTGTACGAGTTAAAGATGTGTCTAAGTTTGACTTCAGTTTGGCCGTTGAGAAGACTCCTAGCAGGAACGCGTGGCGTCCTGGGTTTCTCTTCTCCGACGGATGCTCTGTGCTAAGGAATGTAATTATTTGGCCGAATGAGCCAGGTTAAAGAAATATACATATAACAATAATTTATACTTGAGCGAATGGGCCAGTTCTATACTACTTTGGCTGAGTGAGCCAGGTTTTGGTAGGATTTACCAGCAGGTTGAATAAGCCAGAGTACTTGATTTATAAAGAGTACTTTTATACTGAATATACAGGAGCTTTTTGGTGTAGGGCACCGGTATATTTGTCGTTGATATGTTCGCCGCATAGTTTGAATTATTTGTGTTCCTTTAGTGTTTTTGTGTACTTTTGTGTATTTTGGTGTATTTTGTCATATTCGCATGCTTTTATTCGCCGTGGTTTCGTTTTTGTTTACTTCGCGTGGTTTTTGTTTTTTTTATTTGAAATAACAATGTATTAAATATAAAGTTAAATATATATTCAAATATTATTAATAATAATTTAAAAAAATGTGAAAAATAAAATATACATGAGTGAGCAATGATTTCGCATAAAAAACTGGTGCCATTGTGTGTGTGTAAATTTGTTTTTTTTTTGTGGTAATTTTTTTTTATGTTTGATATGTTTTGTGTGCTTCATTAAAAAAAAGTACCTAGTGAGTGTTTAATTGTTTTGAGTCTATATAATTAGTAGATATATATTTTGTTAAATGAATGTGTTTTGCTTTTGAAATGCTTTGTTGTAGCTAAAATAAAAAATCACCTTTTCTTTGTTTCATTCATAAAATTCACTTTTGTTCATTGTTTCTTTTTTTTAGGTTTGTGCAGTTCATGCGTCGATGACCGCGGCTCACAGGTAATGTCCATACGATTTGTGGCTAAATATATTTTAATAGATTTTATATTTTACAGGAAGTTCTGATACTGTTTAATTCGGGTGAGTGGTTTTTTTTTTATTGTGATGTGTGTAAGTGTAGTAATGTTGTGTCTTGTAGCGACGGTCAGACATCGTTTTTGTTGTATATATTAAAAACTATATATTGTTTAGTCAATGTGTTGTATAGCCAATGTTGTTTTGCAATTTTTAAAATTAGTCTTTGTATATATGTAGTCCCAAAATGTTGTGGTTTAATGATAATATAATAAAGTTTTTCTTTTATTATATTATTTAAAATTAATTTCTGGGTTGCATCAGGATCAGAGTTCTTTTCGATGATTTTTTATTTCTTGTTATTAGGATTAGCAGGAAGAAATCTGCTCATTAGTAGGCATCTGAGAATGCCGAGACGAAAACACAAAAATGAGATTTAGTGTAAGCTGCTTGAGCTCAGTTTCAACTCTGAATTTTATTAATAATTTTCCAAACTATTTATACAAAATATTTTACTATAATTTACAAATATTTTTCCTAATAATTTTAATTGTGGCGGCACTAAAAAGCTTGACCCACGTCAATGCTTAGAAAATATTATGGCACATTCAAGGGTGTCATATCGACATGTGCAGAATAGTTGCACAGAAAAGAAAAGTGTTAAATAGCAATTGCATACTTGTTATGACCAAACATTCTACTTGCATTGTGGTGGTTCTTCCGTGTGCGATCGCATTACATATTACATTAGTTCATATAAAATAATTTGTGCATAACAGCTTCTGTTTATCATTCGTGCTAAATTGACGTCATTTTGCGCTCAGCTTGTTATTTACAAAGTTGACTCGAAGTATCGATACTTCTTTTTTTTTATTTTTGTTGTTTTGATTTAATTTGATCCCATATAAATATTCTATAAACATTTCACAAATAAGTTAAACTAATAAAAACACAAATATTCATAATAACAATCAAAATAAGAAATCCTAGTTGTAGTGTTCTTTTTTTCCCAGCAAATCAGAACTAATATTAAAAACCTTCATTAAAATAATAAATAATAACTACAGCAACAACAAACATATTCCCCTCGCACTAAGCGCAAGCAAGTGCTCAAAAGTAGAACCATGAGTGAACCTCCAGGTAAGTGCAAATAATCTAACCAATTGTTTTTTACCACCGACGCAAAAAAAACTCTTAAATTTTATTCTCAAGGCCCCAAATACATGGTGATGTCAAGAATAAATAGTAATGACTCTTTAACCAACGTCTCTCCTTTTCTTATAGAAAAAGTCATTGACAACATATGTGGGAGCGAAACTGAAAATTGTAAAAAACTGCGCAACGGGACTCTTTTAATTAAAACTAAAACAGAAACGCAAGCCGCAAAATTAATTAAACTGACATCACTTAACAAATTTATTGAAGCGAATGTCAGCGAACATAATACGCTCAACTGCTCTAAAGGAATCTTCTATTCAAACGATCTTAGAGAAATACCGGAGGAAGACATTTTTGCAGAACTAAAGCACCAAACCATCATCGAACTTCTGAGGACCAAATTTAATATATAAATTTCAACCCCACTAACTAAGTGGTTAATAAAGTCAAACAATAGATTTGTGGTGCAAAATAGCACTTTTGCTTTTTTCAAATGTTTGTTTTCACTCGCAATAGGAAAATTTGTGGTGCAAAATAACACTTTGCTTTCTTCAAATGTTTCTTTTCACTTGCAATAGGAAAATTTGGGGTGCAAAATAGCATTTTGCTTACGCGAAATGTTATTTGTCGCTTGCAAATTTGTATAAAAGGAAGAAAAATTATGGGTTTCGTCCTATTTGTGATTCAACACTATTACAGGTAAGTCGTGTGGGAAATATTAAGAGCTCATTTCAAGTGACCTGGACACATGATGGCACGTTTGGCCTTTGCTGACGGTCCTCAGGTGGACAGTTGAGGTTGGATGAGCTAGTTGACATTGGTTGAGTTACCCTTCGTTTGGCCTTTGCTGACGAGAAATAGCTTAACCAACCAATCGGATTTCCACTTGGCCATTGCTGATGGAAAGCCGAATGGCGAGTCAACGGCATTGGACTAGGAGTGTGTTAGGGACAACAGTGGGAGCTCGGACTAGTTGGTCTGGACACATGACGATTCGTCTGGCCATTGCTGACGGTCACCATGTGGATGGACGGACAAGGCTAGGTGGAGTGCTAGTGGGTGAGCTACCTCCTGTCTGGCTATTGCTGACATAAGGCAGCCCAACCAGTCACCGGGACCACCATCTGGCCAAAGCTGATGGAGGAGCGGATGACGAGCCACCAACACTGTTGGAAGACGTGCAGAAGATACGAGCGTTTGGCAATTGCTGACGGGCGTGCTCAGGCATAGCACCAGTGGCAGGGACCTTCGCCTGACTATAGCTGGCGGGAGTACACATCGTTTTATCGTTTACTATTTTATTAGCTATTTGTGATTCAACACTATTACAGGCCGTACTTTACCGACTATCCGGCTGGTCAAGCACTCTCATCGAATACAACACTTCATCAATTCAACGCCTCAACAATCAAACGTTTCCGGTTCTCTGTTGTGTCCAACGACTTTAGAAATTCAACAATCAAACGTTTCCGGTTCTCTGTTGTGTCCAACGACTTCAGCAATTCAACAATCAAACGTTTTCGGTTCTCTGTTGTGTCCAACGACTTCAGAAATTCAACAATCAAACGTTTCCGGTTCTCTGTTGTGTCCAACGACTTCAACAATTCAGCGCTTCTGTTTGTCTATAATTTATAAAATCACCATTTAACTTTAATAAACAACATAAAAATACGAAACACAGTGTCTCCTATTTCTTGTTCAAAATATCTTTAACGTACCCCTGGTATACTCGCTGAGTTATACCCCGGCTATAGATAGGGCCGGAAAAGGGTCGTTACAGTTGGCGCCCGAGCAGGGACCGTCAATCAAAAGGGTCCAGGGACACTGACACTGGGATTTATAATCGTGTCTACAGCAGTTACAAATAGCATTCGGCAGTATTAGAAGCAGAAGAAAGCAGACATGCCTAAGATAAATGAAACGGAACAAAAATGCGAGTTAAAAGCTTCCTCAAATCGACCCACAGCGCCGATCGAGACACCTAGGGTGGAAGATCGTAACACCATCCCACAGGTACAAGACTTTGAAAGTATTGCTAAAATCATGGATCAGGTTCGTAAATGGGCAATACGTTTCGATGGCTAGTCTGACACTATGGACTTTGAAAGACTTGAGGAGTTGGCAGACGTGTACCAGATTCCGCTAGACATGCTACCTAAAGCAATGCCCGAATTATTGACGGAACGAGCGTTAGCATGGTACCGAAATAATAACCAAAGGTGGTCATGTTGGACGTCTTTCAAGAGAGACTTGTTGGAATTTTTCCTGCCCACTCACTACTTGGAAAGATTAGAAGATGACATACGCTGCAGGAAGAATGCCGAACGAATGCTTCAAGGATTTTGTACTAGGTCTACAGGAACTCATGCGTCAAGCCAGATACCCACCAGGAAAGCAGTTGGAACGCATATACAAAAATGGTCTACCAGATTACCAACTACACATTAAACGGCGCAAATTTTCCACACTATCCGAACTGCTTCAACTGGCTGAAGAATTTCAAATTTCCAACAGCTGATCCACAAAGAACGGATTGTGGTCACACGGAACTTAAGGGGACCTCGTGAACATGGTACACCACAGCTCACAGAAAAGATTAACGTCCACCTCGCATGCAAAAGGTGTAGTGAACCAGAACACTTTGCATATACATGCAAAAGGCCACAGGTACTATTCTGCTGGGTTTGTAGCACGCGAGGAGTCAGGACTAAGGAATGTTGCAGACAAAATGGTAAAGTAAGCAACCACGGAAACCAACAAGAGGCTGTTCTAAAACGGGGACAGACAGCCTCCCAGGCAGCACAAGTTCCCCAATAACCAATTTATCATACAACCAACACACGATATCGGCGGTGGTTACCATTGAAACAGCAGCAGTAACGGCCACTATCGACACAGGTGCATCTAGGAGCATCATAGCTGAAAGTTTTCTCAGGGACCAACACAGTTTTGGGAGAGTCACACCCAGAAGCATGGTAGTCTTACTGGCTGATGGTACCACACAACACATTTCTCACGTATTGGAAAGCCAAGTCACCTTCGGGGATAGGTCCTTCGATCTATCACTACTCGTCATGGAAAAATCAATTGACAACGTGATTCTTGGTATGGATTTCCTCGCGCAGGTACAGACGACTCTGCGGATCGCAAATTCATCAGTCACAATTGATGTACAACAGCAGCGTTACACAACCTTGTTACATACAACTGAGATACTCAACGATGTTACTCCCAGAATGCAATCTAAGCAGGTTAGTCGACATCAACAGCAGCAGAGTAATCAACAGCAACAGCAGCATGTTAACCAACAACAATTATGGAGCCGCACCGTTCCGAGCCCAATAACGAAGGAGCGGTCATCAATAGATACAGCTATCCAAGAATTTCTAAAAGTGGAGCTGGAACTATTTAAATCCATAACAAGCAAACGCAACGTGGCTCATCATAGTATAACCATGAAGGATGACCACCCAGTAAAACAGCGCTACTTCCCAAGGAACCCAGCCATGCAGGCGATTATAAACGAAGAAATCGACGAGCTCCTCCGAACGGGATGCATTGAACCCTCCAGTAGTCCGTACAGTGCACCAATCGTACTGGTTAAAAAGAAAACTGATAAATGGAGGCTATGTGTCGACTATAGGCAGTTAAACGCAAAATCTATCCCGGACGCATACCCATTACCAAGGATTAGTCACATTCTGGATCATCTTAGAGAAGCTAAAGTAATAAGCAGCTTGGACCTTAAAAACGGCAAATACCAATGCATCCGGATAGCAAAAAGTTTACTGCTTTTACGGTACCAGGACGTGGCTTATTTCAATGGACGGTTATGCCCTTCGGACTATACTCTGCTCCGGCAACTTTTCAACGCGCCTTAGACTCGGTTATTGGGCCTGAGATGGAATCGTTCGCTTTCGCCTGTCTAGATGATATAATTGTTGTGAGCCGCAGTAAGGAGGAGCATATGACACATTTACGAATAGTATTAAAAAAATTACGTCAAGCCCGACTGAAGATAAATCCTGAGAAGTGTGAATTTTTTAAATCCACGATGAAATACTTAGGGCACGTGGTCAGTCAAGAAGGAATTCATACAGATCCAGATAAAATTTCCTCAGTACAACAATTGGAACCACCAAAGACTCTGAAGGAGCTGCGACGCTTTCTGGGAATGACTTCTCGGTATCGACGCTTTGTAAAGGATTTTTCAACAATAGTACACCCTCTTACGTCATTGTTACGAAAAGGAAAACATTGGAGATGGCAGGAAGAGCAACAGAATGCATTTGAGGAACTAAAGAAGAGGTTAACTGAGGCTCCTATCCTACAATGCCCTGACTTCTCCAGACCCTTCTGTTTGCAGGCCGACGCTAGTGACTATGGACTCGGTGCCATATTAACACAGCAACATGAGGGAGAAGACGAAGTGATATACGCAGAAAAAAATTATTCGTCTACCGAAAAGGAGTGTTTAGCAATTGTCTGGGGTATTCGTAAAATGCGACCGTATTTGGAAGGGTACAAATTCACCGTTATCACTGACCATCTATCTCTAAAGTGGCTGAACTCTATCGACAACCCAACGGGGCGCATTGCAAGATGGGCGCTCGAACTCCAGCAGTTCATCTTCACAATAGAATACCGCAGGGGTAAATACAATGTAGTAGCCGATGCTTTGTCGAGGCAACCCCAAGATCAGATAGCATTAGCACGAACATCTACGATGGCAGCGAAACCTGATTGGATAACACAACGAATGGAAGCGGTTAAGCAGAAGCCACAAAAATATCCAGACTATGTTATCGAAAACCAGAATCTATACCGAATATTCCGAATTACTCCCAAGATGGCGACATGAAACCATGGAAACTATGCGTCCCTTCGCATTTAAGACAACAGATACTCCGCGAAAACCATGATGAACCGACAGCCGGTCATTTCGGAATTCGCAAGACAAAACAACGGGTGGCTAACAGCTACTACTGGCCGGGAATGTTTAGAGATGTTCGAAAATTTGTTTTAAGTTGCAATTCCTGTCAAAGATTTAAACCCAGCCAACAGCTTGCTGCCGGACATATGCTGACTCAGCTCGCCGAGGAACCATGGGTCATGGTATGCGCAGACTTTATGGGACCTTTACCCAGATCTAAACGAGGAAATAATACACTCCTGGTTTTCATTGATAAATTCACAAAATGGGTGGAACTTATACCTATGCGCAGCGCGACGACGGCTGCTGTCCAAAGAGCGTTCAGAGAACGAATAGTGGCGAAATTCGGTATACCAAAGATATTCATCACGGATAATGGAACCCAATTTAGAAGTCATTCAGCACGTAGATTCTTAACGCAGTTAGGAGTCAAACAGCAGTTCACCGCCCCATACACGCCACAGGAAAACCCAACAGAGAGAACTAATCGCACGATTAAAACCTTAGTTAGTCAACTCACTGAAAGGGATCAGCGAGACTGGGACGAGTATATACCAGAAATAACCCTAGCTATCAATTCATCAGTATCAGAGACGACAGGATTTACGCCAGCTTATTTGAACCACGGCCGCGAACCAAGACTCCCAAAGAACGTGTACGATAGGCTGACACCGGGTAGCGGAAATATCATACAAGACCCTAGTGACAAGGTAACGAAACTACAAGAAATTATAACTTTAGTCAAACAGAACACTCGTTGTGCAGCCGCAGAGCAAGCCAGACATTACAATCTCCGACGTCGGAATTGGAAGCCAACGGTGAGAGACAGCGTTCTACTTAGGCAACACACACTCTCGAAAGCAACCGACCACGTGGCAGCTAAATTGTCACCTAAGTTTAGTGGACCATACGACGTAAAAACATTTAAGTCCCCAGTGATTGTAGTACTCACAAGCAAAGACCACAAGGGCACCAGAACGGCACACATCAGTGAAATAAAGCCACACATTAAAAGCTGCGAAGTAAAATACGATACCGACACGCTCTTACCCCCATGCTTCTCAGCCTAATAAACACAAGCGGTAAGACATAGGGGTGATTAATCTGGTGTTTCTTTCATATCCATTACAGCAAACTACACCAACACTCAAAAATCTAATAACCAAAAATGCGAAGTCAACGATTCGAACGTGCTAATGTCAAGGACCAGGTAGCGGATAGTCCCACCTTATCGAACACCGAACCAGGATTAGGCGCTAAAGAAAAATGGGTCAAGCATTGCCGTGAACTTTTTGGCAGCGATTCCGAAGAGGAGTGGCCACTACCGTTAAGAAATGAACCGATGGCAGCAAATAGTAATCAACCAGTCATACAATCCGAAGGAGAGCCAAGACCACAATCACTGCCTATACAACAAGCAATAAAACGGCCACCAACCCGACCGATGAACTGGAGGCCAAGAAAGTCAGCAAAGACAGTTCGATCCACAACAATACCCGTGCGGCCGAGTCCTGAAGCATTTCGTCAACAACAGCAGCAATATCGGTCAGAACGGAAGCAAGAACCGGCTAAACCAGAGGTCAAAATAGTACCACCGACGTCGTTCAGTTCCCCAGAAAAGTTAGCCACCTGTCCATCAACATGATCCATAGCAAAGTCACCAGTAAAGCAGCAGTTTGAGGAACAAGCAGGGTCTGAGAAGTCATCAACAAGAGCTTTAACACCAACAAAGGCACACACACAAGTAATATTGACTGGCTGCCCACCAACACCACTCACAGCCAAGAGAATCCTAGCACAGGCGTATAACGACAAGTTAACTCCAACCCCCGGACCGGCCGTGAAGCAATACCTACAACCCGAAGAGATACCGGCTGCTATTCGTACCAAAATACTACAGAGAGTGGTAGTTTTCAACAAGAGAGGTAAACAGAATTTCCTAACCGAACACGAAGACCGGGTCTATCAAATCACGATGAGGAAGTCGGGAAAGGTACTGGTCGCGCTCTTACCTTCGGGAAAGTAAGGAGGGAGTGTGAGGACCAAATTTAATATATAAATTTCAACCCCACTGACTAAGTGGTAAATAAAGTCAAACAATAGATTTGTGGTGCAAAATAGCACTTTTGATTTCTTCAAATGTTTCTTTTCACTCGCAATAAGAAAATTTGTGGTGCAAAATAGCACTTTGCTTTCTTCAAATGTTTCTTTTCACTTGCAATAGGAAAATTTGGGGTGCATTGTTACGAAAAGGAAAACATTGGAGATGGCAGGAAGAGCAACAGAATGCATTTGAGGAACTAAAGAAGAGGTTAACTGAGGCTCCTATCCTACAATGCCCTGACTTCTCCAGACCCTTCTGTTTGCAGGCCGACGCTAGTGACTATGGACTCGGTGCCATATTAACACAGCAACATGAGGGAGAAGAAGCAGTGATAGCCTACGCTAGTCGACGGCTGAAATACGCAGAAAAAAATTATTCGTCTACCGAAAAGGAGTGTTTAGCAATTGTCTGGGGTATTCGTAAAATGCGACCGTATTTGGAAGGGTACAAATTCACCGTTATCACTGACCATCTATCTCTAAAGTGGCTGAACTCTATCGACAACCCAACGGGGCGCATTGCAAGATGGGCGCTCGAACTCCAGCAGTTCATCTTCACAATAGAATACCGCAGGGGTAAATACAATGTAGTAGCCGATGCTTTGTCGAGGCAACCCCAAGATCAGATAGCATTAGCACGAACATCTACGATGGCAGCGAAACCTGATTGGATAACACAACGAATGGAAGCGGTTAAGCAGAAGCCACAAAAATATCCAGACTATGTTATCGAAAACCAGAATCTATACCGAACATTCCGAATTACTCCCAAGATGGCGACATGAAACCATGGAAACTATGCGTCCCTTCGCATTTAAGACAACAGATACTCCGCGAAAACCATGATGAACCGACGGCCGGTCATTTCGGAATTCGCAAGACAAAACAACGGGTGGCTAACAGCTACTACTGGCCGGGAATGTTTAGAGATGTTCGAAAATTTGTTTTAAGTTGCAATTCCTGTCAAAGATTTAAACCCAGCCAACAGCTTGCTGCCGGACATATGCTGACTCAGCTCGCCGAGGAACCATGGGTCATGGTATGCGCAGACTTTATGGGACCTTTACCCAGATCTAAACGAGGAAATAATACACTCCTGGTTTTCATTGATAAATTCACAAAATGGGTGGAACTTATACCTATGCGCAGCGCGACGACGGCTGCTGTCCAAAGAGTGTTCAGAGAACGAATAGTGGCGAAATTCGGTATACCAAAGATATTCATCACGGATAATGGAACCCAATTTAGAAGTCATTCAGCACGTAGATTCTTAACGCAGTTAGGAGTCAAACAGCAGTTCACCGCCCCATACACGCCACAGGAAAACCCAACAGAGAGAACTAATCGCACGATTAAAACCTTAGTTAGTCAACTCACTGAAAGGGATCAGCGAGACTGGGACGAGTATATACCAGAAATAACCCTAGCTATCAATTCATCAGTATCAGAGACGACAGGATTTACGCCAGCTTATTTGAACCACGGCCGCGAACCAAGACTCCCAAAGAACGTGTACGATAGGCTGACACCGGGTAGCGGAAATATCATACAAGAACCTAGTGACAAGGTAACGAAACTACAAGAAATTATAACTTTAGTCAAACAGAACACTCGTTGTGCAGCCGCAGAGCAAGCCAGACATTACAATCTCCGACGTCGGAATTGGAAGCCAACGGTGAGAGACAGCGTTCTACTTAGGCAACACACACTCTCGAAAGCAACCGACTACGTGGCAGCTAAATTGTCACCTAAGTTTAGTGGACCATACGACGTAAAAACATTTAAGTCCCCAGTGATTGTAGTATTCACAAGCAAAGACCACAAGGGCACCAGAACGGCACACATCAGTGAAATAAAGCCACACATTAAAAGCTGCCAAGTAAAATACGATACCGACACGCTCTTACCCCCATGCTCCCCAGCCTAATAAACACAAGCGGTAAGACATAGGGGTGATTAACCTGGTGTTTCTTTCATATCCATTACAGCAAACTACACCAACACTCAAAAATCTAATAACCAAAACTGCGAAGTCAACGATTCGAACGTGCTAATGTCAAGGACCAGGTAGCGGATAGTCCCACCTTATCGAACACCGAACCAGGATTAGGCGCTAAAGAAAAATGGGTCAAGCATTGCCGTGAACTTTTTGGCAGCGATTCCGAAGAGGAGTGGCCACTACCGTTAAGAAATGAACCGATGGCAGCAAATAGTAACCAACCAGTCATACAATCCGAAGGAGAGCCAAGACCACAATCACTGCCTATACAACAAGCAATAAAACGGCCACCAACCCGACCGATGAACTGGAGGCCAAGAAAGTCAGCAAAGACAGTTCGATCCACAACAATACCCGTGCGGCCGAGTCCTGAAGCATTTCGTCAACAACAGCAGCAATATCGGTCAGAACGGAAGCAAGAACCGGCTAAACCAGAGGTCAAAATAGTACCACCGACGTCGTTCAGTTCCCCAGAAAAGTTAGCCACCTGTCCATCAACATGATCCATAGCAAAGTCACCAGTAAAGCAGCAGTTTGAGGAACAAGCAGGGTCTGAGAAGTCATCAACAAGAGCTTTAACACCAACAAAGGCACACACACAAGTAATATTGACTGGCTGCCCACCAACACCACTCACAGCCAAGAGAATCCTAGCACAGGCGTATAACGACAAGTTAACTCCAACCCCCGGACCGGCCGTGAAGCAATACCTACAACCCGAAGAGATACCGGCTGCTATTCGTACCAAAATACTACAGAGAGTGGTAGTTTTCAACAAGAGAGGTAAACAGAATTTCCTAACCGAACACGAAGACCGGGTCTATCAAATCACGATGAGGAAGTCGGAAAAGGTACTGGTCGCGCTCTTACCTTCGGGAAAGTAAGGAGGGAGTGTGAGGACCAAATTTAATATATAAATTTCAACCCCACTGACTAAGTGGTAAATAAAGTCAAACAATAGATTTGTGGTGCAAAATAGCACTTTTGATTTCTTCAAATGTTTCTTTTCACTCGCAATAAGAAAATTTGTGGTGCAAAATAGCACTTTGCTTTCTTCAAATGTTTCTTTTCACTTGCAATAGGAAAATTTGGGGTGCATTGTTACGAAAAGGAAAACATTGGAGATGGCAGGAAGAGCAACAGAATGCATTTGAGGAACTAAAGAAGAGGTTAACTGAGGCTCCTATCCTACAATGCCCTGACTTCTCCAGACCCTTCTGTTTGCAGACCGACGCTAGTGACTATGGACTCGGTGCCATATTAACACAGCAACATGAGGGAGAAGAAGCAGTGATAGCCTACGCTAGTCGACGGCTGAACAACGCAGAAAAAAATTATTCGTCTACCGAAAAGGAGTGTTTAGCAGCCATTTTCTGGGGCATCCGTAAAATGCGGCCGTATCTGGAAGGGTACAAATTCACCGTCATCACTGACCATCTATCTCTAAAGTGGCTGAACTCTATCGATAACCCAACGGGGCGCATCGCAAGATGGGCGCTCGAACTCCAGCAGTTCAATTTCACAATAGAATACCGCAGGGGTAAATACAACGTAGTAGCCGATGCTTTGTCGAGGCAACCCTAAGACCAGATAGCATTAGCACGAACATCTACGACGGCAGCGAAACCTGATTGGGTGACAAAACGAATGGAAGCGGTTAAGCAGAAGCCACAGAAATATCCAGACTATGTTATCGAAAACCAGAATCTATACCGACACATTCCGAATTACTCCCAAGATGACGACATAAAACCATGGAAACTATGCGTCACCTCACATTTAAGACAACAGATCCGCCGCGAAAACCATGATGAACCGACGGCCGGTCATTTCGGAATCCGTAAGACAAAACAACGGGTGGCTAACAGCTACTACTGGCCTGGAATGTTTAGAGATGTGCGAAAATTTATTTTATGTTGCAATTCCTGTCAAAGATTTAAACCCAGCAAACAGCTTGCTGTCGGACATATGCTGACTCAGCTCGCCGAGGAACCATGGATCGTGGTGTGCGCAGACTTTATGGGACCTTTACCCAGATCTAAACGAGAAAATAATACACGATAAATTCACAAAATGGGTGGAACTTATACCTTTGCGCAGCGCGACGACAGCTGCCGTCCAAAGAGCGTTCAGAGAACGAATAGTGGCGAGGTTCGGAATACCAAAGATATTCATCACGGATAATAGGACCCAATTTACAAGTCATTCTGCACGTAGATTCTTCACGCAGTTAGGAGTTAAACAGCAGTTCACCGCCCCACACACGCCACAGGAAAACCCAACAGAGAGAACCAATCGCACGATTAAAACCTTAGTCAGTCAATTCACCGAAAGGGATATATACCAGAAATAACCCTGGCTATCAATTCATCGGTATCAGAGACGACAGGATTTACGCCAGCTTATTTGAACCACGGCCGCGAACCAAGACTCCCAAACAACGTGTACGATAGGCCAACACCGGGTAGCGGAAATATCATACAATACCCTAGTGACAAGGCAACGAAACTACAAGAAATTATAACTTTAGTCAAACAGAACACTCGTTGTGCAGCCGCAGGGCAAGCCAGACATTACAATCTCCGACGTCGGAATTGGAAGCCAACGGTGGGAGACAGCGTTCTACTTAAGCAACACGCACTCTCGATAGCAACCGACCACGTGGCAGCTAAATTGTCACCTAAGTTTAGTGGACCATACGACGTAAAAGCATTTAAGTCCCCAGTGATTGTAGTACTCACAAGCAAAGACCGCAAGTCTTTGCTCAGTGAAATAAAGCCACACATTAAAAGCTGCCAAGTAAAATACTACACCGACAC
>NC_051846.1:217144475-217186443 GCF_002237135.1 Teleopsis dalmanni | reverse complement strand
ACGGCAATGTTGTTAGTATCAGCAGTGGTTTTTACTTCATGTAAAGAAAACAACAATATTTTCGGTGTCACTTCTATCTTTTCTTTCTATTTTTCTTTATGTAATAGCATTCACCAAATTCATTGTGGTATTTAGTGCAAATTTTAATTGACAATTTAATACAAAAACAATAATGAATTATAACACTTTACTTTTTACTCAAAGCACACATGAGTAAATTTTGTTTTGTTTTTATTTTTGTGTTGTTGTTGTTTTAAACGGTTTTATTTTTGTATTGTTGTTTGGTTTATGCACTGAAATTTTTCAACAATTGCAGTAATGCGTTATTACGAATTTTCTGTTTAATTTTACACTTTATAGTTGAAATTTTGAAAGCATTTTTAAACAAAAACATTTAAACGAAACAAATTGATAATTGAAACATAAATTTATTGTTGTGATACTGTTGTTTTAATTTTTTTTCCGTTGCTCGAATGATGCCACTACAGCAGGCAGCTGAAGTTGAAAAGGAAATACATGCAGAAAAAGAACTGGGATTACAAACTACAATCAGCTCAATGAAGAAGCATTGAATAAGTGGCAACGGAGTTGGGATATATCCACGAAAGGAAGATGAACACATAAGCTCAGTCCAAAGATAAGTGATTGGACCAACAGAAAGCATGGACAGGTGGACTACTACCTAACCCAGATGTTAACTCGAAACGACTGCTTCAGAGCATAACTTTTTAAGTTCAAACATGACAAAGACGACACGTGCCCAGCGTGTGCAAATACAAAAGAAACGGTGGAACATGTGTTCTTTGATTGTCCGAGATATGAGAGCCACCACAGCTCCTTGGCAAGAGCAACCAGAGAACAGGTTACACCTGATAACATCATCCAACTGATGTTGAGGTCAACAGAGATCTGGAACTTAGTGTGTGTATTTGCGAAAGAAACCATAAAAAGACAGAGAGCAGCAGAGAGAACCAGAAGTGCAGTAAGAGATGACAACAATCGCTGAATTACCAACCTCCGAAGTAATGCTTAAATGTGGTTTCGGAGGGATCTATGGTTTGAAGAGATACGGTGTTAGGATGAGGTTTAGTACATAGGCGCAAATATCAAGCAAAAGAGTAAGTCTTGGTTGCGAATCGTGCATGCTGGTAGTACGAGCTACCAGTATCTTTTGAAGATTCCACATCCTTTAGCTCGTATAGCTTACATTTGTGCTTTGTGACTGACTCAAAAAAATGTGCACAATCAGACGTGCACAATCAGTTTATATACATATTCTGAGAGTACAACATGTTCTCGATAGTCTACTCCACGTACGGACGTGTTTTATAGTGCTCTTACAAAGTTTTACTAGTTAGCGGGTGTTTAGCGCGATAACTACATACAAAGTTCAAGATAAACGAAGTTATTGAGTGCTGAATCGCGGTATATACGCGGAAACTATTGAAATAGTGAATAAATGTTCAAATCAATTGTTCGTATTTATATATATTGTGATAGCATAAAGATTTTGGCGCTCTTGTAATAATTCGCCTTATTTTGGAACGTAAATTTAATTTAAATTAAACAAATCTGACAGAGACAGATAGTTACACTTGTGTCTGGTTTTTCTATACACAAACACATAAAAGCTGATAGAGGCAGCAAATAAAAGCTTTTAAACTTAAAATAATAAACTAAAATAAGTGTTGCAAAACGCTAAAACGAATTTTGGATAAAATTAATTATCCATAAATTTAATACGTGTTATTTTGTGAAAATTTTGAACACTTATATTAATATTTAATATTCATTTTATTAAAATAATAAAAAATTTATTTATATTAATATTTGAATACTTATTTGCATTTAAAATACAACTTAAACAAAATCAAATGTGATATATGGTACATTTTTATATTAATTAACATTTTAATTTAACCGATTCTTTTTTAAAAATAATTTAATCTTTTTAAAATAATTACTACTCAAAAATCACTTGTTCTGCTGCATGGGCGATACGCTAATTTATGCGAACGCTCCAGTGCATAGCAAAATAAGATCAACGAAAACCAAACATTAACTAACACAATTTCAAATAATGAGTGTTCAACGAAGTCCCTTAGCAACACGAAGCCAAAAACAGCTACAAGCTGTTTTCAAAACAATTCAAACTCAATTGAAAAAAACTACGACACTTGTTTACACCAAAAACTAGGTAGTATATCTCACTCTTGGAGTGAACAATGCCGCACCCCACTAATAAGCTCACCTCATACGCTCACGCTGGGACTTTCCCAAACAAATCTAATAGCACATTCCTGCTCAACATCAACATGTACTACAAATAGCGTCACAGTATGCACTGCAAACTCGATAACTAACACCTTGAGTTCTACATCAACTCAGATATCCGTTTCGTCTACTCATGCCTTATCTTTACTTCCAACAACTTCGGTAAGTTCAATCGCTAATATATCAAACAATATACTGAACGAAATGCCTACTACATCAAATTGTGCTATGCTCTCGACACCTGTGCACAAAGAGCAGAACAGCCAAAAAACTTTCAAAGTACATACTCAATCGAAGGGAAACTCAAGAGAAAACTCATTAAGCAACTCTTCAATACAAAATATCAAACTTCCAAAAGAAAGTCAGAAAAGAACTCGTTCAAGTCCTGAAATTCGTCGTTCAAAAAATACTGAACAAACTAAAAAACAAGCTAAATTAGATAGTTACTGGCTAGACAATCCAAGCCGTTCCGTAAATAGATTTTCAGTACTAGAAACAGAAGAAGAAGAAGTTGAAGAAGTGACACAACATGCCGAAAAACAGCCCAAACCTCCACCAATATTCGTAGATAGGGTGAATAACATAAATCCTCTCATAAATCTTTTGTCCTCACAAGTAGAAAACAATTTTGAGCTAAAAGTTTTAAACAACGAAAAGGTAAAAATCCAAGCAAAAACAACTGAGTCTTATGTTACAATAGTAAAGCAACTCGAATCGAAAAAAACCGAATTTTATACCTACAAGCCTAAAGATGAACGAAATTTTAAAGCTATCTTGAGAAATATGCATTCGTCTGTCAATACCGAGGACATTAAAACAGCTCTGGCGGAAATAGGCCATAAAGCTCTAAACGTGTTCAATATGAAACACAGAGAATCGAAAAAACCACTTCCTCTCTTCATTGTAGAACTTGAGCCTCAACAAAATAACAAGGAGATCTACAGCATAAAGAATTTGATGCATAGTCGAGTCACGTTTGAGGCTCCTCGTCCTAAACGGGACATTCCTCAATGTAGTAACTGCCAAGACTATGGCCACACGAAAAGTTATTGTCGAAGACATCCGAGGTGCATCAAATGTGCAAAAAACCATTCTTCGTCTCAATGTCCAATCCAAGGAAGAAATACTGAAGTCAAATGCGTCTTATGCGAAGGAAACCATCCTGCAAATTATAAAGGCTGTTCGATTTATAAGCAGCCACAAACCGCGAAATTTCCAATACTAAAACCTAAACCAACAACAACTACAAACAAAGAAACTGACGAAGAAAAAGACAAAGTTTCTATCCCAAGGGATCCCAAAAGAAGTTATGCTAGCGTGCTAGTGGAACAATCACCTAAACTTACTATTCCAAAATCTCCAGATACCATGAGCGGGGTTCTAATAGTAGTTAAGCAAATGTTAGAACAAATCACTACGTTAATGAATGTACTTGTCACGCTGACGACTAAATTATGTCCGACAGTGAATTAAATATAGTGCTCTGGAATGCGAATGGGCTGTCAAAACACTGTTTAGAGCTACAAGAATTTTTAAAAGATCAAAAAGTAGACATCATGCTAATATCCGAAACACGTTTTACTTCAAAACATTATTTTAAAGTACCAGGCTATGACTTTTACCACACTATGCATCCCGATGGAACAGCTCATGGGGAAGTGGCATTTTAGTTAAAACAAATATATTACACTTTGAAATGCAACAATACCGCACTGAAGAGATTCAAGCAACCAGCATATCAGTAAAAGATTGGTGTGGCTCAATCACAATAACATCAGTATACTGTCCACCAAAACACGCAACTAAGACGGCAACATATAAGAAATTCTTTAGAACCTTAGGTAACAGATTTATTGCGGGGGGAGATTTTAATGCTAAACACGTTGAATGGGGCTCCCAAAGGACGACAGATGCTTGCGGTTATAAAAAGCGAAAACCTTTCAACTATCTCGTCTGGAGAACCAACTTATTGGCCCACGGATTCCAAAAAAATGCCAGACTTGTTAGACTTTTGTGTTACTAAAGGAGTGCGACAAAACGACACTTTCTGTAAATCTAGCTTTGATCTTTCATCAGATCACTCGCCAGTATTATTACGGATAAAATCGAATACACAACTTAAAGTTCAAAAATGTTATCTGCACAACAAATTAACCAACTGGGATGTCTTTCGGCATACACTTAAGGCATTACTTGATGAAAAAATGGCGCTTAAAACAGACGAAGAAATTGCGCTTGCAACCGAACATCTTATAAAGAGTATTCAACAATCAGCCTGGAGATCCACGCCTTCAAACATGCAACAATTCGCCACACCATTATGTAGTACGGCTCAAGAACTTATAAGAGCCAAAAGAGCAGCCAGAAGGCGCTGGCAACAAACCAAATCTCCGAAAGATAAAAAACTTTTTAATGTGCTGATCAAAATTCTAAAAGAACATCTGAAAACAACCAGAAATTTGGAAATACAAAGAAATCTCCAAAGACTAGACGCAACTACTTCCACCAACTACTCTCTCTGGCGAGCAATCAAGAAACAGACAACAACGCACAATGCACCAGTAAAAAACGAACTAGGGCAATGGGCCCGAACAGATACAGAAAAATGTAAAGTATTTACGGACCATCTGTCTTCAGTTTTTGTTCCAAACATTAATGAAGCCCCAAATAGTATATCTGAAGAGATTAGAGAGGTATTACTGCAAACGCACCAACTGGACCTTCCAATACAAAAATTCTCCATTTTCGACATAAAATTCGAAATCAAAAAACTAAAAATAAACAAAGCACCTGGCTATGACCTAATTACTTCAAAAATATTAAAGGAGTTACCGGATGAAGCAATAGTACTGCTGCGAAACATTTTTAATTCTATTGTCACAAAAGGCTTTATCCCTCCCCAATTCAAGGTGGCTCAAATCACCATGATACTCAAACCTGGAAAAACGTCAAAAGATGTTAAGTCATATAGACCAATTAGTCTTCTACCGGTTATGTCAAAGTTGTTGGAAAATTTATTTCTTACCAGATTAATGCCCATTGTCAATAGAAGGAGACTAATTCCGGAATATTAATTTGGTTTTAGAAAAAAACACAGTACAATAGAGCAAGTACACAAAATGGTTAATGTCATACATACAGCATTTGACAAAAAGAAGTACTGCACAGCAGCATTTCTGGACATATCCTAGGCATTTGATAAAGTTTGGCATAACGGCCTATTGTTTAAGCTTAAAAAGATGCTCCCAATTAATTACTATATTTTCTTAAAATCTTACATCGAATCACGATATTTCTTTGTAAAACAGGGGGATGAAATGTCAACTTTGCAGCCAATTCAGGCTGGAGTGCCACAAGGCAGTGTCTTGGGACCAGTGTTATACTTACTCTTCACTAACGACTTGCCTACCACCGTTGGTACTGAGATTGGAACTTTTGCCGATGATACTGTGGTAATTGCTACAGACGAAAATCACCAGTTAGCATCAAACAAACTCCAGCGAGCGCTAGATAACATTTCCCAGTGGCTTAAAACCTGGAGAATAAAAGCAAATGAGACTAAGTCTTCACAAATAACCTTTACAATGAGAAGGAAAAATTGCCCTCCGGTACGACTTAACGATATCTTAATCCCTCAATCTACCCAAGTGAAATATTTAGGAATACACTTTGACACAAAACTAACTTGGAAGCACCATATTTTTACTAAAAGAAAAGCACTTGGCATCAGACTGCGGGAGCTCTACTGGATACTGAACAAAAGTTCAAAGCTTTCCGTGGAAAATAAACTTCTTATCTACAAAGCGATACTCAAACCAATCTGGACATATGGCATTGAACTCTGGGAAACTGCTGCATCTTCAAATATTGAGATTATCCAACGTTTTCAATCAAAAACCCTTAGATTAATCTTAGATGCTCCTAGATATATAACAAATGAATGTATACATCGCGATCTCAACGTTCCTGTAGTTAAGGATGTCATAAAAAGCCAAGCCAGTAAACACAAAAAACGTATGTTACATCATCCCAACCTCTTTATGAGCAGAATTATAGCAGAAGGAAGAACGTTCACACGCCTCCGCAAACAAACGCCATTGGAACTTTAATGTGTCCGACTTCAACAGACGGATGTGCTACTGAGCTCAGTCCATTCAAGCTCAAAATGGTCTTTTAAGTATTTAGTCACTTTTAAATATTGTTTATTGTCTACTCTGAATGACAGATCGCAATAAAAGAAAATAAAATTAAAAAAAAAAAAAAAAAAAAAATCAGACGTGCTAGAAAATTTTATGCTCGCACCGCACTGTGCGTCAAAAAATTCTGTGTGTACACGTGTGTGCTGTTCTTATATTACGATTGCACAAATATTTTTTTTTTGTTTCCTGGAGGTTGGGAACTTTATAGATACTAGGTTCTCGACCAGCATGCACGATTCGCAATACAAGTTACCTCATATTGCGCCTACGTACTAAACCCTTCACCCCGCTATCTTCAACCACTATTTCCGTGGAAGTCAGCCTTAGGTATTACATCATGGGGCTGGTTAGTTATTACACTACTTCA
Organism: Teleopsis dalmanni; assembly: GCF_002237135.1. Classification (NCBI taxonomy): domain Eukaryota; kingdom Metazoa; phylum Arthropoda; class Insecta; order Diptera; family Diopsidae; genus Teleopsis; species Teleopsis dalmanni. The sequence goes on along the minus strand of NC_051846.1, from coordinate 217,179,603 downwards.
TTGTTTTCAGCATTTCTTCTTATTCGCTCAAATCTTCTTAGCTCGTTTTGTACAGATACGATGTACTCCATTGTTGTGTTCCAATTATCCTCCGTTGCTAACATATATTGTATTATATGTGCCGGACTTGGTAGGCATGAACTACTCGTATTGAATCGGCTGCAGTGAAATATTGCATGCTCGGTATCTTCCTCCACTCCACAGCTTGGACACAAGGGAGAATCATCGTGCCCAAATCTGAAGTGGTATTTTCGGTAACTTCCGTGCCCAGTTAAAAACTGCGTTAGATGGTAGTTTGTCTCACCATATTTTCGTTCCAACCATACGGTGATTAGAGGTATAAGTGAGAAGGTCCATCTGCCTTTGGTGGAGTTTTCCCATCTGTTCTGCCATGCAGCTACTGAAATTTCTCTCTCATTCCTTCTAACTTCTAACGCTTATCGATTTCAGTGCACTTCGTCTGTAAGCCTTTGTTATCTTCTTCCTATTTTCAGCTACAGACAGCGATTTTGCCCAAATAGGCAAAGCATACAGCATTATGGAGCTTACTACTCGACTAAGGATGAGCCTTTTATCATGACCAGGTCCCCCGATATTTAGTAGAATCCTTGACAGTAATATCTGCGCCTTTGCCGCTTTCTCGGATACATATTGGAAATGTATTTTAAAGCTTAATCTATTATCAATCATTACTCCTAAATATTTAATGGCTGGCTTAGATTGGATTAATACATTGCCTACTATAACGTTCATAAATTCCACTCGTTTGCGGCTATTTATAAGCACTGCTTCTGTTTTATGTTCCGCAAGTTCAAGATTCACTGAGTTAAGCCATACATTAATCATACGTATAGCTTCGCTAGTTGCTCTTTCAACTTGTGCAATATACTTCGCTACAGTGACTACTACTACATCATCCGCAAGTCCAATTATTTCACATTCCTGCGGAATTGATAACCTAAGCACTTCATCATACATAATGTTCTATAGGAGAAGTCCTAGTACTGATCCCTGCGGAACACCTGCTGAGACGTTGCAGGATTGCATGCCATCATCACTTCCGTACTTTAATCTTCTATCGGTAAAGTAGCTAGACATTATCCGACACAGATAGATAGGTACCGATAGTTCCCTTAATCGTTGAAGAATGTGAGACCAATTGACAGAGTTAAATGTATTTTTTACATCTAGGGTTACTGCTCCACAATATTCCTTATCGCCCAAGCCACTTTTTCCCTCAACGGCAGCCTTTGCCCTATCAACTACCAGTTTAATTGCATCTATGGTGGATCTAGCCTTTCGAAATCAGAATTGATTTTCTGATAATGCATTTCTTTCTTCTATGTATGAATTCTATCTGCAATGTATTGCGCGTTCAAGCATCTTACCAATGGTGTCTAGTAGACAGATCAGTCGGTGTGAAGATGGATCCTCTGACAGTTTATTACCTTTCGGTATAAGTACAAGCCTCTGGGTTTTCCACTGCTTTAGAAAGACGCCTTCTTTTAGACACTTCTGAAATACTTCCGCAAAGCTGTCTGGTATGCAGTTAATTGCGACTTTAAATGCAACGTTAGGGATGCCGTCAGGACCCGGGGCTTTCTTATCTCCAATATTTCGGACCCCCCGTAGCAATTCTTCCGCTGTTACCGCAGGAATATTGGATTGTCAGATGTATCAGAAAAAGATTCTGATAGCGCTGGACAACCAAGCAGTTATCAAAAGCATGCAAAAGGCATACATATCTTACAGCTTAGTACAAGAATGTGTAACGAAGCTCATGGAATGTGCTCATGAAAATGAGGTGACGATTATGTGGGTTAAATGACACATCGGTATTGACCAAAACGAGAAGGCAGATGAAGTTGCAAAGCAAGGATCAAGCCATAATTTCTGTGGCCCGGAGCCCAGAATATCATTGGGGTACACCCTCGCGGAGCACCCTAAGCTGGCTGACCTCACTAATTACTGGACATGGCAACTTCAATTATTACCTCCAAAAGCTAACTCTTGCTGAGGAAGACACTTGCAGACTATGTCTAGAAGAAATGGAGACAGCGGTGCATATATTGTGCCAATGTCCAGCACTGGCAAGTAGGAGGAAAACTGTCTTGGGACACCATTGGATTGGTGACGACTTGGCAGGAAACCTCAAGCTAAATGAGCTTCTTGCATTAACAAAAGATGTAGTTATGCGAACGGAAGCCACTCAAGCTTTAACTCAATAACAACATCCGAAAATCGAAGGACGAAAAAGGACCCAAGTCGTTTCGTGGTCTACTTTGACTAATCCTTCACTTCAGTGGGGCCACTTGTTGGACAGTGCGCTGTTCCAACATCCCACCATATATATATACCGCAGGAATAACTGCCTCGCTTATATCTTGCTCAAATAGTGGAATTAAGGAATGTCCTTGTGGAAATAAGGTAGTTATTATATTTCTCAGCGTATGTGGACATATTATTTGTGGTGCCTTTTGGGTGGGAAGTCCTTTCATAACCATTCTATATGCCGTTCCCCATGGGATAAGCTCGGCATCATTACATAGTTGTCTAAAATAGTCACGTTTACTTTGTTTGATGGTATTTTTCAAGCCACTTCTAATACTTCTAAACCTATTCAGAGTTTCTATCTCATTTGGTCTACCTCTAGAACGCTGCAGTAAACGTCTTGATCGTAAGCAGGCCTTTCTTAGTGAAGCAATCTCTTCATTCTACCAGTAGCACGGAATCTTTGTATTACCTGGCCGCCTTCTTGGCATTGCTGCATTACATGCGGTGTTTATAATACTAGACTAGACGTTGCCCAATTATAGTATACTCAAAAGTAATTTTATCCAGCCGTGAGCTGTTCCATATTGGGCCCGTTAGTTTCGGCTGCTGTCTGCGCTTTACACATTTTATATTGAACAGTATATGTTGGTGATCACTAAATGTTAAATCCTCACTGACACACCATGTCACGTATCGGGCTATGGAGTTACTGACCAACGTAATATCAATAATTGAGCCCCTGCCCGCTTTGCTGTAGGTGTTTTTACTACCTCTGTTCGCGATACACATATTCAAATGAGCTGCAGTCTCAAGAAGGTATCGGCCTCTAGCGTTAGTATGCTTGCTTTCCCACTCTATTGCCCATGCTTTAAAGTCTCCAACTATGACCATAGTATTCCTTCCAGGTGCATCAGTAACAAGCTCATGTAGTATATTTTGGTATTCTTCCAATGACCAACTGGGCGGTGCATAACAACTATAAAAAATTATGCCATTAATTTTTGCCCTTACGAAGCCTGTGTTCCCTTTCTGTACCTCTTGTAGTACATACTTCCCACATGTCCAAATTGCAGCTTTTTTGGATTTATCACTTGCCCATGATCCATCATCTTTGTTTTTGTACGGCTCACTAATTAAAATAGTGTCCGTCTTTTTCTTTTTTACCATTTGTTCCAGAAGATCCTGGGCGGCTTCGCATTAATTAACACTATGTTCATGCGTTCTGTTTAACACTGCTCTCCTAAAGACTTCTTACTGCCTGCAACATGTTTGCACTGATTTGGGTTTCTATCTTTACAAAGCATGCACAATGGATCGTTTTTGCAGTCTTTAATAAAGTGGACATTCACCCCACATTTCCTACATTGTTTCGAGCGATCTGTTTCGCTTCATTTTCTAGTTATGTGTCCATAATCAAAGCACTTAAAGCATTTAGTTAACGTATTTTGAAGCCTAATGCGACACAGTACCCGTCCTATTTTTATTTTATCTGCCTCTAAAAGCTTTTTTGCACTTATAATAGGTAAAACGATAGTGGCCTCCATATGCAGGTCTCAATCTAATAACCTCTGCTTCTGTAATATCCATATTTAACTGCGTATTAATTGCCTCTACAATATCACCCTTCGTGGTGATTTCGTCGATATCTTGCAGACGACGCTTATACGTTGTGTTAGACTCTTAGCATTAGCTTGGTCACCAAGTGTTTTGTCGATAATATCCCTAAACATATGTGTTTTATCATGTAACCCTTTTTTCCCTATTTGGATTAATAACTCGTCTTTCTGCGTTCTTCTTATTCTGGAAACTGCGCCACAAAGTTGACTAAGTTCAGGTTCCGCTTTTACTTTCTTCAGTATATTAGCATAGGAGTGCGTCCCATTAGCTGCTATAACTATAGCATCTTGCCTTGATTTTACCGTATCGAGTCTAGGTTTTTTAATTTCTTCCTTATAACTCTTTTCCATTCGCCATTTTCAATTCCCTCTGGGTCTGGTCTATTTAATCCATCTGGTTTGTTACCTGCCAGGTCAACACCCGTAATTATTGAGTCTTGCTCATTTGCTTTTTCTTAGGACCAATAAAACTCTAGCCATTTTTTAGATCCACTTTCGTTTTGATTAGTGATGTTTGAGTGGCTTGACTCCTTTTAGTACTATTCTTAACTTCCTCCGACTGCTCAGCCACAGCCAACTCGGACAAATATTTCATATTTTCAATAGTATCTCTCTTTGGCTGATGTATCGAGCGCCTTTTCCTTTGTCCTGCATATCTACAAGTTTTTCGATTTGCATGCCCAGTTTTAAAAACGATTCTGATGGATTACACTGAATACCTGATGCACCTTGCTTGCTTCGCTGTTCGTTTCTTGCAGCTATCTCTTCTTCCTTAATTGGACTTGCACAGTTATCTGATACAGCAGCCAAGTTGACCACCACTGTATCATTGCGGTAACAGGATATCGACGACCGGGAGCCCGCTTGCTCACTCCCTACAGCCGCCGGCACTGGGGACCCGACCCACTGCATAGTAAGTTTAATATTTTTCTCCCCTTCCATATTTGGTTTTAATTTCGGGGGTCCTACCCTTATCGTTTTATGCCTTCCGACAGGCCTAGTAACTAGCCGCCCCTAACATGGGGTCAGACAATGACCAGTTAGCCGACCAATATGGTAACAGATGCTTCTGGATTTCAGTCCCGGGAAATAGATGCCAGGCATATACCTTCCTCGATGATCCTTATGTGGTCACAGAATTTTCCTGAGTGGGTTGGAAGTTATACCGCCTCATCTCGGTTGCCAGAGCCTCGTCAGTTCCAGCAGCGTGCACCACGTGAAGGTGAGGTTGGCAGTTAGGTAGGTTGAACTACCCTTTAACACCCCATGTGCACAAATGTGCGATTGCACAAATGTGCACAAATGTGCGATTGCACAAATTAGCACAAATGTACGATTTTGCGCTTGCACCCAAGCGTAGAAAAAAATTTCATGAATTTCACTATTTTGTTTGAAATAGAAAATATTATCTTGTTGCAAATTTTGAAAAAATTGACATTTGTGTTAGGGATCGTAACTTATGTTAAAAATTGCATAAATTAACAAATATTTAAAATAATTAGTTGTGTTAAGTATTTGTAATGTTAACTAAAAATTATAACTGTCTTAACTTTATTTGTATTTTAACTTAATATATTTGTTTTTTGTATATTACTTCCTATTACTTTTTGTATATTACTTTTGTACATTTTTAAATGCAAATTTAATAAGTGAACTTAAAGTATTTGTTTGATAAGTTTTGCACCAGTTTAAAAAAAATAAAAACATCTTTCAGGAAGACTTTTTATTCCCAAAAAAATGTATTTACTTAGGTAAAGTGTTTATCTTTTACTAAAAAAACACTAAAGATTAGGAAAACATTTTCTTGAACAGGTAGCAGGTATTTATATTGGTGTATTTGTTTAATAAGTTTTGTAACAGTTTAAAAAAGATAATACGGGTGGGCCACAGATAGATATTTTTCTTTCCAAGAAATATGTATTCACTTAGGTAGAGTATCTAACATTCATTAAAAAACGATTAGGAAATATTAGGAAAATATTTTCTTGAATAGGTAGCAGGATGCTTAGATTTGCTAATGTGAACTTAAAAAATTTGAAAAGGAAGTGAAATTTTTAACTCTTTTGGTAAAACACAAAATTTTTAAATAATAGAATAGATAAAATACTATTAAGTGATACTCTTAAATAAAAAACAAACAAACTAAGCCTCAGTCGTGTTAATCACTTACACCAAAAGCAATATTCCATAGTGTTTATTTTAATTTTTAAGTGTTTATTAAGTGATATATGAAATTTTATAAAGTAGTCCAAAATTGATATATTTAATTTTTTCAAAGTAAGATCCGTAGAACCGATAATCTTTACTTATAATATTTCGAAACAAATACTCTTTCTTTATTAAATTCATGTACCTATTAACTTCTTCTTCTTCTTGGTGCATTGTCCGCTTGGAATGTTGGTTAACATGATTGCTATTTTGACTTTATCTACAGCTTCTCGAAAAAGTGATCTTGTACTTTTATTAAACCATTGACGTGAATTCTTCAGCCAGTCCGTACTTTTCCAGATGCCTCAGAATATGAGCAAAAAACTCCAACTTACGGCGTTTTACTGTCTCTAATATTTCTGTCTCTTTGTTGACACGGCGAAGTACCACTGAATTTGTAATGTTTTCTGTATAGCTTATTTTGAGCATACGTCGATAGCATCACATTTTAAAAGCCTCGAGTTTATTCATCGATGCAACAACAGCGTCCAGGCCTCTGTCCCGTAGAGGAGTATAGAGAATATATAGCACCGAAGCATTTTTATTCTAAGTGGTAATGACAGCTCCCGGGTACACAATAAGTTTTTCATTTTGATAAAAGACGACCTTGCTTTTTCAATTCGGATGCGTATTTCTTTACTATTATCCCATTTCTCATTAAGCTGGCATCCCAAGTAGTTGTACTTATCGTTTCTTGTTATGGCTGAACCAAATACTGTCAATCTTTCTCCAGAAAAAGGACGTTTGCTTACCACCATATATTGGGTTTTACGGCAATTTAATTTTAAGCTGTATTCTCTGCACTTTAATACAACAGCGTCTAACAGGTTTTGTAAGTCCTATATTGAATCGGCAATAAGTGCTGTATCATCGGCGTACCTCAAATTCTTTATAAGTACCCCGTTAACCATAATTCATTCCGAGTATATATTGAACTGTAATGGTGATAGAATGCACCCTTGGCGAACCCTGCGCTTTATTTCTACTTCTTCCGTTAAGTAACCATCAATGCGCACATTTGAGTACTGTTTGCAGTATAAGTTTGCTATTATTTGGATATCCTATTCATCTAATCGGCAATACCCCAGAATTTCTATGAGTTTGCCATGTTCCACAGTGTCGAAAGCTTTTTCGAAATCAACAAAATATAAAAAGACATCTCTGTTATAGTCACGGCAACGTTTTATTAGGACTCGTATTCCATACAAGGCTTCTCTAGTACTAAGCCCTTTGCGAAAACCAAACTGAGTATCACTCATTTGTTCCTCGAGTTTTGGATAAATTCTATTATGTATAATTCGGAGGAATATCTTTAACATATGACTCATCAAGGTGACTGTTCTAAAATCTGCACATGTTTTTGGTGTAGTTTTCTTTGGAATAGTAATAAACGTAGATTGAAGCCAATCGTTTGGTATCTGACCTGTATTATAAATTTTCTTAAAAAATCTTGTTTATTTACGTGTGTCATTATCTTTAAATAGCTTCACCAATTCTGTTGGTATTTGGTCAGAACCCACCGATTTTTCTATTTTTGCACCATCAATTGCTTTTTAAACTTCATCCAAGGTTATATATGAACCTGAATCAGCTCTTAGATCAGATGTCAGAGATGATCGGTTGCTCGCAAATAGAGTTTGGATATAGCTTTCCCACATGCGAAGTGTTTCGTCTTTTTCTGTTACGTATTTACCTTCGTTATCCATAAATGTGCTTCTCTTTCTTCTATTAGATGTCGTCATATTTCTAATTTTCTTGCGTAAGTTAAATAAATCTTATCGCCTTTGATAACCCTCTATCTCCTCACATTCTTCTTTGTGAAACTTTTCTTTTGCTTTTCTAATTAGAACACGTATAGATCTGTGTATATCCTTATATTTGCGATTATCTTTATTTTTATACCGACTTCCTTCGTTCATTAATGCTAGAATTTCATCTGTCATCCAAACTTCTTTCCTTCTGGATCTGACCACGTCTACTTCATTATTTGGTACTTCCATTATTATATTTTTAATTGTCACATATATTTCCTCAATGGACATGTCGTCGGGTGGTAAGCTTAGCAACTTCGTTTCAATTTCATTTTCAACTCGCATCCTAAAATCTGGGCTTTTTAATTTCTGTACATTGAGTTTACTCCTCGGTTGAGCTGAGCTTGTCGCTTTGAATTTAATATTGATTTTAACAGCTAGCAAGTTGTGATTAGATGGAACATCCGCACCGGGGAAAGTTTTTGCAAATTTTATTGAGTTCTTATATCTTTCAAGTCTAAATTTGATTTGGTTACGAATGACCCTGTTTGCTGTATCAGCTGGTGACTCACAAGTATAAAGTCTTCGTTTTAGCAGTTTAAAGAATGTATTGGAAATAATCAACTTATTATTTCTGCAGGATTCTGCCAAACGATCACCCCTTTCGTTTCTTTCGCCTAGGCCAAATTTGCCAACAATAGCATCGTCCGTACCTTGGCCTATCTTGGCATTAAAGTTACCTATAACCATCAGAACATCTCTTGACTTTGTACTTCTTATCAATGATTGAATTCCTACGTAAAATATTTCAATTTCATCATCAGGAGCATCACATGTGGGTGCGTAAACTTGAACTATGTTTAAACTTACCGGCCCTCCTTCGTTTGCATCATGACATGACATTTGTCACCATATTTTTGAGTTCTTTTGCTATAATAACTGCAACACCATGTTTGTTTCTTCTTCCATCGTTGCCACTGTAGTACACACCATAATTGTCTATTGTACAGCTTCCGTGGTCTGGCCATCGCATTTCACTTAGTCCCAAAATATCAATTTCATGTTTCTGCATTTCCCGTATTGTATTATTAATTTTACCGCTTTTAAACATACTTCTGACATTCCAAGTGACTATTTTGTTGGATTTATTATTATTGAATCTCATCTTAGCTGAAAGGGAGATTCTTAGCACCCCTGCCCCATTTAAGAGGCACCCGTACTAGGGCCCTTGTTTTGATTCTCAGCCATGTAATATAAATTGATTCATGTTTATTCATGTTAATCTTGGAAAAATAATATGGTAGTGTCGGTTTTCAGTTGCCTTCCACCGCTGTGCACATACCGTTTATATGGATATCACTGCGCTATCTGCTAATTCATGTATAACCATACCAATTGTCTCAACCCCTGCCTTTACATGATACTGAGAAATAAGCTGCCATTCCCCAGTACCTTCTGTAACCTTTTATCAAATACTCTTTCTTTATTAAATTCATGTACCTATTAACTTCTTCTTCTTCTTGGTGCATTGTCCGCTTGGAATGTTGGTTAACATGATTGCTATTTTGACTTTATCTACAGCTTCTCGAAAAAGTGATCTTGTACTTTTATTAAACCATTGACGTGAATTCTTCAGCCAGTCCGTACTTTTCCAGATGCCTCAGAATATGAGCAAAAAACTCCAACTTACGGCGTTTTACTGTCTCTAATATTTCTGTCTCTTTGTTGACACGGCGAAGTACCACTGAATTTGTAATGTTTTCTGTATAGCTTATTTTGAGCATACGTCGATAGCATCACATTTTAAAAGCCTCGAGTTTATTCATCGATGCAACAACAGCGTCCAGGCCTCTGTCCCGTAGAGGAGTATAGAGAATATATAGCACCGAAGCATTTTTATTCTAAGTGGTAATGACAGCTCCCGGGTACACAATAAGTTTTTCATTTTGATAAAAGACGACCTTGCTTTTTCAATTCGGATGCGTATTTCTTTACTATTATCCCATTTCTCATTAAGCTGGCATCCCAAGTAGTTGTACTTATCGTTTCTTGTTATGGCTGAACCAAATACTGTCAATCTTTCTCCAGAAAAAGGACGTTTGCTTACCACCATATATTGGGTTTTACGGCAATTTAATTTTAAGCTGTATTCTCTGCACTTTAATACAACAGCGTCTAACAGGTTTTGTAAGTCCTATATTGAATCGGCAATAAGTGCTGTATCATCGGCGTACCTCAAATTCTTTATAAGTACCCCGTTAACCATAATTCATTCCGAGTATATATTGAACTGTAATGGTGATAGAATGCACCCTTGGCGAACCCTGCGCTTTATTTCTACTTCTTCCGTTAAGTAACCATCAATGCGCACATTTGAGTACTGTTTGCAGTATAAGTTTGCTATTATTTGGATATCCTATTCATCTAATCGGCAATACCCCAGAATTTCTATGAGTTTGCCATGTTCCACAGTGTCGAAAGCTTTTTCGAAATCAACAAAATATAAAAAGACATCTCTGTTATAGTCACGGCAACGTTTTATTAGGACTCGTATTCCATACAAGGCTTCTCTAGTACTAAGCCCTTTGCGAAAACCAAACTGAGTATCACTCATTTGTTCCTCGAGTTTTGGATAAATTCTATTATGTATAATTCGGAGGAATATCTTTAACATATGACTCATCAAGGTGACTGTTCTAAAATCTGCACATGTTTTTGGTGTAGTTTTCTTTGGAATAGTAATAAACGTAGATTGAAGCCAATCGTTTGGTATCTGACCTGTATTATAAATTTTCTTAAAAAATCTTGTTTATTTACGTGTGTCATTATCTTTAAATAGCTTCACCAATTCTGTTGGTATTTGGTCAGAACCCACCGATTTTTCTATTTTTGCACCATCAATTGCTTTTTAAACTTCATCCAAGGTTATATATGAACCTGAATCAGCTCTTAGATCAGATGTCAGAGATGATCGGTTGCTCGCAAATAGAGTTTGGATATAGCTTTCCCACATGCGAAGTGTTTCGTCTTTTTCTGTTACGTATTTACCTTCGTTATCCATAAATGTGCTTCTCTTTCTTCTATTAGATGTCGTCATATTTCTAATTTTCTTGCGTAAGTTAAATAAATCTTATCGCCTTTGATAACCCTCTATCTCCTCACATTCTTCTTTGTGAAACTTTTCTTTTGCTTTTCTAATTAGAACACGTATAGATCTGTGTATATCCTTATATTTGCGATTATCTTTATTTTTATACCGACTTCCTTCGTTCATTAATGCTAGAATTTCATCTGTCATCCAAACTTCTTTCCTTCTGGATCTGACCACGTCTACTTCATTATTTGGTACTTCCATTATTATATTTTTAATTGTCACATATATTTCCTCAATGGACATGTCGTCGGGTGGTAAGCTTAGCAACTTCGTTTCAATTTCATTTTCAACTCGCATCCTAAAATCTGGGCTTTTTAATTTCTGTACATTGAGTTTACTCCTCGGTTGAGCTGAGCTTGTCGCTTTGAATTTAATATTGATTTTAACAGCTAGCAAGTTGTGATTAGATGGAACATCCGCACCGGGGAAAGTTTTTGCAAATTTTATTGAGTTCTTATATCTTTCAAGTCTAAATTTGATTTGGTTACGAATGACCCTGTTTGCTGTATCAGCTGGTGACTCACAAGTATAAAGTCTTCGTTTTAGCAGTTTAAAGAATGTATTGGAAATAATCAACTTATTATTTCTGCAGGATTCTGCCAAACGATCACCCCTTTCGTTTCTTTCGCCTAGGCCAAATTTGCCAACAATAGCATCGTCCGTACCTTGGCCTATCTTGGCATTAAAGTTACCTATAACCATCAGAACATCTCTTGACTTTGTACTTCTTATCAATGATTGAATTCCTACGTAAAATATTTCAATTTCATCATCAGGAGCATCACATGTGGGTGCGTAAACTTGAACTATGTTTAAACTTACCGGCCCTCCTTCGTTTGCATCATGACATGACATTTGTCACCATATTTTTGAGTTCTTTTGCTATAATAACTGCAACACCATGTTTGTTTCTTCTTCCATCGTTGCCACTGTAGTACACACCATAATTGTCTATTGTACAGCTTCCGTGGTCTGGCCATCGCATTTCACTTAGTCCCAAAATATCAATTTCATGTTTCTGCATTTCCCGTATTGTATTATTAATTTTACCGCTTTTAAACATACTTCTGACATTCCAAGTGACTATTTTGTTGGATTTATTATTATTGAATCTCATCTTAGCTGAAAGGGAGATTCTTAGCACCCCTGCCCCATTTAAGAGGCACCCGTACTAGGGCCCTTGTTTTGATTCTCAGCCATGTAATATAAATTGATTCATGTTTATTCATGTTAATCTTGGAAAAATAATATGGTAGTGTCGGTTTTCAGTTGCCTTCCACCGCTGTGCACATACCGTTTATATGGATATCACTGCGCTATCTGCTAATTCATGTATAACCATACCAATTGTCTCAACCCCTGCCTTTACATGATACTGAGAAATAAGCTGCCATTCCCCAGTACCTTCTGTAACCTTTTATCGATACTACCTTCGGAAAGCTTAGAGTGGAGGTTTGTTACGAAGTTTACCATCTCCTGGCTGTTTGATCAGCGGGAGGTGTTTCATTTCCCTCCTACTACCCATTTCTGGGAGGCACTTACTATCCGCCACCTGCGACGCGCCCTGTTGGGGTTACAGCCTCCTCCGAGGGAAGTTTATATCATAAAATATTTATATTTTATGTTATAACAAAGTTTTCAAGTACATTGTGAAATTAACTTTATTCCCATGTTTTAAACTAATAACCTTAAAATAATAAGTAATATAAGCAATAAATGTAAATCTAATAATAAATTCAAAATTAAAAAATAAATAGAAAATCTTTTCTTAAAAAAAATATTTCACATTGTAACGACACGGATTTTCGTTATAATTTATGCTGGGGTAACCTCAGCCGTTTCCAGGAGTCGTTACAATAAATTTGTATTCACAAGAACAAGACTTCTCAAATAAAAGATTGTGTGTTAAATTTTAAATGTAGATTTATTTAAAATAAAATTACTTCATTAAGATGATAATTAAAAAAAATGAATTTAATTAATCGCAATTAGATATAACTTGGCATTGATTATGTACTTCAAAGTGGATTTTAATAAAATATTCAGATTTCTTTATAATCGTATTTAAAAAAACAAAAGTTAGTTAAAGATAAGTAGATATGAACTTTAGATTCCTTCCCAGGTGACAAGCTGGATCCGGTAATTGTTTCTTTGGCGTTCGCGATGATCTCTAGTTTGCTTTCGTGGTTGGCACCTTCGTATGATTGTCCACTCTCGGCGTACCTGTTAGGGACAGAAGGGTTAGTGTATATATAAAAAAAATATATTTCCTTGTTCGGTTATGGAATATCTATACAATAGTGTCCAAGTGTCTTGACTTAAAACCGCCCATGCACTTGTACACAATTATATATATATTTTAGTAATTTATACAACTAGGTTTAAAACCGCCACTGTGTCAGACAATTTTTTTTATATTTATTTATTTTATATTTTGACATACAATGCCACCGAGTGATCATACAAGACTCACTCAATTCTTAGAAAAATGCGCCGTCTTTTATACGTCTCCACTTGAACTTTTTGTGTAAAGTACACAAAGCTTTGAGTTGATCTTAGTTGAACTTAATGCAATTTAACTCTTTTGCACAAAAGCTTCCTTGTGCATCTTTTTTGCAGCGAATTGCATTCTGACGTTTTTTGACGTTTGCAAATGTTTGTTTACATTTTTTACTTTTTACATGTGCGCGTTTTTTTTTTAAATTGAATAAAATTTATTAAAATTAGTAAAATAAGTAAAATTAATTAAAGATATCGGAATTTTAATAAATAATTTAATAAAATTATTTATATAAGCGACGTTTCGTTTTTTTTGTTTTAATTACTTCAAGTGACGTGCGTAAAGTAGTAGTGCCAAGGTATTTATAATTGTTTTCCAATTTTCTAAGTGATAATTATATTTAATAAATTCATTTATAGAAACATCTAACATTCAAGTCATAGTATGTAGGTTGGAAATTTGTACAAAATTTCCATCCTTACAACATTAAGACCAAAATTATTACAAAGCAGTTTTCCGTACTATTTTGCTGCTATATTTCATTTCACACAAATGTGTAGTAGACATTTCGTCTCCGCACATTTGGGTGCAATTTTATTTTCGAGTCTGCACACAAAATGTGCTCCTCGTATTCTTTTCTGCACACGTTGGTTGCGATTGCAAACTGGCTGCCTCACACTCAATGTGCTGTGCGAAATAACTTCAGCACAAACACCGAATGCGTTTGCGAGTTTTATTTCACTCCACCACATTCGTGTGAAATGTGCGTTTTGTTTGTGCACACAAGATGTGAACAAAAATTTTCGCACACCACATTTGTGGTGTGAAATTTTATTTAGAATCGCACAATATTTGTGCGTGGTGCTTTGCATTTTTGTGCACAGCACAGTGTTTTTCTGAACCCTGCTTCTTACTTTACTCAGATTATTTAATCTCTGTTTAACTGCCTAATCAAGAAAGCAGACTCTATATATATAGAGATGCTTTCACCTACGCTTAAGACTTTCTCTAATGTGACTTTTACATGGGACATGCCCCATTAACCCAAAAAATTTTAATTTTGCATCAAGTTTAGATATAAAAGGCTCTGTGCGTAGTCTTGAGGTTAAGAGAAGTCTGATTGTAGTTTTGGAGGGTAGTCTAAATGAACTTTGTGTGTGAGATAAGAGAAGATAGCGGAAGATAGCAGAAGACGTAGAGTTCATTGTCGAAGTGCTGTCCGCTCACAGATTGAAGTATAATTAATAAGCATATTCATTATAAATAAACCAAGAATACGCAAATTGTGAAGTTATTAAAGCTAAAACTACGTAAATTGTGATGATATTTAAGAATAAGTAAATTGTGAAGTGGACATTATATTACCAAATAAACAAATGAAACAAAGATATTTCAACCTAAGTATACATTAATGTAAATCTGGTGAATATATAACAATTAAAATAAAAAGATCTATTGATCATAAAAATTTACCACAAAACTCATGCGTTTTCTTTAGTTTTAGATGCCTAGTTTTAGATGCTCGTAGACCGTATGTGACTATAAAAATTCCTATGAAATTATTACTGTGACGTATTATGCATTCGGTAGTCAGATCGAGAGTGAATTTATTGATTTGCTTATTTATACATATTCTCTTAATCTATATACATATCAAGATAATGTTAGATAACTAAATACAATATGTTGCCAGATTGGAATTATATTCAATACCTAACACGATCCTCCTAAAGCTGGTTTATACATAATTGTAGAAACATAGAAGTTAATTCATTTCTAAATTAAATTCAATCACAATTCATTTCTATTTTTTAAATGTATATGTTTTTAAAAGTATTATATTAAAATGATTCTTAATTTTAGTTATGCTGTTGCTTTATTACTTTAACATCTATTCTTGGCCTAAGTCTCCTTCCTCTTAACACTACTTTTTGACTATGAAATTCATGTTCCGATGATCCAGGCGAATCAGACATGGACATATACCCATCCTCATTCGAAGCTGTTTGTTGCTTAACCGCTCCCTGCACGTCCACACCAGTATTGCATTGAAAAGTTTCGACACTTCTGATTTGGTTAGTGTGTCCTTTTAATATCATATTATTGTGGGACATGACGCAATTATGTGATATTATCGTTGTAGTCTTCTCCACGTACGGACGTGTTTTATAGTGCTCTTACAAAGTTTTACTAGTTAGCGGGTGTTTAGCGCATACAAAGTTCAAGATAAACGAAGTTATTGAGTGCTGAATCGCAGTATATATGCAAAAACTATTGAAATGGTGAATAAATGTTCAAATTAATTGTTCGTATTTATATATATTGTGATAGCATAAAGATTTTGGCGCTCTTGTAATAATTCGCCTTGTTTTGGAACGTAAATTTAATTTAAATTAAACAAATCTGACAGAGACAGATAGTTACACTAGTGTCTGGTTTTTCTATACATAAACACATAAAAGCTGATAGAGGCAGCAAATAAAAGCTTCTAAACTTAAAATATTAAACTAAAATAAGTGTTGCAAAACGCTAAAACGAATTTTGGATAAAATTAATTATCCAAAAATTTAATACGTGTTATTTTGTGAAAATTTTGAACACTTATATTAATATATAATATTCATTTTATTAAAATAATAAAAAATTTATTTATATTAATATTTGAATATTTATTTGCATTTAAAATACAGCTTAAACAAAATCAAATGTGATATATGGTACATTTTTATACTAATTAATATTTTAATTTAACAGATTATTTAAAAAAAAAAAAATTTTTTAAATAATTAAAATAATTTCTACTCAAAAATCACTTGTTCTGCTGCATGGGCGATACGCTAATTTATGCGAACGCTCCAGTGCATAGCAAAATAAGATCAACGAAAACCAAACATTAACTAACACAATTTCAAATAATGAGTGTTCAACGAAGTCCCGTAGCAACACGAAGCCAAAAACAGGTACAGCCGAAAAATATTCAAACTCAATTGAAAAAAACTACGACACTTGCTTACACCAAAAACTAGGTAGTATATCTCTCTCTTGGAGTGAACAATGCCGTACCCCACTGATAAGCTCACCTCATACGCTCACGCTGGGACTCTCCCCAACAAATCTAATAGCACATTCCTGCTCAACATCAACATGTACTACAAATAGCGTCACAGTATGCACTGCAAACTCGATAACTAACACCTTGAGTTCTACATCAACTCAGATATCCGTTTCGTCTACTCATGCTTTATCTTTACTTCCAACAACTTCGGTAAGTTCAATCGCTAATATATCAAACAATATACTGAACGAAATGCCTACTACATCAAATTGCGCTATGCTCTCGACACCTGTGCACAAAGAGCAGAACAGCCAAAAAACTTTCAAAGTACATACTCAATCGAAGGGAAACTCAAGAGAAAACTCATTAAGCAACTCTTCAATACAAAAAATCAAACTTCCAAAAGAAAGTCAGAAAAGAACTCGTTCAAGTCCTGAAATTCGTCGTTCAAAAAATGCTGAACAAACTAAAAAACAAGCTAAATTAGATAGTTACTGGCTAGACAATCCAAGCCGTTTTGTAAATAGATTTTCAGTACTAGAAACAGAAGAAGAAGAAATTGAAGAAGTGACACAACATGCCGAAAAGCAGCCCAAACCTCCACCAATATTCGTAGATAGGGTGAATAACATAAATCCTCTCATAAATCTTTTGTCCTCACAAGTAGAAAACAATTTTGAGCTAAAAGTTTTAAACAACGAAAAAGTAAAAATTCAAGCAAAAACAACTGAGTCTTATGTTACAATAGTAAAGCAACTCGAATCGAAAAAAACCGAATTTTATACCTACAAGCCTAAAGATGAACGAAATTTTAAAGCTATCTTGAGAAACATGCATTCGTCTGTCAATACCGAGGACATTAAAACAGCTCTGGCGGAAATAGGCCATAAAGCTCTAAACGTGTTCAATATGAAACACAGAGAATCGAAAAAACCACTTCCTCTCTTCATTGTAGAACTTGAGCCTCAACAAAATAACAAGGAGATCTACAGCATAAAGAATTTGATGCATAGTCGAGTCACGTTTGAGGCTCCTCGTCCTAAACGGGACATTCCTCAATGTAGTAACTGCCAAGACTATGGCCACACGAAAAGTTATTGTCGAAGACATCCGAGGTGCATCAAATGTGCAAAAAACCATTCTTCGTCTCAATGTCCAATCCAAGGAAGAAATACTGAAGTCAAATGCGTCTTATGCGAAGGAAACCATCCTGCAAATTATAAAGGCTGTTCGATTTATAAGCAGCCACAAACCGCGAAATTTCCAATACTAAAACCTAAACCAACAACAACTACAAACAAAGAAACTGACGAAGAAAAAGACAAAGTTTCTATCCCAAGGGATCCCAAAAGAAGTTATGCTAGCGTGCTAGTGGAACAATCACCTAAACTTACTATTCCAAAATCTCCAGATACCATGAGCGGGGTTCTAATAGTAGTTAAGCAAATGTTAGAACAAATCACTACGTTAATGAATGTACTTGTCACGCTGACGACTAAATTATGTCCGACAGTGAATTAAATATAGTGCTCTGGAATGCGAATGGGCTGTCAAAACACTGTTTAGAGCTACAAGAATTTTTAAAAGATCAAAAAGTAGACATCATGCTAATATCCGAAACACGTTTTACTTCAAAACATTATTTTAAAGTACCAGGCTATGACTTTTACCACACTATGCATCCCGATGGAACAGCTCATGGGGAAGTGGCATTTTAGTTAAAACAAATATATTACACTTTGAAATGCAACAATACCGCACTGAAGAGATTCAAGCAACCAGCATATCAGTAAAAGATTGGTGTGGCTCAATCACAATAACATCAGTATACTGTCCACCAAAACACGCAACTAAGATGGCAACATATAAGAAATTCTTTAGAACCTTAGGTAACAGATTTATTGCGGGGGAAGATTTTAATGCTAAACACGTTGAATGGGGCTCTCGGCTTTCAACACCCAAAGGACGACAGATGCTTGCGGTTATAAAAAGCGAAAACCTTTCAACTATCTCGTCTGGAGAACCAACTTATTGGCCCACGGATCCCAAAAAAATGCCAGACTTGTTAGACTTTTGTGTTACTAAAGGAGTGCGACAAAACGACACTTTCTGTAAATCTAGCTTTGATCTTTCATCAGATCACTCGCCAGTATTATTACGGATAAAATCGAATACACAACTTAAAGTTCAAAAATGTTATCTGCACAACAAATTAACCAACTGGGATGTCTTTCGGCATACACTTAAGGCATTACTTGATGAAAAAATGGCGCTTAAAACAGACGAAGAAATTGCGCTTGCAACCGAACATCTTATAAAGAGTATTCAACAATCAGCCTGGAGATCCACGCCTTCAAACATGCAACAATTCGCCACACCATTATGTAGTACGGCTCAAGAACTTATAAGAGCCAAAAGAGCAGCCAGAAGGCGCTGGCAACAAACCAAATCTCCGAAAGATAAAAAACTTTTTAATGTGCTGATCAAAATTCTAAAAGAACATCTGAAAACAACCAGAAATTTGGAAATACAAAGAAATCTCCAAAGACTAGACGCAACTACTTCCACCAACTACTCTCTCTGGCGAGCAATCAAGAAACAGACAACAACGCACAATGCACCAGTAAAAAACGAACTAGGGCAATGGGCCCGAACAGATACAGAAAAATGTAAAGTATTTACGGACCATCTGTCTTCAGTTTTTGTTCCAAACATTAATGAAGCCCCAAATAGTATATCTGAAGAGATTAGAGAGGTATTACTGCAAACGCACCAACTGGACCTTCCAATACAAAAATTCTCCATTTTCGACATAAAATTCGAAATCAAAAAACTAAAAATAAACAAAGCACCTGGCTATGACCTAATTACTTCAAAAATATTAAAGGAGTTACCGGATGAAGCAATAGTACTGCTGCGAAACATTTTTAATTCTATTGTCACAAAAGGCTTTATCCCTCCCCAATTCAAGGTGGCTCAAATCACCATGATACTCAAACCTGGAAAAACGTCAAAAGATGTTAAGTCATATAGACCAATTAGTCTTCTACCGGTTATGTCAAAGTTGTTGGAAAATTTATTTCTTACCAGATTAATGCCCATTGTCAATAGAAGGAGACTAATTCCGGAATATCAATTTGGTTTTAGAAAAAAACACAGTACAATAGAGCAAGTACACAAAATGGTTAATGTCATACATACAGCATTTGACAAAAAGAAGTACTGCACAGCAGCATTTCTGGACATATCCTAGGCATTTGATAAAGTTTGGCATAACGGCCTATTGTTTAAGCTTAAAAAGATGCTCCCAACTAATTACTATATTTTCTTAAAATCTTACATCGAATCACGATATTTCTTTGATGAAATATGAACTTTGCAGCCAATTCAGGCTGGAGTGCTACAAGGCAGTGTTGGGACCTGTGTTATACTTACTCTTCACTAACGACTTGCCTACCACCGTTGGTACTGAGATTGGAACTTTTGCCGATGATACTGTGGTAATTGCTACAGACGAAAATCACCAGTTAGCATCCAACAAACTCCAGCGAGCGCTAGATAACATTTCCCAGTGGCTTAAAACCTGGAGAATAAAAGCAAATGAGACTAAGTCTTCACAAATAACCTTTACAATGAGAAGGAAAAATTGCCCTCCGGTACGCCTTAACGATATTTTAATCCCTCAATCTACCCAAGTGACAGATCAGAAAATAAAATTAAAAAAAAAAAAAAAAAATTATATGATCTTGGACCTAATTCATTTTTAATAACTGCTGCAGACCAACTAGGCTTATTTGGGTTTCTATAGTCTCTGACAAACACAGTTTCACCTTCATGAAACTTGACATCTCGTTTCCCTTTGTAGTTATTAGTTGGTAGGCTTTCCTGACAAGGAATACAATTTTTGATAAGGCATTCTATGTCTTGATTAATTCCAGGCCAGTAAATATACGATAGAGCTAACCCTTTCGTTTTAACTATTCCAAGATGAGATTTATGTAGTTCTTCCAGTACAAATTTCTGAAACTTATTTGGAATAACAATTTTGTAACCGCACAATATACATCCTGATTCTACTCTCACTACTTTTGCCTTACTACGAAAGCTGTCGTAATATTTTCCTTTCAAATTTCTAACCATTCCTCTTTGCATAGCTTCTTTGAGTTTAGCTAATATTAGATCTCTACTTGTCTCCTCGGCTATATTTTTATACGATAACATAATGCTTTCTATATGGTTCACGAAATTAATGTAGCTACATTCTTCTTCATTTTCAAATGTTTTAGTTTCAAACGGTACATATGGAATGCGAGAAAGATTATCTGCGTGACTTAGTTTGCCTTTTATATATTGGATTTCATAATTAAATCCTGACAATGTAAGCGTTGTATTCTAGCTGCTGCCATTATAGGTAAACCCTTGTTCTCGTTAAATATTGAAAATAATGGGCGATGATCAGTTTGCAATATGCATTTCTGACCAACTAAGTATTGTTTGAGCAAAGAATCTAGACTACAAAGAAGCGCCACGCTCATACAAACGAAATACCTACTTTATTTTGCTGGTGGATTTATAATAAATCCACCCAACCTCATGCAACGATGTTCGGTCGAATCACAACTGGGCCCTGTTGCACCAACACTTTTCACTTTGCACTTTGCAAAACTTATGAGTGACTCTTTTTTGCAAAGTAAAAGTGAAAAGCGTTGCACCAAAGACTTAACATAATTTACTTTGCACTTTGCAAATAAAAATTTCACTGCAAAGTCTTTGCATAAAATGCAAAGCAAAGCGTTGCACCAAAAAATTAGATCACTTTCATTTTGTATTAGTTTTTGAAAGCATTTCGTTTCTGTTTGTATATTTTTTTTGTTTGTTTGATATTTTGATGCTATGTGTACATGATTTATGCATAGTATGTACTTATGAGTTTAATTTTTATTTAAAATAAAAGTTTTTAAAATAATATATTATTTTAATAAATTTTATTATTTTAATTTCTAATATTTGTATAATTTTAGTACAATTATATGTTATACATTAATACAAAACACAAAATTTTTGTATATGATTTCTTTTATTGGCATTGAATCGTAGATAAAGAAGTTGTGTATATCCATAGAGACAATTTTTATGCTTTTAATTTATTTTGCAGTTTGAAAAGTTATAAAAAAAGAATTTAAATGTAAAGAGTATGAGTATGAGTTGTTTTAACAACAATTATATTGAAAAACAAAGTTAACAAATATAATAAGTTGCTTTTATATAAAAATTTAGTTGAAAATCTGTCATTATTATTTAATTTTAAAATATTATAAGTTATTAAAGTATAGTTTACTTGTCGCTGTGTATTATCCTAATACAAAAGAAACCTAAGCATAAAGGGCCTAAATTACTGATTTTATTTAGAACATTTCTCTCAATTTATACAAAATTACCTTATAACTAACTTAACTAATTTTATTAATTTTAGTGGACTGTATTATTTTTAATTACATTTCAAACAAGGTTCAAAAAACGACGGAAGTCCAGGCATTTGTGATTTTTTCTTCTATTGTCTTTAGAAATATATTTTTATTATCATAATTAGATACAGATAATTAGATATTTAAAAATGTTACAATGTTAGCTATTATAAGATATTTTTTACCCATGTTTTTTCTTAGTTCATAATTCGGAGAATTTGAACGATAACAGACTTATAATAATAATAAAGTGTTCATTATAATAAATAAGTGTTCATGCTTGAACAATAATTCACATAAAATATTTATATTAAATGTATTATACATTTTTTTTAGAAACTGAACTCTTTAATTCACATTTTAAAAGTATTGTCCGGTAATATATCCCTTTAATTATTGCAACTAAATTTATTTCAAAAACAGCAATAATATTTGCTTAAACTAATTTTCTATTTCTATTTTTTTAAAACTATTTTTATTTATTTTCACTTTGCAAAAAAAAAGTCACTCATAAGTTTTGCAAAGTGAAAAGTGAAAAGTGTTGGTGCAACAGGGCCCTGGTATGATGCTTAGTTCAAACTCATTGCAACCCACAATTGTTTTTATACGCCTGTTTCTGTTGCTTTTGTTGTTTTTATTTTTCTATTTTATTAATATACACTGATTAGTAGCGAAGTGAATGGTAAAGAAATCCCTGAAACCATTTTTCCATAGAATTTGTTGCTTTATCTTCTTGTGCTGGAAAGCCCCATATCATAGGTGTAAAGAATAATATAATATATTATTTTTTATTGCATCAAATGATGCGCTACAAAAACCATTATGTATGAATGTGATATTGGACACATAAAGTCTGCAGCATATAAATATGTATGTTTTTATTGCACACATTTTTGCATATATTTTATCTCAAATGAAACTACGTCTTAATAGTTTGAATTTTTGGTGACTTTTTGTAATTATTTTAAAAAATGTTTCACGTGTTTTGTGAAGTCTTTAATATTAAAAAGACTTATATAAAAAAGTTTATATAAACATTATACAGTTTTTTGATGTCCATATACATTTAAAATTTAACATTTAAAATTTATTCATACTTAGTTGGGTTTGTTCAAAAAGTTTAAAGTCTCTAAAATGAATCGTAAAACGATTGCGGATAATAAGTGTTGTTTATCTCATTGTAAGAGATCCAAAATATATTTTCCCGATTTAAAACTATTTAAATTTCGTATGGACAACATTTAAATATAAAGCTTCATACAATGGAAAAATCAGATTTGAGACAAATAAATTCGTATTCTGTTTTTACACTACAATTCATAACAATATCAAACAGGTAATTTTGTTTTTGTTTTATACTATTAAATTCAAAAAATTATCAAATGTACACAATTTTGATTTCGTCACTGAAATTCTTTTTGATCGCTTGAACATTTTACAGCGAACAAACATACAAACATACGTATAATGTAATACTGAGGATTGCATTGCATGAATGATTGACTCACATATAGGTTTGAATTGAACATCATACCAGTTGTGACTCGATCGAACATTGTTGCATGAGGTTGGGTGGATTTATTACAGAGTTCGGAATGTGGTGCACAAAATCGCACACTGCACTGTGCGAGTGGAAATTATTTTTGAAATATGCACACGCACATTTGTGGTGTTAAGAAAAAAATGCACGCACTCACATTTGTTGTGCGATTTCAAATTTCACATCACACAAAGCGATGATTGTGCACACAGATTCGTGCACACACATATGTGCTGTGCATCCCCTGCGGGATAGGGGTTAGAATATTCCCGCGGTAAGGCATGCCTGTCGTAAGAGGCGACTAAAATCCAGCTAGGCGTCGGAGGGTGTGGCTTAAAAGGTCACAGAAACCCTGAGAACCCCTAAGCTGAGCCGAGTAGACGCCGGCTCTAGCTAAGCGTCCACCATCCCGGGATGGCATCGAGGAACGCGTAGGCGCACAATGTCTGCTTCCAATGTAAGAGCAATTGATGCGTCAACGAGGGAGTCGGAAATCCGCAGCGTCTGTATATCATGTTAGGGACGACTGTCGCATCACAATTCACATACGAGAGATGATAATGGAGGAAGGCTATAAGAAAAGGCATCAGGATCGATACCAGTAAGATTCTGATTATGGCATACTGGACAACAGCAATCGATTGGACATGATGACATGATAATGGAGAAAGCCTATAAGAAAAGGCATCAGGATCGATACCAGTAAGATTCTGATTATGGTATACTGGAGCAAACGATTGGATATGATGACTTGGGCTGGTGGATGATGTATTCTGTTACCAATATGGGCTAGAGCGAAATCTGGTCCAGACGGGTTTCAGGTTGATGCTTCATCTGCCTCCGTTCCTTTAAAACCTGGCAAGCCTTAAAGAACGATCTTGGATTCATCCTGTTAAGTTGGGGTGTAGGGGCAGTTAAGAATATCTTCTGCTTAGCTTCCGGTTTGGCTCTGAATACATGCGCTCATAAGGCTTTGTGTCAACCCTCGCATGACCTCCCTACATTGCAAAGATAATCATGGAACCACAATAAGGGTAACTACACAACGAAACTAAGATAACGGCTTTAAGTTGGGACCCAATTGCAAAGAAAAATGTTCACAACTACAAAAACACCAATACACTCTGGCGTTAATACTCCAGCCGGCACCGAAAGTGCAAAGGAGTCACGGATAGTCAGTCCCAGCCAAAACCCCTTCATGAGGGCGCCGAGACTAACACACTCACCTGTGCTATCACAAGAGAGGCAAAATAACGAGAGAGCTCGCTCATCCCCTCCGGAGCTTAATGGGAACAGTGTTCCAAAAGTGAAAAGAGAAGCGTTCATTAAACTCGGGGACAAAATATCCGAGCTAAATGAGATGATGGGTGGAGGAAGAAGGTCCATCCACCAAGCAATGCGTGATCTTGTTGCAATGATATCATCGCTCTATAAAAGAACTGCCGAAGAGACACCAAATAAAACTATCTCCGCTAAAACCAACGATAGAGGTACCCAAACAATCCAGCCGCAGCAAACACCTGTTATATCCAAACGGTTAAGAGAAGAAATCGAAAAAAGTAGGAAGACACCGCCTAAGAAGACGAAAACAAATCGACCTGTGGGGGCAAATTATACTAAGTTTAAGGAGCCAAGGAAATCATTGGAAAGCAACTTAGATACGGTGGCCGGGACGAACGGCAACGCTGATGTACCTCAAGCACCAATTGAAGACAACAAACGACACGCTTGGGTTTTACAAACAAAAAAACGCGTGAAACCACCTCGACCGGATGTAGTGATCATTAAACCGTTCGAGAATCTTTCCTTTGCGGACATACTCCGGAAAGTAAAAGGAGCTCCAGAGCTTAAAGCAGTCGGTAATGATGTTCACTCTATCAGGAAAACACAAAAAGGGGCACTTCTGCTTGAATTCAAAAGATCAGCAGAAACAATAACAAGTGTCCACCAAGACCACATCAAAAGTATACTACCTGAGGAAATAGAGGTCAAAACGCTAACGGAAGGAGCTACCTTTGAACTACGAACCCTGGACGAAATAACCACAGAAGAAGAAATAATTGATGCATGGAAAAACCAAATAGGCGAAATACATCTCTCGGCGATCAAAACAATAAGAAATGCCCCTGGAGGTACCAGAACGGCTATAATTGTAATACCAAAGAAGCAGGTCGGTAAAACTGAGGAGGTGGGTAAACTACGAGTTGGATGGACCGTGTGCCGATTACTCCAAAAAGTTACCCCCAGGAGATGTTACAAATGCTTCGATTTTGGACATGTGGCAAGGAACTGTCAGAGCTCCAAAGACTGGTCTAAACACTGCTACAAGCGTGGTGCAGTGGACCACCTTGCTAAAGCGTGTCAAGGTGCCCCTCACTGCCTACTTTGTAGAACTGACAAAAATATTGACGCTAACCATATTACGGGAGGACGTAAATGTTCCCACTACTTGACTGCCCGCCGGAGGATACTAAATAAAAAAAGATGAAAGTTTTACAGCTGAACTTAAACCACTGTGAAGCGGCACAGGATCTTTTAAAGCAGACTGTACGCGAATTAAAAATAGATCTAGCTATAATGACCGAACATTATAGTACACTAGACAATCACTGCTGGGCTACCAGCAAGTGCAACAAGGCATCGATATGGACGTTTTTCAGCTGTTATTTACCCCCCAGTCTATCAATTGAAGAATACAAACAAAGACTTGACAATATTGTTAGCATCGCTAAAAATATGAAGCCGATAGTGATTGCCGGTGACTTCGATGCCTGGGCCATTGAATGGGGCTCAACATTGACAAACCCCAGGGGAGAGTGCCTACTAGAAGCATTGGCCACCCTGGATGTAGTATTATTGAACTGCGGCCAAAAGGATACATTCACAAGGAACGGTAGAAGCTCTAAGATTGATTTGACATTTATCAGCGATCCACTAGCTAATTCAACTGAGTGGCAAGTGTCAGATATCTGGACACATAGTGACCACCAAGCTATCATATTCGAAATACATGACCGCGCAGCAAGAACCATTCCTGCGGTAGACACTCCAAATCCGCTATGGAAGGAGTTAATTTTGGCCAAAGAAGCTTCTAAGCTCTCAATGGACGACATCCACCTAACTGGCAGTGCGAATGATAAAGCAATACAACTAATGCGCTGCATAACAAATTCATGTAACGCATCTATGGCAAAGAAAGGCCGGCGGAATGGCAGACAACATGTGTATTGGTGGACTGACCAAATTTCCGAACTGAGAAGAAAATGCAAACATGCGCGACGCCTATGTCAAAGAGCAAGGGGTCGTGAAAATTTTATAGCGCACCAAGAAGCCTATAAAACATCGAGAACTGACCTAAAAAAGGCGATATCGAATAGCAAGGCAAGATGCTTCAAGGAAATGTGTGAGGAGGTCGAGAATAACCCCTGGGGACTAGGATATAAAGTGGTTATGAAAAAATTATATAGCTACCGTCCACCAGTTACAACAGACGCAGCTAAACTACAAGCAATAGTTGAAGGTCTCTTCCCGCAGAGAGCTGATATAACCTATACAGTACAAGATAGTGAGCCACAGAATGAAATACCTGAGGTTAGCAGGCAAGAATTGGAAGTGGTATGCAAAGGTTTGAAACTAACCAAAGCACCTGGAGTAGATGGAATACCAAACCTGGCACTAAAGATGGCCACAGAAACCAACGCTGATTCATTCAGGGAAGTGTTCAACGCATGTATAAAGGAGAGAACACTCCCCAGATATGGAAAATACAAAGGTTGGTGCTTATACCAAAGGGCAATAACGTACAAGATGCATCAGGCTACCGCCCGCTATGTATGATTGATACGGCCGGTAAACTTTTGGAAAAGATAATTAGCCGAAGACTAGAAGAAGCCTTGAATGGCAATGGTGTATCAGATAGACAATTTGGTTTTCGGAAGGCACGCTCTACAATAGAGGCCGTAGAGGCAGTCATAGCCATAGCAAAAGATGCCATTAAAGGAGACCGTTGGCTCGAAGGAGACAAAGAATACTGTGTCTTCATTACATTAGACCTTAAAAACGCATTTAACTCAGCGGACTGGGACACTGTTCTAGCAGTACTTCAAGGGAAAGACGTTCCAAAGTACCTAGTAGAATTAATCGTTGACTATTTTAAAGAGAGAGTGCTTTTGTATTACACAGACAGAGGCACAAAGTCATACCAAGTAACAGCAGGGGTACCACAGGGCTCGGTACTGGGTCCAATATTGTGGAACATTATGTATGACGGAGTGTTGAGACTTGAGCTCCCAGAAGGCGCAGAAATAATTGGATTTGCTGATGACATCGCGCTGGTGGTTAAAGGGAAGCATATAGAAAAGATACAATCAATATGCAACGATGCGGTCGCTATGGTAAGGAGCTGGATCACAAGTGTAGGCCTCAAACTTGCTGATCATAAAACTAAAGTCCTTCTTGTAAGCAGCAGGAAAAAGATTGAGTACATTACAATAACTGTTGGCAATGAGCGAGTCACATCAAAACAAGCAATCAAGTAACTTGGAGTAATGATTGACAATAGACTCACCTTCAAAGAGCATTTACGATATGTTGCTGCAAAATGTGCGAAAACAACGTGTGCACTATCGCGAATAATGCCCAACATAGGTGGACCTAGACAACAGAAGAAGCAGTTACTCACAAATGTAGTTAAGTCTATTGCTATATATGCGGCTCCCATATGGGCAGATGCAATGAATAGAAAGACGTACAGATTAGGAGTAGACGCAGCATACAGAAGATGCGCTCTCAGAGTTGTTTCCGTAATCCGTACAGTATCTACTGACGCGGCCATGGTTATTGCCGGAATGATGCCACTACAGCAGGAAGCAGAAATTGAAAAGGAAAAGCATGTAGCAAAAAGAATTGGGGTTACAAACTTCAATCAGCTCAATGTAGAAGCATTGAATAAGTGGCAACAGAGTTGGGATATATCCACAAAGGGAAGATGGACGCATAGGCTTATTCCGAAGATAAGTGATTGGACCAACAGAAAGCATGGGCAGGTGAATTACTACCTAACCCAGATATTAACTGGACACGGCTGCTTCAGAGCATATCTTTTTAAGTTCAAACATGACGAAGAAGACACGTGCCCAGCATGTCCATATACAAAAGAAACGGTGGAACATGTGTTCTTTGATTGCCCGAGATATGAGAGCCACCGCAGCTCCTTGGCAAGAGCAACCAGAGAACAGGTCACACCTGATAATATCATCCAACTGATGTTAAAGTCAACAGAAATCTGGAACCTGGTGTGTATTTTTGTGAAAGAAATCACAGAAGAACAGAGAGCAGCAGAGAGAACTAGAAGAGCAGTAAGAGATGACAACAATCGCTGAATCACCACCCTCCGAAGTAATGCTTAAAAGTGGTTCCGGAGGGATTTATGGTTAGAAAAGACACGGTGTTAGGATGAGGTTTAGTACATACCAAGCAAAAGAGTAAGTCTTGGTTGCGAATCATGCATGCTGGTAGTACGGGCTACCAGTATCTTTTGAAAATTCCACATCCCTTAGCTCGTATAGCTTAAAAAAAAAAAAAAAAAAAAAAAAAAAAACCAAACGTACACAAATGTGCGATTGCACAAACGTGCACAAATGTACGATTTTGCGCTTGCACCCAAGGGTGGAAAAAAATTACAGGAACTTCACAATTTTGTTTGAAATAGAAAATATTATTTTTTTGCAAATTTTGAAAAAATTTATATTTGCGTTCGTTGGGATCGTAACTTATGTTAAAAATTGTATAAATTAACAAATATTTTAAATAATTATTTTTGTTAAGTAATGTTAACTAAAAATTATAACTGTCTTAACCTTATTTGTATTTTAACTTAAAATATTAGTTTTTTGTATATTACTTTGTGCATTTTTAAATGCAAATATAGTAAGTAAACTTAAAGTATTTGTTTGGAAAGTTTTGCACCAGTTTAAAAGAAATAAAAACATATTTTAGGAAGATTTTTTTATGCCCAAAAAATATGTATTTACATAGGTAGAGTATCTAACTTTTATTAAAAAACACAAAAGATTAGGAAAATATTTTTTTTGAACAGGTAGCAGGTATTGGTATTTGTATATTTGTTTAATAAATTTTGCAACAGTTTAAAAAAGATAATACGGGAGGGCCACAAATAGATATTTTTCTTCTCCAGAAATATGTATTCACTTAGGTAGAGTATCTAACATTCATTAAAAAACGCGAAAGATTAGGAAAATATTTTCTTGAGCAGGATTTAAGCGCCCTTTCTACTGTGCTAAGTAAACAGAGATATAATTTAAGTGAAAAAAATAATTCATTAATACGATTAAATGAAAATTTATTTCAAGAAATATGTAATAAAAATTATATATTTTTTAATAAGAAATTAAGATATTAAATTATTAAATTATTTCAATAACTTCGTTAAGTTTAAGCTGTAATTAAAGATAAAAAATTAAGTGAAATCTAATAACAAAATTAATTTATGTTGTAAAAAATATTTAATTTGCTTTTTATAACCTTACTAACGAATCTTAGTGTATAACTTACTATTAAATAAATAGTCCAAAATTGATATATTTAATTTTTTCAAAGTACGATCTGTAGAACCGATCCTCTTTACTTATAACATTTCGAAACAAATACTCTTTCTCTATTAAATTCATGTACCTATTTAATATAACAACGTACATGTACCTATTTCAAGTACATTGTGAAATTAACTTTATTCCCATGTTTTAAATTAATAAACCTTAAAATAATAAGTAATATAAGCAATAAATGTAAATCTAATAACAAATTCAAAATTAAAATATAAATACAAAATCATTTCTTCAATAAAATATTTCGTATTAAGACCAAAATTAATACAAATCAGTTTTACGTACTATTTTGCTGCGATATTCGTCATAATATTGTGCGCTTTTAAATCATCATTTCACACAAATGTGCAGTAGACATTTCGTCTCCGCACATTTGGGTGCATTTTTATTTTCGAGTCTGCACACAAAATGTGCTCCTCGTATTCTTTTCTGCACACGTTGTGTGCGCGAGCAAGCTGGCTGCCGCACACACAATGTGCTGTGCGAAATAACTTCGGCACAAACACCGAATGCGTGTGCGAGTTTTATTTCACTCCACCACATTCGTGTGAAATGTGCGTTTTGTTTGTGCACACAAGATGTGTAAAGATGTGCACAAAAATTTTCGCACACCACATTTGTGGTGTGAAATTTTATTTAGAATCGCACAACATTTGTGCGTGGTGTTTTGCATTTTTGTGCACAGCACAGTGTTTTTCTGAACCCTGATTTATACATTGTTAGATATTTATACATTGTTAGATATTTTTACATTGTTCCCCAATATACTGTACTGTGTATGTGAGGGGGACGTATCTCATGATTTATGCATAGCATGTAATTATGAGTTTAATTTTTGTTTAAAATAAAATTTTTAAAGTAATATTTTATTTTAATAAATTTTATTATTATAATTTCTAATATTTGTATAATTTTAGTACAATTATATGTTATACATTAATACAAAACACAAAATTTTTGCATATGATTTCTTTTATTGACATTGAATCGTAGATAAAGAAGGTGTGTATATCCATATAGATAATTTTTATGCTTTTAATTTATTTTGCAGTTTGAAAAATTATAAAAAAAGAATTTAAATGTAAAGAGTATGTATATGAGCTGTTTTAACAACAATTATATTGAAAAACAAAGTTAACAAATGTAATAAGTTGCTTTTATATAAAAATTTAGTTGAAAATCTGTCATTATTATTTAATTTTAAAATATTATAAGTTATTAAAGTATTGCTTACTTGTCGCTGTGTATTATCCTAATACAAAAGAAACCTACGCATAAAGAGTCTAAATTACTGATTTTATTTAGAACATTTCTCTCAATTTATACAAAATTACCTTAAAACTAACTTAACTAATTTTACTATCAACGTTTTAATATTTATGTTGTCTGTTATTACTAATTTTAGTGGACTGTATTATTTTTAATTACATTTCAAACAAGGTTCAAAAACCGACGAAAGCCAAGGCACTTGTGATTTTTTCTTCTATTGTCTTTAGAAATATATTTTTATAATTTATAATAATAATTCACATAAAATATTTATATTAAATATATTATAAAGCTTTTTTAGAAACTGAACTCTTTAATTCACAATTTAAAAGTATTGTCCGATAATATATCCCTTTAATTACTGCATCTAAATTTATTTCAAAAACAGCAATAATATTTGCTTAAACTAATTTTCTATTTTTATTTTCTTAAAACTATTTTTATTTATTTATTAACTATCTTTCATTTTACGCATTTTGTCTTTTATTAATATACATAAGAAACTTTTCTTGTGTGTAAAGCAATCATTTGCAAAATTTGCAAAGTGAATTAATCATTTGCAGTTTTTTTGAAAAGTTTTGCAGTTTACTTTTGCAAAGCGCAAAGTATATGGGTTTTTTATCTACTAATTGAAAAATTATCATTTTTTATATTATTTACAGGTTAGGATATTATTACCATTTTTAAATAAAAACATGTTTAAATTTTATTAACAGTAAAATTAAAAGTGAAAATTTGCAAAAATTCCCCGTGTTTTTACGACTTTTTTCACTACAATCTGCGATACCCAAAAAATGTATACAAGTTTTCCATAAAATTTTTTCCACTAATAGCCTAATGTTAAAGGATCACAAAAATTTGCTGTTCCCAGTCTATGTTCTGTATATATTTCAAATCTCAGAAATTACTGAATAATTATGCAAAATATGAGCTTCATTAAACTTAATAAAGTTTAACAAAAAATTCAATAAGTAATAATATAAGGACAGTTATTATGTTATAAATATTGCTTACGATGACGACTATGATAATATAACTGCAAACTACCTGTTCTTGTTGCGCTATAGACTACCCCGCTATCCTTCTTTTATTGCGGTTTTGTTTTTAATTTTAATAGTTTATTGTTTTTTTATTATTAAGTTATTTTATTGCTTATTATTTATTGTAAAGGTTTTTAAAAAACAACATATCTAGGTAAAAAATTGTACCATATATAAATGGTGACTTATAATTTATAAATTCAGTTATTAATATCATATTGCAATTTAAATATTAAAAGTGTTTTAATTTAGCCAATTGTGAAATAAGTGAGGATAATGATAACAAGTGCCTTGATGATGTGCTTTCTTCTTCTTTGATAAAACTCGATGAAAATAACTTTAGGGTGTCTAGTAACTGTGTAATAGAAGCCTACTCTGATCTAGAGTGCAATGACATCGCAAATTGCATTACATCAGATGCATTTTCCAATTCAAAGAACATAAATATTGATTTATTGTCTTTAAGATACACAATAGGGTACGTAGCTAAAAAAATACTTTTAAAACTAAATAGTGAAGCTTGCAATATAAACTTAAAAAAAAGGGATGAAATTT
This sequence comes from Teleopsis dalmanni, assembly GCF_002237135.1. Classification (NCBI taxonomy): domain Eukaryota; kingdom Metazoa; phylum Arthropoda; class Insecta; order Diptera; family Diopsidae; genus Teleopsis; species Teleopsis dalmanni. The sequence continues at coordinate 217,146,550 of NC_051846.1, read as the reverse complement.
TGACTGCTCCAAGTGAGCTTTTCATCTACTATAAAAATTATAATTCTCTTTCAAATTTCGGTAACCTGTTTGCGCCATCAGAAAGTTTTTTCAATGTTTCTTGTAAACATGTCGAGGTTTTTAAAACTGTATTCGAAAATAAACCAGACGCAATTGGCATCAAAAGTTTAATAATAGAAATGTGCAAGAAAAAAACCCCTCAGTGGTTTAATGGGCCCTGTACAAACATCTAATCTAGCTTCTTGATTTTTTAATTCTGCTTTTACTTCGTAAGCATTGCTTGTGGGCCTTAGAGAAGTCTAAAATCAACAAACATTTCTATAATGAATAAGAAATATGTTAGCTCTACAATTCAAGTTAGCACTTAATATAAGATCAATTAATACAATTCTTATTAACAATAATGTAAAAGAACTTAGCCAGAATTTAGTCATAAAAATATATAGTGAATTTATATTTTTTTTGAATGTTAAGAATAAGAATATTATTAAAATAATTTGTATTATTAAATAACCAAACATTGTAAAATAGATAATTATATTCTTAGAATTAATTAAGTTAAGCAAGTGTCAAATTAGCGAATATTATGTAAATACATATTTTACATTCTTAGACTTAAATTAAATTGTAATATTGCAAATATTAGTAAAATAATAAAGAACAAAACATACAAAATAGTTTAATAAACAAAATATAAACATATTTAAATATACATACAAATTAAAGAAAACGAACATAATATAAAATGCATATATGTATATACATATGTTTTTATATCTATAGATAATTTATTATTTTAATTTATATATTTACATTTTAAATCTTCTTAATAATATAGATAATGCTTGCCGAGAGATAGAGAGCGTACCACTGTTGCGTACGCCTTAAGTGCAATTTTCAAACGAGATCTTCAAGCTAAAATTGCGTTTGTAGTTGAAAGTCTCGTGCGCCACATCACTCCCTCTCCAGTGACTGAGCGAAGCAATGTCACGATATAATTAGTGATCCTATGCCACTGATTAAACATTCTCCGCAAATCGAACTGGCAACCGAATTCGCCTGCCGCTAGACGATGTTTGAGTTTTCTTTGTATGTTGCTTCTGGTTATTTTCGTCTGCTTTTCGATGAGTACAAGCATGTCGTGCTATCTGATGTTGATTTGTTTCTTGCTCGTCATCACAGAGATAGGCAGCTTTGACCCGATCTATACTTACACGTACTGATTTGTCTTTCCGTAGAATGGTCATCAGCTTATCGTCGCGATCGGTTACCTTAAATGGTCCATCGTAAGGTGCTTTGAGAGGTAGTCGAATAGTGTCATCGCGCAGATAAACATGAGTACATTTGTTAAGATCTGGTTGTACAAATGTTTTTGATATGGAGTGGTTTGCCGTAGGTACTGGTCTTAGTTGCTCGATTACGTCTCGTAGTGATTGTACGAATTCCGAGTTGGACATGTCTTTACTGGGACTTTCGATAAATTCACCTGGTAATCTAAGTGTCGTGCCATAAACCATTTCTGCAGGAGTCGCCTTGATGTCGTTTTTGTGTTTTGTGCCAATTAATCTCGTGGGTTCATTGAATAATTTTGACTCGAATTGTCGACCTTGGTCGGTTATTATTTCAGATGGCACGCCGTAATGTGCGATCCAACCCTCCAGTAATGTTGCCGCCACTGTGCTTGCATTAATATCAGCCATAGGGATAGCAACTGGCCATCTGGTAAAACGATCAATGCCCGTTAAACAGTAGCTGAATCCATTTGACATTGGTAATGGCCCTATGATATCGATATGTAGTGAAGAAAATCGTTGCTCTGGTAGCTTGAAACTACCAAGTATTGTTTGATTATATCTGGATACCTTGGTACGTTGGCATGGATGACAAGATTTTACCATCTTCGTTATGTCTTTTTTCATGCCTGGCCAAACGAAACGCTCACATATTTGTTTGATTGATGATTTACTTAATCGATGCCCCAGATTGTGTATCGCCCGGAAAACTTGCTGTCGATGTCTTTGAGGAACCCAGGGACGCGCTCGTTTAGTTGACACATCGCATGCAATTGGATTCAT
>NC_051846.1:217137014-217144375 GCF_002237135.1 Teleopsis dalmanni | reverse complement strand
AAAAAAAAAAAAAAAAAAAAAAAAAAATTCACCCTGCGGGATAGGGGTTAGAATATTCCCGCGGTAAGGCATGCCTGTCGTAAGAGGCGACTAAAATCCAGCTAGGCGTCGGAGGGTGTGGCTTAAAAGGTCACAGAAACCCTGAGAAGCCCCTAAGCTGAGCCGAGTAGACGCCGGCTCTAACTAAGCGTCCACCATCCCGGGATGGTATCGAGGAACGCGTAGGCGCACAATGTCTGCTTCCAATGTAAGAGCAATTGATGCGTCAACGAGGGAGTCGGAAATCCGCAGCGTCTGTATATCATGTTAGGGACGACTGTCGCATCACAATTCACATACGAGAGATGATAATGGAGGAAGGCTATAAGAAAAGGCATCAGGATCGATACCAGTAAGATTCTGATTATGGCATACTGGACAACAGCAATCGATTGGACATGATGACATGATAATGGAGAAAGCCTATAAGAAAAGGCATCAGGATCGATACCAGTAAGATTCTGATTATGGTATACTGGAGCAAACGATTGGATATGATGACTTGGGCTGGTGGATGATGTATTCTGTTACCAATATGGGCTAGAGCGAAATCTGGTCCAGACGGGTTTCAGGCTGATGCTTCATCTGCCTCCGTTCCTTTAAAACCTGGCAAGCCTTAAAGAACGATCTTGGATTCATCCTGTTAAGTTGGGGTGTAGGGGCAGTTAAGAATATCTTCTGCTTAGCTTCCGGTTTGGCTCTGAATACATGCGCTCATAAGGCTTTGTGTCAACCCTCGCATGACCTCCCTACATTGCAAAGATAATCATGGAACCACAATAAGGGTAACTACACAACGAAACTAAGATAACGGCTTTAAGTTGGGACCCAATTGCAAAGAAAAATGTTCACAACTACAAAAACACCAATACACTCTGGCGTTAATACTCCAGCCGGCACCGAAAGTGCAAAGGAGTCACGGATAGTCAGTCCCAGCCAAAACCCCTTCATGAGGGCGCCGAGACTAACACACTCACCTGTGCTATCACAAGAGAGGCAAAATAACGAGAGAGCTCGCTCATCCCCTCCGGAGCTTAATGGGAACAGTGTTCCAAAAGTGAAAAGAGAAGCGTTCATTAAACTCGGGGACAAAATATCCGAGCTAAATGAGATGATGGGTGGAGGAAGAAGGTCCATCCACCAAGCAATGCGTGATCTTGTTGCAATGATATCATCGCTCTATAAAAGAACTGCCGAAGAGACACCAAATAAAACTATCTCCGCTAAAACCAACGATAGAGGTACCCAAACAATTCAGCCGCAGCAAACACCTGTTATATCCAAACGGTTAAGAGAAGAAATCGAAAAAAGTAGGAAGACACCGCCTAAGAAGACGAAAACAAATCGACCTGTGGGGGCAAATTATACTAAGTTTAAGGAGCCAAGGAAATCATTGGAAAGCAACTTAGATACGGTGGCCGGGACGAACGGCAACGCTGATGTACCTCAAGCACCAATTGAAGACAACAACAAACGACACGCTTGGGTTTTACAAACAAAAAAACGCGTGAAACCACCTCGACCGGATGTAGTGATCATTAAACCGTTCGAGAATCTTTCCTTTGCGGACATACTCCGGAAAGTAAAAGGAGCTCCAGAGCTTAAAGCAGTCGGTAATGATGTTCACTCTATCAGGAAAACACAAAAAGGAGCACTTCTGCTTGAATTCAAAAGATCAGCAGAAACAATAACAAGTGTCCACCAAGACCACATCAAAAGTATACTACCTGAGGAAATAGAGGTCAAAACGCTAACGGAAGGAGCTACCTTTGAACTACGAACCCTGGACGAAATAACCACAGAAGAAGAAATAATTGATGCATGGAAAAACCAAATAGGCGAAATACATCTCTCGGCGATCAAAACAATAAGAAATGCCCCTGGAGGTACCAGAACGGCTATAATTGTAATACCAAAGAAGCAGGTCGGTAAAACTGAGGAGGTGGGTAAACTACGAGTTGGATGGACCGTGTGCCGATTACTCCAAAAAGTTACCCCCAGGAGATGTTACAAATGCTTCGATTTTGGACATGTGGCAAGGAACTGTCAGAGCTCCAAAGACTGGTCTAAACACTGCTACAAGCGTGGTGCAGTGGACCACCTTGCTAAAGCGTGTCAAGGTGCCCCTCACTGCCTACTTTGTAGAACTGACAAAAATATTGACGCTAACCATATTACGGGAGGACGTAAATGTTCCCACTACTTGACTGCCCGCCGGAGGATACTAAATAAAAAAAGATGAAAGTTTTACAGCTGAACTTAAACCACTGTGAAGCGGCACAGGATCTTTTAAAGCAGACTGTACGCGAATTAAAAATAGATCTAGCTATAATGACCGAACATTATAGTACACTAGACAATCACTGCTGGGCTACCAGCAAGTGCAACAAGGCATCGATATGGACGTTTTTCAGCTGTTATTTACCCCCCAGTCTATCAATTGAAGAATACAAACAAAGACTTGACAATATTGTTAGCATCGCTAAAAATATGAAGCCGATAGTGATTGCCGGTGACTTCGATGCCTGGGCCATTGAATGGGGCTCAACATTGACAAACCCCAGGGGAGAGTGCCTACTAGAAGCATTGGCCACCCTGGATGTAGTATTATTGAACTGCGGCCAAAAGGATACATTCACAAGGAACGGTAGAAGCTCTAAGATTGATTTGACATTTATCAGCGATCCACTAGCTAATTCAACTGAGTGGCAAGTGTCAGATATCTGGACACATAGTGACCACCAAGCTATCATATTCGAAATACATGACCGCGCAGCAAGAACCATTCCTGCGGTAGACACTCCAAATCCGCTATGGAAGGAGTTAATTTTGGCCAAAGAAGCTTCTAAGCTCTCAATGGACGACATCCACCTAACTGGCAGTGCGAATGATAAAGCAATACAACTAATGCGCTGCATAACAAATTCATGTAACGCATCTATGGCAAAGAAAGGCCGGCGGAATGGCAGACAACATGTGTATTGGTGGACTGACCAAATTTCCGAACTGAGAAGAAAATGCAAACATGCGCGACGCCTATGTCAAAGAGCAAGGGGTCGTGAAAATTTTATAGCGCACCAAGAAGCCTATAAAACATCGAGAACTGACCTAAAAAAGGCGATATCGAATAGCAAGGCAAGATGCTTCAAGGAAATGTGTGAGGAGGTCGAGAATAACCCCTGGGGACTAGGATATAAAGTGGTTATGAAAAAATTATATAGCTACCGTCCACCAGTTACAACAGACGCAGCTAAACTACAAGCAATAGTTGAAGGTCTCTTCCCGCAGAGAGCTGATATAACCTATACAGTACAAGATAGTGAGCCACAGAATGAAATACCTGAGGTTAGCAGGCAAGAATTGGAAGTGGTATGCAAAGGTTTGAAACTAACCAAAGCACCTGGAGTAGATGGAATACCAAACCTGGCACTAAAGATGGCCACAGAAACCAACGCTGATTCATTCAGGGAAGTGTTCAACGCATGTATAAAGGAGAGAACACTCCCCAGATATGGAAAATACAAAGGTTGGTGCTTATACCAAAGGGCAATAACGTACAAGATGCATCAGGCTACCGCCCGCTATGTATGATTGATACGGCCGGTAAACTTTTGGAAAAGATAATTAGCCGAAGACTAGAAGAAGCCTTGAATGGCAATGGTGTATCAGATAGACAATTTGGTTTTCGGAAGGCACGCTCTACAATAGAGGCCGTAGAGGCAGTCATAGCCATAGCAAAAGATGCCATTAAAGGAGACCGTTGGCTCGAAGGAGACAAAGAATACTGTGTCTTCATTACATTAGACCTTAAAAACGCATTTAACTCAGCGGACTGGGACACTGTTCTAGCAGTACTTCAAGGGAAAGACGTTCCAAAGTACCTAGTAGAATTAATCGTTGACTATTTTAAAGAGAGAGTGCTTTTGTATTACACAGACAGAGGCACAAAGTCATACCAAGTAACAGCAGGGGTACCACAGGGCTCGGTACTGGGTCCAATATTGTGGAACATTATGTATGACGGAGTGTTGAGACTTGAGCTCCCAGAAGGCGCAGAAATAATTGGATTTGCTGATGACATCGCGCTGGTGGTTAAAGGGAAGCATATAGAAAAGATACAATCAATATGCAACGATGCGGTCGCTATGGTAAGGAGCTGGATCACAAGTGTAGGCCTCAAACTTGCTGATCATAAAACTAAAGTCCTTCTTGTAAGCAGCAGGAAAAAGATTGAGTACATTACAATAACTGTTGGCAATGAGCGAGTCACATCAAAACAAGCAATCAAGTAACTTGGAGTAATGATTGACAATAGACTCACCTTCAAAGAGCATTTACGATATGTTGCTGCAAAATGTGCGAAAACAACGTGTGCACTATCGCGAATAATGCCCAACATAGGTGGACCTAGACAACAGAAGAAGCAGTTACTCACAAATGTAGTTAAGTCTATTGCTATATATGCGGCTCCCATATGGGCAGATGCAATGAATAGAAAGACGTACAGATTAGGAGTAGACGCAGCATACAGAAGATGCGCTCTCAGAGTTGTTTCCGTAATCCGTACAGTATCTACTGACGCGGCCATGGTTATTGCCGGAATGATGCCACTACAGCAGGAAGCAGAAATTGAAAAGGAAAAGCATGTAGCAAAAAGAATTGGGGTTACAAACTTCAATCAGCTCAATGAAGAAGCATTGAATAAGTGGCAACAGAGTTGGGATATATCCACAAAGGGAAGATGGACGCATAGGCTTATTCCGAAGATAAGTGATTGGACCAACAGAAAGCATGGGCAGGTGAATTACTACCTAACCCAGATATTAACTGGACACGGCTGCTTCAGAGCATATCTTTTTAAGTTCAAACATGACGAAGAAGACACGTGCCCAGCATGTCCATATACAAAAGAAACGGTGGAACATGTGTTCTTTGATTGCCCGAGATATGAGAGCCACCGCAGCTCCTTGGCAAGAGCAACCAGAGAACAGGTCACACCTGATAATATCATCCAACTGATGTTAAAGTCAACAGAAATCTGGAACCTGGTGTGTATTTTTGTGAAAGAAATCACAGAAGAACAGAGAGCAGCAGAGAGAACTAGAAGAGCAGTAAGAGATGACAACAATCGCTGAATCACCACCCTCCGAAGTAATGCTTAAAGGTGGTTCCGGAGGGATTTATGGTTAGAGAAGACACGGTGTTAGGATGAGGTTTAGTACATATCAAGCAAAAGAGTAAGTCTTGGTTGCGAATCATGCATGCTGGTAGTACGGGCTACCAGTATCTTTTGGAAATTCCACATCCCTTAGCTCGTATAGCTTACAAAAAAAAAAAAAAAAAAAAAAAAAAGAAAAAACATGCCTGTCGTAAGAGGCGACTAAAATCCAGCTAGGCGTCGGAGGGTGTGGCTTAAAAGGTCACAGAAACCCTGAGAAGCCCCTAAGCTGAGCCGAGTAGACGCCGGCTCTAACTAAGCGTCCACCATCCCGGGATGGCATCGAGGGACACGTAAGCGCACAATGTCTGCTTCCAATGTGAGAGCAATTGATGCGCCAACGAGGGAGTCGGAAATGCGCAGCGTCTGTATATCATGTTAGGCACGACTGTCGCATCACAATTCACATACGAGAAATGATAATGGAGGAAGCCTATAAGAAAAGTCATCAGGATCGATACCAGTAAGATTCTGATTACGGCATACTGGACAACAGCAAACGATTGGACATGATGACATGATAATGGAGAAAGCCTATAAGAAAAGGCATCAGGATCGATACCAGTAAGATTCTGATTATGGTATACTGGAGCAAACGATGGGATATGATGACTTGGGCTGGTGGATGATGTATTCTGTTACCAATATGGGCTAGAGTGAAATCTGGTCCAGACGGCTTTCAGGCTAATGCTTCATCTGTCTCCGTCCCGTTAAAACCTGGCAAGCCTTAAAGAACGATCTTGGATTCGTCCTGTTAAGTTGGGGTGTAGGGGCAGTTAAGAATATCTTCTGCTTAGCTCCCGGTTTGGCTCTGAACACATGCGCTCATAAGGCTATGTGTCAACCCTCGCATGACCTCCCTGCATTGCAAAGATAATCATGGAACCACAATAAGGGTAACTACACAACGAAACCAAGATAACGGCTTTAAGTTGGGACCCAATTGCAAAGAAAAATGTTCACAACCACAAAAACACAAATACAAGGTGAGATGAAAAAACTGCAACCAACTTCAGACTGCTGTCATTTCTAAACCGCTCGTCCCACAGCTGTCAGATTTATTCTAGTGACAGCTCATTATATTGTTTACAAGCGCACAAAAGCATTTTGGTGGGAATTTTTCAAAAAAAAAGTTATTTGTGATGGAATTCAAGCGTGATAGTGTGATTGCTTTGCATTTGGCTGGAAAACCACAAGTGGCTATCGTTAGAGCCCTCCAGCATTTAGAAGTGAATAAATGTTTTGTGTCTCGTACCATCGCTCGTTACCATGATACTGGTAGCGTAGCCCGACGTCAAGGAAGTGGACGAAAAAAAACAGCAACATCGGCAGAAATGGTTCGAAAAGTGAAAAAGCGAATTGAACGAAATCCGCGTCGCAGTGGACGAAAAATGGCTCGTGAGCTGAACATATCGCAATATGCCATTCGGCAAATATTGAAAAATGAGCTTGGACTAAAGCCATTCAAGTTCCAAAAAGTGCAAGATCTTACTGATGCGCAAAAAAAAGTTAGACTCGAAAAAGCTAAAGAGTTGTTTCGCTTGGCCGAAAGTGGTGAACTGCCGAATTTGGTTTTCTCCGATGAGAAACCATTCGTTATCCAGCAGTTTGTAAACAAACAAAATGATCGTGTTTACTTGCCAGAGAGGTCAGCTGAAAATTTGCAACTTCGGTTGGCCATCACAACTCAAAAGCCGGCCATGGTGATGGTGTGGGCCGCCATAACAGCCGATGGTCGCTCGCCGCTCGTATTCATCGACCGTGGTGTCAAATTAAATGCGCAAATCTATCGCGAAAATATTTTGGAGGGAGTTCTGAAGCCCTGGGCACGCAAACATTTCGGCCGCAGACCTTGGACATTCCAACAGGACTCAGCACCATCGCACTCAGCACGCGCCATCCAAGAATGGTTAAGAAATGAGGTTCCTCGCTTCATTTCCACCGCACAATGGCCACCAAAATCTCCGGATGCCAATCCGTTGGACTATTGTGCCTGGGGTATTTTGGAAAGCAAGGTTGGAACTAAAAAATACCAAAGTGTCGATCATCTCAAGCAAGCGCTTCGCCGAGAATGGGACAAAATACCGCAGAGCCACTTTCGGGC
>NC_051846.1:217125417-217136994 GCF_002237135.1 Teleopsis dalmanni | reverse complement strand
AAAAAAAAAAAAAAAAAAAAAAAAAATGTTGTGCGATTCTAAATAAAATTTCACACCAATAAAATGTGTTGTGCGAAAATTTTTGTGCACATCTTAAGGTAAGTCCACACCTAAGCGAACGCTTGCGAACGAACGAACATTCGCAGGTAATGTGGACGGCAAAGCAAACGCGAACGATTCGATTTGTAGTGTTCGTTAGCATTCGGAAGGATTTGCGTTCGGCAAGAAATTTGAGTAGAGTTTGATCGTTCGTTCGCTTACATTTGCTATGTAATCTGGACGTCTACTAAACGCAATAGAACGTTCGTACAAATTTATTGTACATTTGTGCGTAGATGACATGCAAACGAATGTTCGTTCATTTGATGTTTTCTTTTATGCAACAATCGTGATTAGTCGTGTGTGTAATTATATTACATAATCTATTATATAATATATAAAGTATATAAAATATAAATATAATAATATATAAAGAAATGAGCAATAACGTGATTATAGCTAGTGCTGCTATCATAGTTATATCTGAGGGCTCCAAAAAAAAGCGTAAATGTTGGATGTCAGAGTTTCTGAATAAAAGAAATTGTATATGCACACCGCTTTTTAAAGAACTGGATGTTAAACGCTTTCATAACTTCTGTCGGATGTCTGAAATGGACTTCGATAAGATTTTAAAATTGATATCTTCTAAAATATCGAAAGAAGATACAAAGTTTAGAAAAAGTATAACTCCAGCAGAAAGACTGGCAGTCACCCTCAGATTTTTGGCAACTGGGGATTCATTTACCAGCTTGGAGTATTTATTTAGAATATCGAAGCAATCTATATCCAAAATTGTACCTGAAGTTTGTTCGGCTTTGCTCGAAGCATTGAAAGAATATGTGAAGGTAAGATTTTAATTCAAATCAATAACTTTATTAATAATTAAAGCTATTATACAAGTATAATTATATTAAAAACTGTATGTCAAAAGCTAAACTTAAAGTAAACTGATAAAAAATTATAATTATTAATATAACTATATTAATTAAAAACTGTATGTCAAAAGCTAAACTTAAAACTATATTAATTAAAAACTGTATGTCAAAAGCTAAACTTAAAACTATATTAATTAAAAACTGTATGTCAAAAGCTAAACTTAAAGTAAACTGATAAAAAATTATAATTATTGATATAACTATATTAATTAAAAACTGTATGTCAAAAGCTAAACTTAAAACTATATTAATTAAAAACTGTATGTCAAAAGCTAAACTTAAAACTACATTAATTAAAAACTGTATGTCAAAAGCTAAACTTAAAGTAAACTGATAAAAAATTATAATTATTGATATAACTATATTAATTAAAAACTGTATGTCAAAAGCTAAACTTAAAACTATATTAATTAAAAACTGTATGTCAAAAGCTAAACTTAAAACTACATTAATTAAAAACTGTATGTCAAAAGCTAAACTTAAAGTAAACTGATAAAAAATTATAATTATTGATATAACTATATTAATTAAAAACTGTATGTCAAAAGCTAAACTTAAAACTATATTAATTAAAAACTGTATGTCAAAAGCTAAACTTAAAACTACATTAATTAAAAACTGTATGTCAAAAGCTAAACTCAAAGTAAACTGATAAAAAATTATAATTATTGATATAACTATATTAATATTATTATATAATATTTAATAATCTGCTCCACTATCGTAAAGTGGATCGGATGATGACAGCACTTGCTGACCACATAATTGAATATTTTCGGCAACATCACTTTGTGTAAACAAAAACACTTGCGGTTCTGTAGCATCATTTGTTTGATTCAATGGTGACGGCAACGGGGAAGATGTATTTGGAAACATGTCAAACGCTCCCATATCAGCATCAAATATAATATTATTTATTTTGTGCTGTACGACGTTCATTGTCCTTTTCGAATATGTCCTTAATTTACGCGCAATATGATCTCCATATACTGCGCAATCATCATTTTTCGCAACAGCTTCTTTCAATATCTTGTAAGCTTCTTCTATCTTCGGGTTTTCGTTGTGCTTACGTTTTGATGGCGCTTTTTTGGGTGACTTAAAAATTCGGTTCGCATTATCCTCCACGGAAATTTCGATATCATTCAGTGTTTGATCTTGGATTGGATTAGAATCACAAGTTGAAAGCTGTGAAATATTGTTAAAATTTTAATATATTTTTTATAGACTTTTATAGACTTTTTATCTAATGATGTTTTCTAATACAGATATATTTCTTTTAAAATCAATTTTTCAGACGCCTATTTCTCCTGAAGAATGGTGCGCTGTTGCTAAAGTTTTTGAACAGAAATGGAACTTCAACAATTGTATCGGAGCTATAGATGGAAAGCACTGTGTTCTTCAAGCTCCATTTCATTCAGGAAGCGATTACTTCAACTACAAATCTTCTTTTAGTATTGTTCTTCTGGGTATTGTGGATGCAGAATATAAATTATATATGCTAACGTAGGTTGCCAAGGAAGAATATCAGATGGCGGCGTTTTTAATAACAGCGCTTTCTACAAACAACTTAAAAATGAAACTTTGGGACTACCAAAAGAAATGACGGTGCCTGGGAGCACAAACAAAGTACCATTTGTTTTTGTTGCTGATGATGCTTTTCCACTGAAACCAAATATTTTGAAGCCCTACAGCGGAAAACACGATAAAGGCTCAATAGAGCGTATTTTCAACTATAGACTTTCCAGAGCTCGTACAGTCGTTGAAAACACATTCGGAGTTTTGTCCAGCGTTTTTCGTGTTTTAAGAAAACCTATTCAATTACAGCCAGAAAAAGCATCTATTATAGTTTTAGCTTGTATACATCTTCACAATTTTTTACGGTCAAGCAGTTCTTCGAAACATTTGTATAACCCTCCGGGGACACTTGACAGTGAATGTGATGGCATTGTTACTCCAGGCACTTGGAGAACAGACACTAACGATTGCAATTCTTTTAAATCTTTACGAAAAGTGGCTAGAAAGCCTCCAGCTCAAGGTGAAGATATTAGAAAGCTGTATGGAGAATACTTTATGGATGCAGGAAAAATTCCTTGGCAGGATTATTATGCGTAGATTTTCTTTATTAAATAAATTACGTTATTAAGCTTATTTTTTAATACTATTAAAAAATTACTTGTAAATACTAAGTCAGGTTTAAGAATAAACAATAAAAATCCAAAAATTTACAAAACGATTTTACATAAATATTGGTAATATATAAATGAATACATACTTCTTGTAAACCAACGTCAGTAACGTTTTTTGGTTGGAATTTATCCAACAGAAATTCCATAGCTTTAAAGCCAAACCACGTGGACTTATATTGCTCATCAGCAGCACTTCCAGACTTTTTTTCTTTTTGCTTCTTCCGCTCGCGTCGAAAAGACGATAATAAAGAATTCATTTTTTTCTTTATGTCGTTCACATCTATTTCCATATCATGAGCAATATCTGTCCAGGCATCGTGTTTCATTTTAATATTTTTGTAATTAGGACTTGTACAGTCCCACAAACACTCTTTATTCCTGTACAGTTCAATTAATTGAAAAACGCGATTATCTCGCCATTCCATATTGATTTGTAAATATAAAAGTATTTTAAATAAGACACTAGACACTAATAATATAGAATATGTGAACACATTCGTTCATTGTTCCATCGCTAAGCGAACATTCACGAACGCAAACAAATATTTCTTTTCATACAAAATATTCGTCCACATCTAACAGCAAATACAATCGAACAAACGAACGAATTGGTACAAATTTTACAGCAAACGCAAATGCATCGGAACACTACCAAACTCACAAATGCGTTCGCTCGCAATTGTTTCATCGTGTAGACCACCTTACAAATTTTTGTTCGTTCGCTTTGTTTCCTATAAAGTTTTTTACCCGTCCACACCTAAAATAATTTGCATGCATTTGTGCGAACGTTCGTTCGCAAGCGTTCGCTTAGGTGTGGACTTACCTTTAAGTGCCACATCTTGTGTGCACAAACAAAACGCACATTTCACACGAATGTGGTGGAGTGAAATAAAACTCGCACACCAATTCGGTGTTTGTGCCGAAGTTATTTCGCACAGCATATTGTGTGTGAGGCAGCCAGCTTGCCCTCGCACACAACGTGTGCAGAAAAGAAAACGAGGAGCACATTTTGTGTGCAGACTTGAAATTAAAAATGCACCTAAATGTGCGGAGACGAAATGTCTACTGCACATTTGTGTGAAATGATGATTTAAAAGCGCACAATATTATGACAAATATCGCAGCAAAATAGTACGTAAAATATTTTATTGAAGAAATGATTTTGTATTTATATTTTAATTTTGAATTTATTATTAGATTTACATTTAATGCTTATATTACTTATTATTTTAAGGTTTATTAATTTAAAACATGGGAATAAAGTTAATTTCACAATGTACTTGAAAACTTTGTTATATTAAATAGGTACAAGAATTTAATAGAGAAAGAGTATTTGTTTCGAAATGTTATAAGTAAAGAGGATCGGTTCTACGGATCATACTTTGAAAAAATTAAATATATCAATTTTGGAGTACTTCATAAAATTTTATTTAATAGTAAGTTATACACTAAGATTCGTTAGTAAGGTTAAAAAAGCAAATTAAATATTTTTTACAACAACTTAAATTAATTTTGTTATTAGATTTCACTTAATTTTTTATCTTTAATTACAGCTTAAATTTAACGAAGTTATTGAAACAATTTAATAATTTAATATCTTAATTTCTTATTAAAAAATATATAATTTTTATTACATATTTTTTGAAATAAATTTTCATTTAATCTTATTAATAACATTGCGGAAATATTTTTTTCACTTAAATTATATCTCTGCTTACTTGGCATAGTTGAAAAGGCGCTAAAATCCTGCTACTTGTTCAAGAAAATATTTTCCTAATCTTTCGCGTTTTTTAATGAATGTTAGATACTCTACCTAAGTGAATACATATATCTGGAGAAGAAAAATATCTATTTGTGGCCCTCCCGTATTATCTTTTTTAAACTGTTGCAAAATTTATTAAACAAATACATCAATACCAATACTTGCTACCTGTTCAAAAAAAATATTTTCCTAATCTTTCGTGTTTTTTAATAAAAGTAAGATACTCTACCTATGTAAATACATATTTTTTGGGCATAAAAAAATCTTCCTAAAATATGTTTTTATTTCTTTTAAACTGGTGGAAAACTTTCCAAACAAATACTTTAAGTTCACTTAACATACTATATTTGCATTTAAAAATGCACAAAAGTTGGGAAGTAATATACAAAAAACTAATATTTTAGGTTAAAATACAAATAAGGTTAAGACAGTTATAATTTTTAGTTAACATTACTTAACAAAAATAATTATTTTAAATATTTGTTAATTTATGCAATATTTAATATAAGTTCCAATCCCAACGAACGCAAATATCAATTTTTTCAAAATTTGCAACAAAATAATATTTTCTATTTCAAACAAAATTGTGAAGTTCCTGTCATTTTTTTCCACCCTTGGGTGCAAGCACAAAATCGCACATTTGTGCATGGTCCACCACCCAAAGTCCAAATTAGAGAAATTGGAAGTAAGGAGCAGGAAACGAATTTTCACAAATGGTAGCTAGTGCAAAAGAAAAAAGGGAAAACTGTACCAACTCTGGACCCCATTAAAGCGCCTAGAGTAAAACCGGAAGCAATTCTCATTAGTAAGACGGCAGACAAGTCTTACGCTGAAATGTTAAAGATCATTAAAACAAAACCAGAGCTACAAGAATTCGGAAAAAACGTGAACAAAATCCGAAAAACTAAAGAGGGGGACATATTGATTCAGCTTACCAAAGAAGCTGGAAATTTAGCGAAGGACTTCTGCAATGAAATGAAAAACACACTTCAGAATTGTGCTAGTGAAAAATCTTTAACACAGCACACCCTAATAGAATGCAGGGATTTGGACGAGATAACATCCAACGAAGAGGTGCGCGCGGCGATTGCTGATCAATTTCCAGCAATAAATGTAAGTGACATCAACGTCAAGTTTTGGCGTGCCGCAAGGGACAGCACAATAGATCAGCAATTATTGACCTACCTACTAAGGATGCCAGTGTATTGATCGCAGCTGCCTCAGTCAGAGTTGGCTGGGTACGCAGTAGGATCAGAAAGCATATCACACCTAAGAGCTGCTTCAAATGTCTTCAATTTGGACACGCTGCTAGACAGTGCAAAAGCGATAATGACAGATCAAGCACATGTATGAGATGTAGACAAGATGGCCACAGGGCAAAAACGTGCTCCGCTCAACTAAAATGCATCTTATGTCCGGAAAACTGCAACGGTGGCAATCTACACTACTCAAGAAGTTGCAAATGTGAATCCTACAGGAAGGCTAGGCAGGAGCTTAAGTCCAAAAAATGATTAAATTTCAGCAATTGAACCTAAATCGATGCGAAGCTGCCCAAGACCTTTTATCCCAAACAGCTTTGGAATTAAAGACAGATGTATTCGTAATTAGTGAGTTTTACAAATCAAAAGAAACCTCCAAATTGGTACAAGATACTTCTGCAAAGGCTGCCATTTGGCTAGAACAGGACATAATGTTTGAACCAAGCGTATTGATGCAAAAAGAAGGTCTAGTACTTGTCAGAATCGGGGGTATCTATGTGTGCAGCTGTTACATATCCCCAAATATCTCCCAAGAGAGATTTGAAGAGTTTCTTGATAGGCTAACAGGAACAATCAGAAACAAAACTCCCATCATTGTTGCAGGGGATTGCAATGCTTGTGCAGTCGAATGGGGCAGTAGTACTACGACGCGCCGAGGTAGAGCCATATTAGAAACGTTTACCTCACTAAACCTAATACAACTGAACAATGGGCATAGCCCAACGTTCGATAATGGTAGAGGCGTTTCCTACATAGATCTCACCTTTGTCAACCCGTCATTAGTAAGGGGTTCGCAATGGAAAGTGACAAACCACTACACCCACAGCGACCATCATGCAATTCGTTTTTCCTTATCGCTGAAAGAGAAGTTTGTTTTGAAAAAATCGCAGAGAAAAGCACAGCAAATAGGCTGGAAAACTAAGTATCTTGACACAGAGATAATGGAATTCATGACCGAAAACATGAGTTTCGGAGACGGGGATGCTTTTGAAAAATCAAATCACCTTATGAAGGAATTATGCAACTTCTGTGATGCATCAATGTCAAGAAAAGGCAGAAGTAATGGGCGCCCATCAAACTATTGGTGGACGGAAGAAATAGCTTTACTAAGATCTT
This sequence comes from Teleopsis dalmanni, assembly GCF_002237135.1. NCBI lineage: Eukaryota > Metazoa > Arthropoda > Insecta > Diptera > Diopsidae > Teleopsis > Teleopsis dalmanni. Next base: position 217,129,697 of record NC_051846.1, on the reverse strand, counting down.
AATGGTTTGCCTCCCGTAGGCAATTCCAACGTCACAGATCTGAAGTAGATGCGGAGAAGCTTTTACAAAAAATACCGAGAGAGCAGATCTAAACTTAAAAAGGCAATTATTAGGAGTAAGAATCAAGCTTTTCAAACTCTGATCAATGATGTAGACCAAAATGTCTGGGGCGATCGCTACAAAATAATAATGCGTAAATTTAAGAGGTTAAGAGGCTCGGTACCTTCATATCCTAAAATAATGTGAAACATTTGTTCCCAAAAAAGGGAGAACTTAGAATTTTAATACCGATAAACACCGATTTAAATGAGATACCCCCGGTTGTAAGGACGGAATTTTGTACAAATTCCGCCCTACATAAAATTTATTATTTTTTACTAAAAATCGTCTGGATAAAACTCGATTTATATATTTGAAACAAAAAACACAGCGAACATCCATACGCACAACAAACACCGCGAACATCCACACGCACGATCAACACCGCGAACATCCATACGCACGATCAACACAGCGAACACCCACACGCACGAAAATTATACTTGTGCGGTTGTGCGTGCAATTAAGCAAAGCAAAGTGTTTTATATAAATAGCGGAGATTTGTATATGAAAAATCACTTAGCACCGGCACACCGAAGTGAGTAGATCACTACTCCAGCGCTAAGTCCCTTTTTAGAAGCCCATAGTGTTTCGACGCTAAGGCTAAATAAATCAGTAGAAGGTATTGAATAGATTTTATAAACGCCTTTGATGTTTTGACGTCTTTGGCTAGAAACTAATTACGTAGATTTGGAAAAAACCCTTTGATGTTCTGACGTCTTTGGATAAAACTTACTGAGTAGAATCAAGACTAGAATAAGTTATTTAAAATAATCTTTTTTTTTTTTAATAAATAAAATTTTAAAATAATAAAAACAAACGGTCTTTTAACTTTCCTTGGTTTACCAGCTTTGAACTAGTCAATAAAACAAATTTATTGCAACGACCCGGACCGCGACTGAGTAATACCTCAGCAAATTAAAAACGACGAATCCGTGTCGTTACACGGTTACAAATTCTGAAGTCATAGCCGCTTTTTCCAGAGTTAAGCCCAATAAATCTCCTGGTTTGGATGGAATCCCCAATACTGTACTGAAGAAGGCAATACAAACACAAGCTTCTATATTTACGGATGTTCACAACAGCTGCCTACAGGAATGAATCTTCCCTTCGTGTTGGAAAAAGCAAAGATTGGTGCTTATTCCTAAAGGTAATAAGCCCCCAGAACTGCCATCATCTTATAGACCTTTATGCTAACTAAACACTGCAGATAAGGTCCTTGAAAGAATTATAAGTTCTAGATTAGAAAAATTCATAAGGCAAGTCAGGGTCTATCAAATAACCAATTTGGCTTTAGACCTAAACGCTGTACTGTTGATGCTGTACTTCATGTATGCAACATTGCAAAGGAAGCTACTAAGGGCGTAAGGTGGCTAGGTGGTACTAAAAAGTACTGCGCGGTAGCGCCCTTAGACGTTAAAAATGCTTTCAACACTACTGAGTGGAGTAGCATCTTAAATGCACTGATGAAAATGAGAATCCCAGAATATCTTTTGAAAATTATTACATCATATTTTAAAGACAGATTACTCTTATATGATACAGAATCCGGGCCCAAAACAAATAGGATTACGGGTGGGGGTCTTTGGAATATCATGTACGATGGTATCCTTCGAATTGAAAAGCCGGACGGAGTGCACGTAGTTGGGTATGCAGATGATATTGCAATAGTAGTGGTTGCAAAAACTCTAGACGAAGTGGCTAGGAATTGCAGCGCTACTATTGGAGCAATTAAATCGTGGCTGCAATACAGCGGATTAGAGCTTGCTGAGCATAAAACTGAGGTGCTATTAATCAGCAGTAGGAAAAAGGTTGAACAACTCTCAACTAAAGTGGGTGGAGTAGATATACAATCTAGACCCCAACTTACATATCTCGGTGTAACTTTAGATAGTAGGTTGAGTTTCAAAACTCACCTAAAACAATCGGGAGATAAAGCATCACGTGTCTGCAACACACTATCCCGATTAATGCCAAACATAGGAGGTCCCAAACACACCGTTAGAGTTCTTTTAGCATCAGTTTCGAAGTCGGTGATGCTTTATGCTGCTCCGGTGTGGGCACATGTTACAACCATTAAGTCGTATTCACGTGTAATGAAAAGTGCACATAGATTGTCAAACCTACGCATCTGCCGTGCTTACCGTACAGTATCGGACGATGCTGCGGGAGTATTGGCTGGACGCATGCCAATAGACCTTGAAGCGTTCTTGGCCATAGACAGTTTCTTACAGCGGTCTCGTCGGCGAACGACTGAAACTGGGCAATCTCTGGCAGAGTCTTATCTAGATATAAGAGACAAATACCTTAATGAATGGCAACATAGGTGGGACCATTGTCAAAAATCAAGATGGACGCATTCGTTGATTCCAAATATAAGAGTTTGGATTAACCGAGGATCTGGAGACTTGGGATTTCAATTAACACAGTTTCTTACGGGGCATGGCTGCTTCCGTGAATACTTATACTGGTTTAGGCTAGCAAGTAACCCGTACTGCCAGTCTTGTCCAGATAAAATTGAGAGTCCTGACCACATAATTAGAGACTGTATAAGATTCGTAGATACTAGACAAAATCTAGAGACACTAATTGGGGAATTCAGCCCTTCTACTATGGTAATGCAGATGTTGGCAAGCACCGAAGAATGGAGCTTTTACAAGAGCATAATCTCTAGAGCAATAAATACTGTTAGCGCGGACGAAATACTTAGTACACAATCGGAGCGAATGCACGCTAAGTGCTCTTCTAACCTGCCTTGTGAAGGAATACTTTAACTGGTCGTACTGCAGGGATTTTCAGGATTTTGAGTTGAGAATGTAGGGGACTTTTTAGTCCGTAGGCATGTATGACTCAATTTGAGTCGTGCATGAATCGGACATGCAAATGGTACGGGACATTTGTATCTTTTGAAGATTTTTCCCCCAGGTCCAATGGCAAAAAAAAAACAAAAAAAAAAATAAAAAAATTGTCACACAGTGCGGTGCGAGCATAAAATTTTGTCTCACATCTGATTGTGCACATTTGAATAAGTCAGTCGCACAGCACATATGTTTTTTTTTTTAAGCTATACGAGCTAAGGGATGTGGAATCTTCAAAAGATACTGGTAGCCCGTACTACCAGCATGCATGATTCGCAACCAAGTCTTACTCTTTTGCTTGATATTTGCGCCTACGTACTAAACCTCATCCTAACACCGTGTCTCTTCTAACCATAAATCCCTCCGGAACCACCTTTAAGCATTACTTCGGAGGGTGGTGATTCAGCGATTGTTGTCATCTCTTACTGCTCTTCTAGTTCTCTCTGCTGCTCTCTGTTCTTCTGTGATTTCTTTCACAAAAATACACACCAGGTTCCAGATTTCTGTTGACTTTAACATCAGTTGGATGATATTATCAGGTGTGACCTGTTCTCTGGTTGCTCTTGCCAAGGAGCTGCGGTGGCTCTCATATCTCGGGCAATCAAAGAACACATGTTCCACCGTTTCTTTTGTATATGGACATGCTGGGCACGTGTCTTCTTCGTCATGTTTGAACTTAAAAAGATATGCTCTGAAGCAGCCGTGTCCAGTTAATATCTGGGTTAGGTAGTAATTCACCTGCCCATGCTTTCTGTTGGTCCAATCACTTATCTTCGGAATAAGCCTATGCGTCCATCTTCCCTTTGTGGATATATCCCAACTCTGTTGCCACTTATTCAATGCTTCTTCATTGAGCTGATTGAAGTTTGTAACCCCAATTCTTTTTGCTACATGCTTTTCCGTTTCAATTTCTGCTTCCTGCTGTAGTGGCATCATTCCGGCAATAACCATGGCCGCGTCAGTAGATACTGTACGGATTACGGAAACAACTCTGAGAGCGCATCTTCTGTATGCTGCGTCTACTCCTAATCTGTACGTCTTTCTATTCATTGCATCTGCCCATATGGGAGCCGCATATATAGCAATAGACTTAACTACATTTGTGAGTAACTGCTTCTTCTGTTGTCTAGGTCCACCTATGTTGGGCATTATTCGCGATAGTGCACACGTTGTTTTCGCACATTTTGCAGCAACATATCGTAAATGCTCTTTGAAGGTGAGTCTATTGTCAATCATTACTCCAAGTTACTTGATTGCTTGTTTTGATGTGACTCGCTCATTGCCAACAGTTATTGTAATGTACTCAATCTTTTTCCTGCTGCT
>NC_051846.1:217115714-217125317 GCF_002237135.1 Teleopsis dalmanni | reverse complement strand
ATTTGGATGTTAAAAAGATTACCCTGAAAGTTGAATTGTATTAATTACTAAATATTATCTTAAAAATTGCATATGGTATATGTATATAAAAAAAAATAAAAAAAAATTAGGAATTAAATTTGGATGTAAAAAAAAAGATTATCTCGAAAGTTGAATTATATTAATTACTGAATATTGTCTTAAAATTGCATACGATATATATACGAGAAAAAAAAAGAAAAAAATAAGAGTAACGAAAAAAAAGAGAGAAAAGAAAAAAAAAGATTTTAAAATTTTTTTATATTAAAGAGTCATAATTATATAAAAATACATACATATATTTTTTTTAATTATTCATAAGTTTCAGCTAGGTCAACAGCAGCGTGGGTGACGTCATTCTAGCAGCTGTAAGGTAAGACACGCGAACTTATGTAAAGAGAAATTGTTGATTTATTTAAAAATTTAGTTAAAAGATTGGGTTGTGTATATTCCTTTTTCTCTCTTAATTGTTTTGTTTTTTTTTATTATGATATTTTTTAGTTAAGTTTAAGATTACTAAGATTATTATGGTCATGACTTTTGTTGAATAAAAAAAAAAATAAAAGAAAAAAAGAAAAAAAAGGAAATAAAAATTATAAAAAAAAAAAGAAAACGAAAAATTTTTTTTGATGGAAAACTCAAATAATATGCAGGAGTAGGGCTTAGTTATTTGGCGGTGGTGGAAGTGCTAGGGAAAAATAGAATGCATATAAATTGAAGAGTGACCGAGTGAATGTAGTGTGAAAGATGTTACAGACAAAACAGACGAGGACGTTTCAAGCTGCTGCAATATAGCGAACCCAATCAGGCAATGGCTATATTGTGATTGTGTTAGATGTAGGTTCTGCACAAAAATGGTTTTCTTCCACAGCAAACACGTGACATGAATTTTTGTTGATATCCGCGATTGTTGCTGAGCGTGAGAAGAACCACCCCCAAAACCGGCAAGCATACCGGGCTGGCCACCATGTCACCGCTCCACGTTCACTGCTTTGTTACTTCGCCCACCGAAGACCGGACACAACAAATGTTACATCTCTTTTATTAAAAACATTTGGTAATTGTTCTTATTTACTATAGCTGTATCTACTTTATTGTTACTTTCCTATTCTTGGTGATATCGCTGTAGTTGTCCATAATTGTTTGTTGGTATTTGAAAAGTTGTTAAAGACGTCGAATAGTCAGTGCTTAACAGTACCGGTTGTGGCGGTGGTGCTGGTATAGGGTGTGCACTATAAGTATTTGTGAATTGCACTGTGTTCTGTAAAGGAGGAGGTGGAGGAATTGGTGCTGCTTGTGCCACGTATGAATTAACATATTTTGTTGGTGTACTCTGCACAGTAATAGGAGGCGGATAATTTCTAATAACGGACTGTAGACTTGGTGTTCTTTGAAGGGGTGGTGCTTCTGACTCATTTAAAGTACGTTTATTCAATTTTATATATAGTACATATACAAACGTTGAAAAAATAAGAATTGCTACTAACGAAATTGTCATCGCTGTTGTTATAGTTTTTCCATGGAAATGTAATTCCTCTATCTTCTTCAGGTTATCCTGTTGTCTCCAGACAATATCTTCAAACGTGTAAAGACATAAATTTTTACGATAAATTTTTGTGTTACATATTGGCTAGAAGAAGAAAAAAATACAGTCTGTATGTTAAATAACTGCCACCGCTACACATAATATATTTAATAACTCACGTGAAAATAACTGAAGTAGACTTAGCTGGAAAAACATAAAATTGAATTAAAATGTTATTCAACATATCATGGTGCCGCGGGCATCGATATATGCAATGTGCAGAATCTAAAATATACGAAAAAAATTTAATTTGTTTGTTACAAATTTTATGAATGAAAACAAAACTTGTAAAGAAATTCTAAACACAACAACACTGAACAATTATCACAGAAAACACGTTTAATTATTAAACAAATATCTATTTAAAATATATATAAATAAAATAATACACAAAATAATTTAACACTCATGTTTGTACAATTTTATTTTTTTTTACACATAAACAAAACAAACTCCGGCAGCAACTGAGCACACCAACACTAGTTTTTTTTATTATTTCTATATAATTTATTTGATTATATTTTCACATTTAGGTTTGAATAATATTAAATTCACAATATATATATTTCATACCTTGTTATGAATTATTAATATACTTTATTGTAAATAATAAAGCATAAATTAAAACACACACGAAATAAACACTACGCGTAGTAAATACTCAAAGTCGCGGCGAAGTAAAAGAAGAGGAAAACAAGCAAACACGAAAAGACACAAGCAGTACACAGTAGAACACAAAAAGTTCAACTTCACGACGAAGTTGACTACAGCAATTAATACCGGTGCGCTACACCAAAAAGCTCCGGTATGCTCGATATAAAAGGAGGCACATTTCATATAATCGAGGACTTGGTTTTCGACAAGTAAAAGAACAAGTACTCTGGCTCATTGAGCCTTCTGATAAATTTTACCAAATACTTGAAATTTTACTTTTCCAAAACGAGTACACTGGCCTATTGGTCATCTGGCACATTGTGCCAAAAACCTGGCTCTTTGAGTCAAACGTAGTTTGAAATTTTCTCGTCTTATGTGTACTATATTTTTTTTTTAACCTGGCTCATTGGGTCAAATAGTTTTATTTCACAGCACGGAGTAAACGTTTTTTTTTTAACAACAGAGGAGGGGCTCAGGAAGTCACACTGTGGTTGCCAAAAATCTTTTTTTTTTTTGTTGTTACAAGTAATTTATTGAGAAAGGAAATTCTGGCGTCAACATATATTTTTTTTTGATTATTATTAAAAAGCAAAAGGAATGTTTTTTTTTTTCAAGGAATAATCACTTATTATAGGCTAAATAATTTATTTGGAATTTGGTTAATTAAACTTTGTTAGATCATAAGTTTTTATGGAATAAATAAAAATATATATAATTTATATATATAAAACAACGTTTTTTTTTCTTCTAAAACAACGTCTCAGCGAAACTATAAATAAATTGTTTCGACTCTGGACGACGGCTGAGGATATCCCAGCAAAACTAAAAATTTTGAACGTCACCCAAAAGTGTCGTTACAAACGTTAGTGATTGATTTTTCCCTTCAATATTTTCTGTGTAGCTTGGGGGCAGCACAAACACTTGGTGAGTCTTCATTACTTGGTTTTGTAAAATTAAGCTATTAACCTGTAAGGATCAATTACTAAAAGTCAAAAAATAATTCCCGTCCAATATTAATTTTCTCTGATCACAAGTACTGTTTAACATTCCTTTTCGTACGTTTATCAGTATTACCATATCGCTTTCCACCTCGATAACCTTTTCCTCTGTATTTCTAATTACTGTACATGTTCCGGTAAAAACACAAGTAGCACTTAGCTTAAGTTCAAAAACTGATTTGTCACTTTCAAAACGATATCGCTTTCCAGCTATTTCTACTGTTGTTTCCAGAACTGTGTTTATTTGATTTCCTTTAGCATTTGGAATAGGGACTATTAACCGTTTTTCCACAGTTAATGTCTCCGCAGGTACTTTTATTACCAACACAATTGAATTTTCCTTAAAAGTAGCCGTTCCTAATTTGATTTGTCTCAATTTCTCAAACCCAATGTCGAATCTCTGTATTTCTTCCCGGCTCAAGATGTTGGGTTGTATTATGCCTGATTTTGCTGAAGCAACATTTTCCTGTATTCGTTCGACTTGTCTTCGGAGACTTGAAATGGTAAATAATTGTGCAATAGCCATATTTTCATCCAGTACATCTCTCCGAATGTCACCTAATACCTTTACATTGTTTTTTATAATTTCACGGTCCTTCTGTATCACTTCCCTTAGTTTCTCCAGCGTTCTGTTGAAACTATTATTTATGTTAACCTGTTGATTTTCTGCTGTAATGAGTTCATTATTGTTATGTTCCAATGCTGCCAAATGTCCTTCAATGGTTGTTTTGTCTTCATCATCTAACGTTCCAAACGCCCAACTCAGTAGACGTCCTCCTGCATTTATTAATCCTCTTTTAACACGATGTGGCATCAATGTATGCAACATATTCTCCGTTAGTTCAATTTCCGTATCTATTAATGTTTTATAATTTATGTTTCTTACCGTTTTATTTACTGATTGATTAAACTGCTTCAAAAGTTTTTCTATTTCGTACGGATTTACTGTGTGCAAAATGTAGTTGTATTTATTAACTATTTCTGCTTTCCCCACGTTTATTTCTGTATATCCTATTTCTGTTTCGATTTTTTCGATATATAATTCCGCTATTCCGTAATTAATCCTTTCAAGTAAAAGTATTGATAGAACCATCAACTGTCGAGAATACAATGTTGCTTGTTAATAGTTTTCTAAGTTTGTCTATTTTTTCTATGTAATTTAAGTAAATTATTGTGGAATATTTTTTCCCTTCCTGAAATTATAACCTTAGCATTTACTGGACTAGTAATTTCTGTTACTGGGAAAGGTCCCACCCAAATAGGTGAAAACTTATTTCTTCTACTTGTATTCTTCAACCATACCCTATCTCCTACTTTAAACATTCTATTTTTAGAGTTCTTATCATAGTTGATCTTTGCTTTAAGTTTTGCCTACTCCTGATTTTTTCGAACCACGTCGTATGCGCGTTGAATTTGATATTTCAGAATTTTTGAAAAATCGTCGTGGTTGTATAATGGTGTTGGTTTTCTTTTAAATGTTATAGGAATCTCGAATTCGAACCCAAATAATGTTTTCGATGGTGTCTGGTTTGTTGCAGAATGCACAGTGTTATTATGAACATGCATCGCATGATGCAACCACTCATCCCAGTTGGATCCATCCAATTTAACGAAACTTCTTAAAAATTCCGCTTAAGGACGATGACTTCTTTCCAAAGAGCCATTTGCCTGTGGATGATATGGAGTAGTTTGTATCTTTTTAACACCAAGAATTTTGCAGATTTCTTTAAATAATTTTGATGTGAAGTTAGTCCCATTGTCTGTCACGAGAACTTTTGGTATATTGAATTTTGAAATTATTTCGTTAAAGAATTTCCTTGCTACTGTCGTAGCTTCCCCATCCTGTAATGCTGTACAAACCAAATACTTAGAAAAATCATCCTGAAATGTTAAAATTAGTTTATTCCCATTCTCTGTAGTAGGTAGTGGGCCTACAATATCCATAAATACTTTGTCGAATGGTCTTTGAGGGGTATCCGTCAAAACCATTGGCATTTTCTCTACCCTAGAGCTCTTGTTTTTCTGGCATTGTTGACATGTTCCGACGTAGTCTTTTATCTGTCTTTGCATGCCTGCCCATTTAGACTGTTTTCGTATTCGGAAATACGTTTTAACAGCTCCTACGTTTTAACAGCTCGTGGAATTTCTTTAACACTTCTTGGATATCTTTTTTATTGGTTAGAAATACCGCGTAATCTTCTTTCGTTTGGTCCTTCGTATCTTCCACTTCTTCTTTTTCATTTTGTTCCATTTTGTTTTCCTTCAGATTTGTTGCTCTTTTATTTCCTCTCGTAACTACTGCTATTGGTAGCCGACTCAGAGCATCCGCGTTTTTATTGGTTTTTCCTGGTTTGTACAAAATTTCAAAATCGTATTCCAACAATTTCAATCGGAATCTTCCCAAACGTGTGTCTTGGTCTTTAAGATTTGCTATACCTCTTAATGGCTTATGGTCAGTAAATATTATAAAATGTCTTCCCAATAAGTAAGACCTAAAATTCCTAGTTGCCCAAACTATCGCAAGAAATTCCTTTTCTATAGTTGAATATCTTTTCTCCGTATTACTCAGAGCACGGCTTGCGAAATAAAGTGGTAAATCAGAACCTACTTCTCCCTGAGACAATACTGCACCTAACGCTTCATTACTAGCGTCAGTTGTTAAAACAAAAGGTTTTGAGAAATCTGGATATTGAAGTATAGGAGGCTTCGTTATTGCAGCCTTCAGTCTAATCATTGCTTCTTGGCAACTGTCGTTCCATTCGAACTTTTCTCCTTTCCTTAGCAATTTATTAAGTGGTAAACACACACTCGCTGCTTGTGGGATAAATTTCCTATAATAATTCACAAGTCCCAAAAATGATTGCAGTTCCTTAACATTTCGAGGTGCTGGGATAGACTTAACACACTTGGTTTTGTCTGGATCTGGAATTACTCCTTTGTCCAAACATTTATGCCCAAGGTAAACGACTTCTCGTCTTAAAAACTGACATTTCTCCGTTTGTAATTTTAAATTATTTTCTTTTAGTGCTTGTAATACTCTCCTTAACCTTTGGTCGTGTTCATTTAAATTCCTTCCGTAGATAACAATATCGTCGAGATAGACGAAGCAATCTATCCCTTGTAATCCTGTTAAAATACTATTCATAATTCGCTGAAAAGTTGCGGGTGCTCCTGTTAAACCAAATGGCTTTCTAAGAAATTCAAAATGTCCTAGACCTGTGCTAAATGCCGTTTTCTCCCTGTCTTTACTGTCTACCATCACCTGGTGATAGCCACTAGCCAAATCCAGCGTTGAGAAATATCTACTGCATCCTAGTTGGTCTAAAATTTCATCAATTTTAGGAATGGGAAACACCTGTTTAATTGTTTTTTCATTTATTTTTCTAAAATCAACTACGAGACGCCATTTCTTTTCCCCATCTATACCTGACATTTTTGGTACAAGTATGATAGGAGAGTTCCATGGTGATTTACTCCACGTTATTATCCCTTCATCTAGCATTTCACTAACTTGCTTATTAATTTCTTCCTTATGTGCTTCTGGTAATCTATATTGTCGTTGATTTACCGGTATTTGATCATGACTTGTTGGAATTTCGTGTGCCAATACTGATGTATAGGACAGTTTATCTCCTGGTAAGTGAAATACATCGTTATATTCCTTAATTGTCTGCGTGATTAACCGTCTTTCTTCATTGTTTAAACGCTCATCCAATCTTATTAATTTCAGTAATTTTCCGTACCTTTCCTGTAAGTTTACTTCTTTGTTCAAATTAACATTAGGGACATTGTACTCATAGTACTCATTCATATCACTGCCCTTTAATTCAATTTCACTATTCATTTCAACTGCATAGTTGTTTGCGTTCAAAATTCTTACAAAACCTATTCCGTTTTTTACTTCTGTTAAACATTCACCTGAATAGACATTTCTAACTATTTCCTTTTTATGTATTACGAGTGTTCCTTCTTTAGGCACTACTTTTATTGGAATAATCATTGTTGATCTACCTGGGATTGTCATGCTTTCTGCTATACAAATCCGACCATGTTCTACAATGCTTACCAGTGGTAAAATAGCTAATTCCTCTTTATTCTTAAAAAATTTTAAAACCTTTTTAATTGTGTCTGTAGTAGACCGGTTCCACAGTTCATCTCGACCTAGAAGTCCGTCTGCTGGTAACTGGCTACCTACTGCATTTTGAATTGTAGAGCTGGAAATTTTTGGTGTTCAATATTGACCGTACCCAATGTACTTATATTGCCTCCAAAAGCTCCTGTAAGACCCTTTGTGTCTTTGGTGTTTATATCTTTTAAATTGATTAACGCCTCGGTTTTTATAAGGCTGGTGTCTGCTCCCGAGTCAACTAAAAGTCGAAGTTTATTCCCCACTGCACGTTCGCAAGATACTTCTACATAGGCATCATCAAACGATTGACTACTGCTACCTTTGGCATTGTAACTCGCTCCTTTTGCTCGTAGTACTCCTATTTGTTCAAACATCCACTCTGATTTTTCTTTCCAGTAATCCGATAGTATTGAACAATATGAAATTAGTAATGTAACTATACATGTCCAAATACTGAACATATATTTGCTCACCCTCAACACTACATTATTCAATTTCGGATTTTTCAAATAACTAATTTTTTCCTCTGAATTTTTAAACCCTATTTGGTTGGTCAAATTTTCTTGCACTTCCTTATGTTTTATCGTGATTATACCATGATTCCTTGAATTAACCGCTTTGGCTCCTAAATTCTTCATCTTATTATTTGTATTCGATCGGTTCTGAACATTGTTGTTGCTGTTACTTTTAGTTATTCGTGCAGGTCCTAACTTAAATTGACATTTACTTTTTGAATTTACGGCAGTCCAGTCTAATGTCTTAGACTGGGCCGGTTGAAGTTTCCCGACGGGTTTGGTACTGTTATTCTGCAAGTTTTTGCAAAATGTCCTTCTTTGCCGCACCTAAAACATCTAAGATTTGCACTCAAAGGTCTTCCACTTGGTCTGCTAAAGGTACTGAATGGTTTTGCCAGTCCCTCTCTTGTCTCACGTTACTGTAGTTATTTTGGTTCCCACGTCCTGTATGTCCCAATTTACAAAATTTATTCTGTTCATGTCCTCTCACTCTACAAGAAGTACAATACAATTTGTTTAGTCTACTGAAACAATCCTTTATATCGTGTCCCGTCTTCTTGCAGAAATTGCAGGCCGATTTTTCTTGTTTTACTGTCTCCATAGGATGTTCTCTACATTTGGGTCCGTTTTCATGCCCATATACTCCACAATTTGTACAGTATGGCGTATTTTGTCTTTCTGGGCAGTATGCCCATCCATGTCCGTCTTGTTTACAAAACGCACATTTCATTTCTGTTCGATTCTCTGTGGTGGACATGTTTATATTTGAACTTGATTCACCCAATAATTCTTCGGCTCATTCTGCAATAAAAATTAGTTTCTGGATAGGATCATTCTCTAACCCAATAAACCTATGCTTTAAACTATTGTCTTTTAAACCCTTAATAAAACAACGTACTGTTAGTCGCCTGTATTCTCCTAACTGTGACAGAATTTCACTCTCACCTCCTTGATTTCTTATTAGTTGTTCGGCTTCATGTAGTAACGCCTCCAGTTTACCTCCAAATGAACTCGCCGACTCATTCTGTCTTTGTTTAGTACAAGTTAGATCATTCCTTATGTGTTCCAATGTACGTTTCCTGAGGTATGTACGTTTAACCGCCTCACACAATTCATTTACTGTGTTGAATGGTCTACCCGCGATATTCTCGTAAGCTACACTCACCAATCTTTGTTTTATGCAACTTACGACATACTGTGCTCCCTCTTGCGGTAGTGCTTGTTGTACCAGTTCACAACCCGCAATAAACTTGTGTACTTCACTCCGTAGATCGGGTCCTTCTGTGCCCGTGAAATACGGTACCACCTTGGTTACTATTTCCATGATTGCCGTAATCGATGCCATAACTTTTTTTCGTTTTTGTTTGTTTCCACCATAGTTCTCCGTAACTGTTTTGTTTGTCCGCACTTCGCTAGTTCTTTCTTTAAATCATCAATTTGTGCTGTTAGCTTTTTAATTTCGTTTTCCCTAATGTGATCTGTACCTTCTGAGGTACTGATGTCCTGTTCCGTTTTTCCCTGGTTTTTTAAAACGTTCTCCAAAATTGCCGTCTGTTCTTCCGCGTCTTGCAATAAAGATGTTAGTTCTTCCGTGCGTGAACTTAGTTGCTTACACTTATGTTCCAAACCCTTTTTAGCATCTGACAAATCTTCAATAACGTTCGCCAATTCTTTAGACCTTATCCCTTCCACACTCTCTATATT